>NC_091987.1:179067937-179441378 GCF_044704955.1 Pristiophorus japonicus | reverse complement strand
TCTCATTACACAACACCCAGGCTAAGATGGCCTCCCCCTAGTTGGTTCCTCAACATATTGGTCTAGAAAACCATCCCTTATGCACTCCAGGAAATCCTCCTCCACCGTATTGCTTCCAGTTTGGCTAGCCCAATCTATGTGCATATTAAAGTCACCCATTATAACTGCTACACCTTTATTGCATGCACCCCTAATTTCCTGTTTGATGCCCTCCCCAACATCCCTATTACTGTTTGGAGGTCTGTACACAACTCCTACTAACGTTTTTTGCCCTTTGGTGTTCTGCAGCTCTACCCATATAGATTCCACATCATCCAAGATAATGTCTTTCCTAACTATTGCATTAATCTCCTCTTTAACCAGCAATGCTACCCCACCTCCTTTTCCTTTTATTCTATCCTTCCTGAATGTTGAATACCCCTGAATGTTGAGTTCCCAGCCCTGATCATCCTGGAGCCACGTCTCCGTAATCCCAATCACATCATATTTGTTAACATCTATTTGCACAATTAATTCATCCACCTTATTGCGGATACTCCTTGCATTAAGACACAAAGCCTTCAGGCTTGTTTTATTAACACCCTTTGTCCTTTTAGAATTTTGCTGTACAGTGGCCCTTTTTGTTCTTTGCCTTGGGTTTCTCTGCCCTCCACTTTTCCTCATCTCCTTTCTGCCTTTTGCTTTTGTCTCCTTTTTGTTTCCCTCTGTCTCCCTGCATTGGTTCCCATCCCCCTGCCATATTAGTTTAAATCCTCCCCAACAGCACTAGCAAACACTCCCCCTAGGACTCCCCCTTGCGAGCACCTGTGGAGGATTCCGAGCAGTACAGGAATAGAAAAGGTTTCCACTCCATCAATGTGCAGCTCGTGTGTGACGACAAGCAGCGTATCATGTCAGTCGATGAGAGATACCCTGGCAGCACTCATGATGCGTTCATTTTACGCGACAGCGTTATATCTGACATGTTTGAGCAGCAGCCAGAAGGACAGATCTGGCTACTGGGAGACAAAAGGTACGGCCTGACCACCTGGCTCATGAAGCCCCTACGCGTGACACGGACAGAAGCTGACCGTCAATACAACATGGCGCACATTGCGACGTGCAGCATCATTGAGAGGACCCATTGGCATATTGAAACAGCGTTTCCGATGGCTGGACCATTCCGGAGGCCACTTGCAATACTCTCCTCAGATTGTCGGTCACTTCACTGTTATGTGCTGCATTCTCCATAACTTAGCCATCAGTAGGAGCTGGTAGTGGAATCAGAAGACCCACATGAGGGGCCAGTGCCCGATGATGGTAATTTGGAAGACCAGGATGAGGATGATGATGACGATCAGGAAAGCATGCAAGTGCCTGATGCCGGAGCACGAGGTCGGAGGAGGGCGGTCCATCGTGCTCTTTTAACGATTGCTCGAGCCCTGCGGCAGCAGCTCATCCATGAACGCTTCAATTACTGATACCTGAGGGCTCTGCGACCACTGTTGCGCATGGACATGTTTATTCTTTGCAGTTGTTCCTACGTTGTGTTGTGTTAATGGAGCATGATTCAGTTTTAATAAAAAAATATTTTATTGAAAAGTTAACGTCACTGTGATAAAATATTTGTTATATCAAACTTTACTTTTTAATATGACTCTTGAAGATTACTTAAAAACTTTAAGATCACTTATAAACTTGTAAAGTTACAAAAGTTACAAAACAATTTCAATGTGAAAAATCTTACACTCTTAAGATCACTTAGACTTCAGGATCACTTTTTAGGTGCAAAATTAAATAAGATACAAAATATGAGAGCATTTACACTATAAGATCACTTAAAAACCCTAAAATCACTTATAAGTTGTAAAGTTACAAAACTTACAAAAGAATTTCAATTTGAAAAACGCTACTACAGCTACATCAAGAACAAGAACAAAAGCAGCAGAGAAAGGCTGCAACCATCTCTCATCCACATCTCAGTGCATGTTCACTTCTTCATGGGGTGTCATTTGTGCCTTTATTGCAGCAGCTACCTGACGGCCTGTGCCGACACTTGCATGCCCTCCCTGACGGCCTGTGCCGTTGATTGCACTCCCTCGGACATTCCCTCCCTAAGTTCCCGTGTCATTACTGCTATTTCTCCCGTCAGGACCGTCACCTCTTCACCCACTGCACTGACGTCACCGATGAGTGATCAGGTAAGCTCATTGGTCTCCATACCCAATGTCACAACCTGAGCCGCATCTGTTGCACCCTGCATCTCAGGAGAGTGTGTCTCCAATCTCCTTCTTCTCTGCCTGGGTCTGCCTCGTGGCACCACTACACTGGGAGGCGCGGGCTGGGACGGTGGGGCGCTTGGTGTTCCAGACGGCAGTACTAGAGAGAGCGGCGCGGGCTGGGACGGTGGGGCGCTCGGTGTTCCAGACGGCAGCACTCGAGTGCGAGCCGTGGGCTGGGATGGTGGGTGAATGGGTGTAAACTGCTCCATGATATCACCAGCAGCACTGGGACCCGCAACGTCGGAATCAAAACCATGGAATGTGGAACCAGAACCTATGCGAGTGGGAGGCGCAGGCTCGAACAGTCGTGCACTGGCTGTAAACTGCTGCACTACACCAGCAGCACCACTGGGACCCGCAACATCAGAATCAAAACCATAGAAGATGGAACCAGAACCAATGCAAGGGGTTGAAACTCTGATGCCCCTTAATGTGGGCTCATAAACATTAATTTGGAAGGTCTCCCCTGTAGACATTTCAGTCATCGCCGCCATCATCCAGTGTGGATCATCCGCATTTGGTTGTACTGGTTCTTGTTCTGTATCTTCAGGATCCTCAGGGTTGGCATTATCATCATCATCATGTTCTGCAAAATACATCAGAACAGTCAAATGTTTAACAGCAAGGGAGGGGGCAGGATGGGTGGCATGAGTACTCTCACACATAGCAGGCCAGGCAGCAGGTTGATTTGAAGGGCCACGATGCATTTTTAGGACTTACCCTCTTCCTCGCGTGCAGGCCCAGCTTGTGCTGTACTGATTGCTTTTCTCCATGTACGATTCATCATAGCAGCTACCCTCTGTTCCAAGGGTGTCAGTGGATGCAGATTGGGCGTGCCTCCTCCTTTTCGAGTTGCTTCCCTTTTGTTGTGGGCCAATTTGTTCTGCAAAGAGTAAAATAGAACTTTTTATAGAGTGCGTCTTACTGCAGGGTGGGACATACAGACATGACAATTACGATTACATTAAAAAATGAAAATATTACTCACACTAACTACTTGACCAGGGTCATGCCATTTCTTTTTACACTGGCTTCCAGATCTCATGGTATGCACCACTGCGCAGTAATCTCCTGCAACTTGGTTCCAGTGTTTCTTCATTTCCTTAGGTGGCACTTTTATGTGACCTCTGTTGCTGGTATCCAGCTCCTGCCATCTCTGCTCCATGACATTTACTAATATCTCCACTTCCACATGCAAGAAATTCTTTGTTCTTGGTCGACACTGATCCATTGCTGTATTGAATTGACACTCTTATTTTTCAAAACACACAGTCGTTATTTTGCATGCACCTATGCAGCACTTGTTCTGGAAATTTAGCAGCAAAAAGCAGCACTCACTGATTTCAGCAGGTGATTTCTTCAACAGTGCTGCTAAAAGCACTCCTTCAGGCACAAAAAATCACCAAGATTCAATCCCAAGCCTTTCCAGAGGTCCACGAAACAAATCAGCACTTTTCTTCAAGTTCCTTTAAAAATGGCCGAGTGCCAATGTTTATGGCCTATGCACATGCGCGTGTGCTCCAACGCGCATGCACAGGGCTGCCAGCACAACGTTCTCCCATTTAACTTAGCCCCGCCCCCCTACACTTGCAGATTCGGCGTGATTCTGTGGCTCCGCCCCCGCTGATGTCTGTGCGCCCCGCCGAGCTCCGAGGGACCTGCAGCAAGCCCAAGAATTGCAAGGTACATTTTTGTCACACTTTTAGGCGCGAAAAACAGGCGTCCAAGTCGGGGCTGCGCCGTTATAGGTGCGGCCCGAAACTTGACCCCTATAAGTGTACACATTGTACTCAACGTGTGGGCAGATAAGAGGATCATGCAGCTTTACTGTTTGAAGGTTAGGTAATGGCTAAGGATAATGACTGATGGATAGGTTAGTGTTTGAGAGTTAGACAATGGTCTGAGGGCTCGGTGAGGATTATGAAATGAAATAACTGTCGGAGGGAAGATGATCGCTACACTTTAAATTCGACTGGTAACCAAGGAGCACATTCTCTGGGCATCCATCGTACTTGGTACAGGAACTGAAACCTCCCCTTATAGATAGTGTTAGTTCACCGTAGGTACCCAATTTAATCATTTCTTCCTTATTTGCAAGCCTTGGCTGTGGCTCAAAAACTGGTTCCACCCAAGGTAAGGATTTAACACAATGCTGTGAGCTATGTGAATGAAAACTAAAAGATGATATCGGAGATTGATAGCGTTTTGATAATTAAGGGTCTTAAAGGATATGCGCCAATGTGGATAGGTGGAGTTCGGTCACAGATCAGCCATGATCTCATTGAACGGTGGAACAGGCTCGAGGGGCACAATGGCCTCCTCCTGTTCCTATGTTCATAAGAACATAAGAACATAAAATATAAGGGCTGGAGTGACCCCTCGAGCCTGCTCCGCCATTCAATAAGATCATGTCTGATCTGATCATGGACTCAGCTCCACTTCCCTGCCCGCTCCCCTAACACTTTATTCCCTCAAAACTCTGTCTATCTCCGCCTTAAATATATTCAATGACCCAGCCTCCACAGCTCTCTGCAGCAGAGAATTCCACAGGTTTACAACCCTCTGAGAGAGGCGGCCCCTTATTCTGATACTATTATACATGTAAACTTGTATTTGCTCTGTACAGCCACCGAGGGCTCATCCCCTGGAGTCCCAAAGGATCCCATAATCCCTTGGGAGCACAGGTATTTAAGGAGGCCTCACAGGTTGGAGAGGCACTCTGGAGACCCACAATAAAAGACTAAGGTCACACTTTACTTTGAGCTCATAGTGTTCAGTCTGACTCTTTCTCCATACACAACAACTGGCGACGAGATGCAGAGAACAGTGGGCATCCTGGAGAAATTCTCGGTGGGAAGTGATTGGGAAACTTTTGTGGAGTGACTCGACCAATACTTCGTGGCCAACGAGCTCGATGGGGAAGAGAAAGCTGCCAAACGAAGGGCGATCCTCCTCACCGTCAGTAGGGCACCAACGTATGGCCTCATGAAGAAGTTGCTCACTCCAGCAAAACCCACAGAGAAATCATATGACAATTTGTGCACACTGGTCCGAGAGCATTTAAACCCGAAGGAAAGCATTCTGATGGCGAGGTACCGGTTCTACACCTACAAAAGGTCTGAAGGCCAGGAAGTGGCGAGTTATGTCGCCGAGCTAAGACACCTTGCAGGACATTGCGAATTTGAAGGACATTTGGAGCACATGCTCAGAAACTTTTTCGTCCTTGGCAAACTTCGCAAACTTTTGACTGTAGAGACCCCAACTTTGAGTAAGGGCATAGCGATAGTCCAGACGTTCATTGCCACCAGTGACAATACAAAGCAAATCTCTCAGCACACAAGTGCTGCTACAAGTACTGTGAACAAAGTGATGTTGTTTTCAAATCATAACGTACAGGGCAGGTCACACATACCTGCAGCTGTACGTCCGCAGATGTCCCAGAATCCACCATCAAGGGTGATGAATGAAAGGCCATTAACACCTTGTTGGCGCTGCGGGGGTGATCATCGTTTCCATTCATGCCGATTCAAAGGATACGCTTGCAAGGGCTGTGGAACAATGGGACACCTCCAACGAGTATGCAGGCGAGCTGCTAATCCTGTTAAACCTGCAAACCACCATATTGCAGAGGAGGACAGATCCACGGAGGATCACAACGAACCAGAGCCTCAGAATGAGGAGGCAGAGATACATGGGGTGCACACATTCACCACAAATTGTCCCTCGATAATGCTGAATATTGAACTAAATGGACTCCCAGTGTCAATGGAGCTGGACACGGATGCGATCCAGTCCATCATGGGCAAAAAGACTTTCGCTAGATTGTGGTGCAACAAGACTTCAAGGCCAGTTTTAATTCCAGTTCGCACGAAACTAAGAACTTACGCAAAAGAACTGATTCCTGCAATTGGCAGTGCTACCGTAAAGGTTTCCTATGATGGAGCGGTGCACAAGCTACCACTCTGGGTGGTACCAGGCGATTGTCCCACGCTGCTTGGCAGGAGCTGTCTGGGAAAGATACGCTGGAACTGGGACGACCAGTTGACGAAAGTTCGTGTGCCCAGGTTTTAAACAAATTTCCTTCGCTGTTCGAACCAGACATCGAGAAATTCCAAGGAGCAAAAGTGCAGATCCACCTAATTCCGGGGGCGCGACCCATCCATCACAAGGCGAGAGGAAGGGTACAGATCGAGCTAGACTGGCTGTAAAGAGAGGACATAATTTCACCGATCGAGTTCAACAAGTGGGCCAGTCCTATCGTTCCAGTCCTCAAGGGAGACGGCACCATCAGAATCTGTGGCGATTACAAAGTAACTATCAATCGTTTCTCCCTGCAGGATCAATATCCACTACCAAAGGCCGACGACCTCTTTGCAAAGCTGGCGGGAGGAAAGACGTTCACGAAGCTAGATTTGACTTCAGCCTACATGACACAGGAATTGGAGGAATCATCGAAGGCCCTCACCTGCATCAACACGCACAAAGGTCTTTTTGATTGTAACAGATGCCCGTTTGGAATCCGATCAGTGGCAGCGATATTCCAGAGAAACATGGAACGCTTACCAAAGTCGGTCCCGCACACCGTGGTCTTCCAGGACGACTTATTTTTCACAGGTCGGAACACGGTCGAGCATCTGCAGCACTTGGAGGAGGTTTTTAGTCAACTCAACCATGTGGGGCTCAGGTTAAAATGCTCGGATTCATTTTCCTGGTGCCTGAAATGGAGTTCTTGGGAAGTAGGATTGCAGTGGACGGCATCAGGCCCACCAACGTGAAGACGGAGGCAATCGAGAACACACCGAGGCCACAGAACGTGACGGAGTTGCAGTCATTTCTGGGACTCCTGAACCACTTTGGTAACTTCTTACCAGGTCTTAGCACACTGTTAGAACCACTGCATGTCTTACTACAAAAAGGGGACAAATGGGTTTGGGGCAAAAGCCAAGAAAATGCCTTTGTAAAAGCGAAAAAATTGTTATGCTCAAAACAAATTGCTTGTGTTGTATGATCCATGTAAGCATTTGGTACTAGCATGTGATGCATCGTCATATGGCGTCGGGTGTGTATTGCAACAAGCTAATGATTTTGGGAAACTGCAACCGGTTGCTTATGCATCCAGGAGTCTGTCTAAGGCTGAGAGAGCCTACAACATGATTGAGAAAGAAGCGTTAGCTTGTGTCTATGGGGTAAAGAAAATACATCAATACCTGTTGGGCTAAAATTCGAATTGGAAACTGACCATAAGCCACTTAAATCCCTGATTTCTGAGAGTAAAGGGATAAATACCAATGCATCGGTCTGCATCCAGAGATGGGCGCTCACGTCCGCATACAACTACGCCATCCGCCACAGGCCAGGCACAGAAAATTGCGCCGATGCTCTCAGTAGGCTGCATTGCCCACCAAGGGGATGGAAATGGCGCAGCTCGCAGATCTAGCCATGGTTATGGGAGCATTTGAGAGTGAGCAATCACCCGTCACTGCCCGGCAGATCAAAACCTGGACAAGCCAGGACCCCTTATTATCTCTATTCAAAAGCTGTGTGCTTCACGGGAGCTGGTCCAGTGTTCCAGTGGAAATGCAGGAAGAGATAAAGCCGTTCCAGTGGCGCAAAGATGAAATGTCTATACAGGCAGACGGCCTTCTGTGGGGAAATTGAGCAGTGGTCCCCAAGAAGGGCAGAGGCACCTTCATCAATGACCTCCATAATACCCACCCAGGCATCGTAATGATGAAAGCGATAGCCGGATCCCACGTGTGGTGGCCTGGTATCGATGTGGACTTAGAGTCCTGCATTCACAGATGTTATACATGCTCGCAGTTACGCAATGTACCCAGGGAAGCGCCGCTAAGTTTATGGTCTTGGCCCTTCAAACCGTGGTCTAGGGTACACGTCGACTATGCAGGCCCGTTCTTGGGTAAAATGTTCCTTGTGGTGGTAGATGTGTATTCCAAGTGGATTGAATGTGAGATAATGTCGGCTAGCACGTCCGCTGCTACTACTGAAAGCCTGCGGGCCATATTTGCCACTCACGGCTTACCCGATGTCCTGGTGAGCGACAACGGGCCATGTTTTACCAGTGCTGAGTTCAAAGAATTCATGACCCGCAACGGGATCAAACATGTCACATCTGCCCCGTTTAAACTAGCGTCCAATGGTCAGGCAGAGAGAGCAGTGCAAACCATCAAGCAAGGCTTGAAGAGGGTAACTAAAGGCTCACTGCAGACTCGCCTATCCCGAGTCGTGCTTAGCTACCGCACAAGACCCCACTCACTCACTGGGAGCCCATCTGCTGAACTGCTCATGAAAAGAGCACTTAAGACAAGGCTCTTGTTAGTTCATGCTGCTCGACATGAACAGGTAGAGAGCAGGCGGCTTCAACAAAGTGCATACCATGATAGTGCAAATGTGTCACGCGAGTTTGAAATCAATGATCGTGTATTTATATTGAATTATGGACAAGGTTCTAAGTGGCTTCCTGACACTGTCGTGGCCAAAGAGGGGAGCAGGGTGTTTCGGGTCAAACTTTCAAATGGACTCATTCACCGGAAACACTTGGACCAAATCAAACTCAGAATTACGGAATATCCTGAGCAACCCATCTTGAATCCTACGTTTTTTGATCCCCCAACATACACACCAGTAGTAACCGGCACCACGGTTGACCACGAAGCAGAACCCATCATCCACAGCAGTCCAGCAGGACCCAATACACCAGGCAGCCCAGCAAGGCCAGCTGCACAGCAGCCCAGCGAGGGCCCAATAAGTAATTCAACAATACCAGCTTTCACACCGAGATGATCAACCAGGGCAAGAAGGGCCCCAGATCGACTCACATTGTAAATAGTTACACTATTGACTTTGGGTGGGGGCAGTGTTGTTATATATGTAAACTTGTATTTACTCTGTACAGCCATCAGCGGGCTCATCCCCTGGAGTCCCAAGGGATCCCATAATCCCTTGGGACCACAGGTATTTAAGAAGGCCTCACATGTTGGAGAGGCACTCTGGAGACCTGCAATAAAAGACTAAGGTTACACTTTACTTTGAGCTCACAGTATTCAGTATTCACTCTTTCTCCATACATAACAGATACTATGTCCCATAGTTTTAGTTTCCCCTATGAATGGAAATACCCTCTCTGCATCCACCTTGTCGAACCCCTTCACTATCTTAGATAAGATCACTTCTCATTCTTCTGAACTCCAATGAGTATAGGCCCAACCTACTCAACATATCTTCAACTCCCTTAAAAGAACATAAGAACATAAGAAATAGGAGCAGGAGTAAGCCATATGGCCCCTCGAGCCTGCTCCACCATTCAATAAGATCATGGCTGATCTGATCACGGACTCAGCTCCACTTCCCTGCCCGCTCCCCATAACCCCTTATCGTTTAAGAAACTGTCCATTTCTGTCTTAAATTTATTCAATGTCGCAGCTTCCACAGCTCTCTGAGGCAGCGAATTCCAAGATTTACAACCCTCTGGGAGAAGAAATTTCTCCTTATCTCAGTTTTAAATGGGAGGCCCCTTATTCTAAGATCATGCCCTCTAGTTCTATTCTCTGCCATCAGTGGAAACATTCTCTCTGCAACCACCTTGTCAAGCCCTCTCATAATCTTATACGTTTCGATAAGATCACCTCTCATTCTTCTGAATTCCAATGAGTAGAGGCCCAACTTACTCAACCTTTTCTCATAAGTTAACCCCCTCATCTCTGGAATCAACCTAGTGAACCTTCTCTGAACTGCCTCCAAAGCAAGTCTATCCTTTTGTAAATATGGAAACCAAAATTGCACGCAGTATTCCAGGTGTTGCCTCACCAATACTCTGTATAGCTGTATCAAGACTTCTCTGCTTTTATACTCTATCCCCCTTGCAATAAAGGCCAACATTCCATTGGCCTTCCTGATCACTTGCTGTACCTGCATACAATTATTTTGTGTTTCATGCACAAGTAACCCCTGGTCCCGCTGTACTGCAGCACTTTGCAATTTTTCTCCATTCAAATAATATCTCCGGAATCAACCGAGTGAACCTTCTCTGAACATCATCCAATGCAAGAATATCCTTCCTTAAATACGGAGACCAAAACTGTACACAGTACTCTAGGTGTGGCCTCACCAATATCCTGTACAGTTGTAGCAGGACTTCTCTGCTTTTATTCTCTATCCCCCTTGCAATAAAGGCCAACATTTCATTTGCCTTCCTGATTACTTGCTGAACCTGCATAATAACTTTTTTGTTTCGTGCACAAGGACCCCCAGGTCCCTTTATACTGCATTACTTTGGAATTTTTCACCATTTAAATTATAATTTGCTTTTCTATTATTTCTGCCAAAGTGGATAATCTCACATTTTATCACATTATACTCCATCTGCCAAATTTTTGCCCACTCGCTTAGCCTGTCTATATCCCTTTGCAGATTTTTTGTATCCTCCTCACAACCTGTTTTCCCACCCATCTTTGTATCATCAGCAAACTTGGCTACATTACACTCAGTCCCTCATCCAAGTCATTAATATAGATTGTAAATAGTTGAGGCCCCAGCACCGATCTCTGTGGCACCTCACTAGATGCCGTTTGCCAACCGGAAATTGACCCATTTATCCCGACTCTCTGTTTTCTGTTAGTTAGCCAATCCTCTATCCATGCTAATATATTACCCCCAACCCCGTGAACTTTTATCTTGTTCAGTAACATTTTATATGGCACCTTATTGAATGCCTTCTGGAAATCCAAATAGACCACATCCACTGGTTCCCCCTTATCCACCTTGCTCATTACATCCTCAAACAACTCCAGCAAATTGGTCAAACATGATTTCCCTTACATAAAACCATGCTAACTCTGCTTGATTGAATTATGCTTTTCCAAATGTCCTGCTACTACTTCCTTAATAATGGACTCCAGCATTTTCCCAACGACAGATGTTAGGCTAACTGGTCTTTAGTTTCTTGCTTTTTGTCTGCCTCCCTTTTTAAATAGTGGCGGTATATTTGCGGTTTCCAATCTGCTGGGACCACTCCAGAATCCACACAATTTTGGTAGATTACAACCAATGCATTCACTATCTCTACAGCCACTTCTTTTGAAACCCTAGGATGTAAGCCATCAGGTCCAGGGGACTTGTCCACCTTCAGTCCCATTATTTTACTGAGTTCTACTTCTTTACTGATAGTGATTGTATTAAGTTCCTCCCTCCCTATAGCCCCTTGATTAACCACAATTAGGTTGTTTTTGTTCAACTTTTCTGTCATTTCCCGGTTCTCCATTATTAATTCCCCAGTCTCAACCTCTAAGGGCCCAACATTTACGTTAGCCACTCTTTTCCTTTATATGTACCTGTAAAAACTCTTACTGTTTGTATATTTCGTGCTAGTTTACTTTCATAATCTATCTTCCCTCTTTTTATCATTTTTTTAGTCGTTCTTTGCTGGCTTTTAAAAGTTTCCCAATCCCCTGGCCTCTCACTAGTCTTGGCCACATTGTATTCAATTTGATACCATCCCTTATTTCCTTAGTTAGCCACGGATGGTTATCCCTTCTCTTACAGCCTTTCCTTCTGATTGGGAAATATTTTTGTTGAGAGTTATGAAATATCTCCTTAAATGTCTGCCACTGTTTATCAACCGTCCCACGCTTTAATCTATTTTCCCATTCCACTTTAGCCATCTCTGCTTTCATATCTTTGTAGTCTCCTTTATTTAAGCTTAGGACATTGGTTAGAGATCCAACTTTCTCATCGTCCAACTGAGTTTGAAATTCAACCATGTTATGGTCACTCATTCCTTGAGGATCCTTTACTAGGAGATCGTTTATTAATCCTGTCGCATTACACAGTACCAAAACTAAGATAGCCTGCAGAGGAGGACAAAGGGTTTAATTAGGAGGGGAAAAATAGAATATGAGAGGAAGCTTGCTGGGAACATAAAAACTGACTGAAAACGCTTCTATAGATATGTGAAGAGAAAAAGATCAGTGAAGACAAACGTAGGTCCCTTGCATTCAGAATCAGGTGAATTTATAATGGGGAACAAAGAAATGGCAGACCAATTGAACAAATACTTTGGTTCTGTCTTCACGAAGGAAGACACAAATAACCTTCCGGAAATACTAGGGGACTGAGGATCTAGCGAGAAGGAGGAACTGAAGGAAATCCTTATTAGTCAGGAAATTGTGTCAGGGAAATTGATGGGATTGAAGGCCGATAAATCCCCAGAGCCTGATAGTCTGCATCCCAGAGTACTTAAGGAAGTGGCCCTAGAAATAGTGGATGCATTGGTCATTTTCCAACAGTCTATCGACTCTGGATCAGTTCCTATGGATTGGAGGGTAGCTAATGTAACACCACTTTTTAAAAAAGGAGGGAGAGAGAAAATGGGGAATTATAGAACGGTTAGCTTGACATCAGTAGTGGGGAAAATGTTGGAATCAATTATTAAAGATGAAATAGCAGCGTATTTGGAAAGCAGTGACAAGATCAGTCCAAGTTAGCATGGATTTATGAAAGGTAAATCATGCTTGACAAATCTTCTGGAATTCTTTGAGGATGTAACCAATAGAGTGGATAAGGGATAACCAGTGGATGCGGTGTATTTGGACTTTCAAAAGGCTTTTGACTAGGTCCCACACAAGAGATTGGTGTGCAAAATTAAAGTACATGGTATTGGGGGTAATGTATTGATGTGGATCGAGAACTGGTTGGCAGACAGGAAGCAGAGAGTCGGGATAAATGGGTCCTTTTCAGAATGGCAGGCAGTGACTAGTGGGGTGCCGCAGGGCTCAGTGCTGGGACCCCAGCTATTTACAATATACATCAATGATTTAGATGAAGGAATTGAGTGTAATATCTCCAAGTTTGCAGATGACACTAAGCTGGGTGGCTGTGTGAGCTGTGAGGAGGATGCTAAGAGGCTGCAGGGTGACTTGGACAGGTTAGGTGAGTGGGCAAATGCATGACTGATGCAGTATTATGTGGATAAATGTGAGGTTATGCACTTTGGTGGCAAAAATATGAAGGCAGAATATTATCTGAATAGCGGCAGATTCAGGAAAGGGGAGGTGCAACGAGACCTGGGTGTCATGGTACATCAGTCATTGAAAGTTAGCATGCAGGTACAGCAGGCAGTGAAGAAGGCAAATGGCATGTTGGCCTTTATAGCTAGGAGATTTGAGTATAGGAGCCGGGAGGTCTTACTGCAGTTATACAGGGCCTTGGTGAGGCCTCACCTGGAATATTGTGTTCAGTTTTGGTCTCCTAATCTGAGGAAGGACGTTCTTGCTATTGAGGGAGTGCAGCGAAGGATCACCAGACTAATTTCCAGGATGGCAGGACTGATATATGAGGAGAAACTGGATCGACTGGGCCTGTATTCACTGGAGTTTAGAAGGATGAGAGGGGATCTCATAGAAACATATAAAATTCTGATGGGACTGGACAGGTTAGATGCAGAAAGAATGTTCCCAATGTTGGGGAAGTCCAAAACCAGGGGTCACATTCTAAGGATAAGGGGTAAGCCATTAAGTCTGAGATGAGGAGAAACTTCTTCACTCAGAGAATTATGAACCTGTGAAATTCCCTGCCGCAGAGAGCTGTTGATGCCAGTTCATTAGATATATTCAAGAGGGAGTTCGATATGGACCTTACGTCTAAAGAGATCAAGGAGTATGGAGAGAAAGCAGGAAAGAGGTACTGAGGTGAATGATCAACCATGATCTTTTTGAATGGTGGTGCAGGCTTGAAGGGCCAAATAGCCTACTCCTGCACCTATTTTCTATGGGCCCAAGTTTCCACATAATTTGCGCCTGATTTTTAGGAGCAACTGGTGGAGAACGGATTATCTTAGAAATCGCAATTCTCCACATTTTGTTTTCTGCAGTTCTAGTCAGGTAGAACAGTTCTACTTTGGAACAGAATTTTTTCTTCAAAAGGGGGCGTGTCCGGCCACTGACGCCTGATTTCAAAGTTTCCACAGTGAAAACGTACTCCAAACTAAGTTAGAATGGAGCAAGTGAAGATTTTTGTAGAACTGAAAAAACCTGTTCTACACATTAAAAAATCAGGCGCAGGTTACAAATTAGGCGTCCAGAACGAGGTGGGGGGGGGGAAAGGGAAGTCATTAAATTCTACAATAAATCCTTATTTATACTTCTACAAATATTATACAAATAAATCCAACCTGAATACACATTTATAAGCAAAGAAAAGATTAAATAAACCATCTTCCTACCTGTGTGAAAGTGCTTCAGGCACGGAGAATGCTGCAGTCAGCCTGAGGCGCCCGTTCTTCCCGCGGGGGGGAGGGGGAGGAGGAGGCGCCCGTTCTTCCCACGGGGGGGGGGGTGGGGAGAGGAGACGCCCGTTCTTTCCCGCGGGGGGGGAGAGGAGGCGCCCGTTCTTTCCCGCGGGGGGGGAGAGGAGGCGCCCGTTCTTTCCCGCGCGGGGGGGGGGGAGGCGCCCGTTCTTCCCCCGGGGGGGGCGCCCGTTCTTCCCGTGGGGGAGGGGAGACGAGGCGCCCGTTCTTTCCCGCGGGGGGGGGCGCCCGTTCTTCCCGCGGGTGGGGGGAGGCGCCCATTCTTCCCGCGGGGGAGGGGAGAGGAGGCGCCCGTTCTTACCCGCGCGGGGCGGGGAGGAGGCGCCCGTTCTTTCCTGTGGGGGGTGGGGGGTGGGAGGGGGAGAGGAGGTGCCCGTTCTTTCCCGCGGGGGGGGTGGGCGCCCGTTCTTCCCGCGGGGGGGGGGGCGCCCATTCTTCCCGCGGGGGGGTGGGGAGGAGGCGCCCGTTCTTCCTGCGGGGGGGGGGGGGAGGCGCCCGTTCTTCCCGCGGGGGGGGGGGAGGTGCCCGTTCTTCCCGCGGGGGGGGGGAGGCGCCCATTCTTCCCGCGGGGGGGTGGGGAGGAGGCGCCCGTTCTTCCTGCGGGGGGGGTGGGCGCCCGTTCTTCCCGCGGGGGGGGGAGGCGCCCATTCTTCCCGCGGGGGGTGGGGAGGAGGCGCCGTTCTTCCCGCGGGGGGGGTGGGCGCCCGTTCTTCCCGCGGGGGGGGGGGGAGGCGCCCGTTCTTCCCACGGGGGGGGGAGGTGCCCGTTCTTCCCGCGGGGGGGGGAGGCGCCCATTCTTCCCGCGGGGGGGTGGGGAGGAGGCGCCCGTTCTTCCCGCGGGGGGGGTGGGCGCCCGTTCTTCCCGCGGGGGGGGGAGGCGCCCATTCTTCCCGCGGGGGGTGGGGAGGAGGCGCCCGTTCTTCCCGCGGGGGGGGGGGAGGCGCCCGTTCTTCCCGCGGGGGGGGGAGGCGCCCATTCTTCCCGCGGGGGGGGGGAGGCGCCCATTCTTCCCGCTCGGGGGGGGGGAAGGAGACTGAGAAGGCTGCAAGTGCTAATGTGCTTTTATTAAAAAAATGTTCAAAAATTAAACGGCTACAAAGAACTACAAAAATGGCCGAGTGCCAATGTTTTTTTCACACTGAGCATGCGCGAACGCTCCAACGCGCACGCACAGCGTTGCCGGCAGGAAAAAAACTAATTTAAATAGTACCCGCCCCCTCCCACTTACAAAATCGCCGCGAGTGTAGGCTCCGCCCTCCTGTGCGCCGCGCCAGGCAGACAAGGAGCTGTAGAACGCTCCAGAATCGGGAGGTTTTTTTTAGGCGCCGTTTTAGGCGTGAAAAACGGGCGCCCAGCTTGGAGGGGCGCCCGTTTTTTATCGTGTGGAAACTTGGGCCCCATGTTTCTATGTTTCCTGGTTGGTTCCACAATGTACTGTTCAAGGAAACTATCCCGGATACAATTTTTGTACTCTTCCTCCAGGCTACCCTGGCCAATTTGCTTTGTCCAATCAATATGAAGGATAAAATTGCCCATGATTATTGCTGTTCCTTTATTCCAAGCCACTATTATGTCTTGATTTATACTCCGTCCAACAGTGTAGCTCTGGTTAGGGGGCCTATAGACTATGCCCACCAGCACTTTTCCTCCTTATTATTCCTTATCTCCATCTAAACTGATTCAACATCTTGATTTTCTGAGCCAATATTATTTCTCACTGACGCACTGATCTCATCCTTTATTAGCAAAGCTACCCCATCTCCTTTTCCTTGCTGTCTGTCCTTCTGAATTGTCAAATACCCCTGAATATTTAGTTCCCAGTCCTAGTCACCTTGCAACCACGTCGCTGTAATGGCAATCAGATCATACCCATTTGTATCTATTTGTCAACTCATCTATTTTGTTATGAATGCTACGTACATTCAAATAATGAGCTTTTAATTATGATTTTTTAACCATTTTTTCCTGCTTTGACCCCACTTTCTGATCCACCTTTACATTTATACATTCTGTCCCTTCCTGCATGCTCTGGTTTTCATTTCCCCCAGTGCTACCCTGCTCTATTGCCTTCTCCTTATTCTTTGACTTTTTACATTTTCGCTCCCCCCCTGAATCCTCCCCCCATTAATTCGTTTAAAGCTCTCTCTACAGCCCTACTTATTTGATTGGCTAGGACCCTAGTCCCCGCACGGTCTAAGTGGAGCCCGTCCCAACGGAACAGCTCCCTCTTACCCCAGTACTGGTGCCAGTGTCCCACGAACCAAAACCTATTTCTCTCACATCAGCCCTTGAGCCACGTGTTTAACTCTCTGATTCTATGTCGTAAGGAGCTCACCGTAGCTACCCTATTTAATCATTTGCTCTTTGTTTGCAGAACCCGCCAGTAACTCAAGCCAGTTCACATCCAATGGTAAGGATTTAACACAATGCTATGAGATCTGTGGATGACAACTAAAATGTGATATTGCAAAATGGTCAGGATCTGAGGACCTTCTCTCTGTTAGTTTGACTGGGGAGATTCTAACTCTGTTTGCCTGTAAATACCAAATCTCCAACAAACGAGAGGCTAACCACCTCCCCTTGATATTCAATGGCATTACCATTGCCGAATCCCCCACCATCAACATCCTGGAGGTCACAACTGACCAGAAAATTAACTGGCTGCAGTGTGTCCCATTAACACGATGCATTGCAGCAACTCACCAAGGCTTCTTCTGCAGCACCTCCCAACCTGACTTGGAAATATGTCACCATTCCTTCATTGTTGCTGGGTCAATATCCTGGAACTCACTCCTGAACAGCACTGTGGGAGTTCCTTCACCACACAGACTGCAGCGGTTCAAAAAGTTGGCTCACCACCACCTTCTCAAGGGCAATTAGGGATGGGAAATAATGCCGGCCTTGCCAGCGAAGCCCACGAATAAATGAAAACATGTACCGTGACTATAAGATAGCATAGAAAGTACATGCAAACTTTGCTGAAAATAATAAAAATGTTTTAACAATGGCTAATATCTAATGGTTAGATAAATGCTTGAGGTTGATTAATGTTTGAAAATGGGTTGGTGTTTGAGAATAGATTTGTATTTCAGGGTAAGTTGATACTTGAAGCGAGGTTAATGTCAGAGGGCAGCTCAGTGTTTGAGAGTTAGTTAGCTGTTTGAGAGTAGGTTAGCGTCTGATGGTCGATTGGTGTTGAATGCCAGGTTACTGTTTGAGGGCAGATTAGAGTGTGAGTACAGGTTTGTGTTTTTGAGGGTAGGTCAGTGTTGAGGACAGGTTAAATATCTGAGGGAATGTTCATGTCTAAAAGAAGGGCAATATTTGACAGCGTTTCACAAGTTCAGAATATAGAGGAGGTTCATTCTGACACTAGGGAACACCTCTCCGGCACTCCTCCGGCCCATGAATATTTCCCTTATATAAGTGGACACATTGCACTCAAGGTGCGATCTGACCAGGGGGCTAGGCAGCTTCAGTGTTTGAAGGTAGGAAATGGCTAATACGACATCGGATGGTTAGGTTAGTGTTTGAAGATTAGATGACAGTTTGCTTAGTTAAGGGACTAACTTTTAAAGGTTAGATAATAGTCCAAGGCTCGGTGAGGATTTGAAATCAAATAACTGAGGATGGCGGTAGCTACAGCTTCAATTGGACAGGTTTGATGGTAGTTTGTGTTTGAGGCTCGGTTAATGTTTGAGGACTGTTTTGTGTTGTAGGTGTTATGTATTTAACCCCTTGTAACCTTGTAACCTGCATCACACCTGTCTACCAGAGGGCCTACCTGTTGGAGTCCCAAGGGATCCCAGCATTCCTTGGGAGTACAGTATATAAACAAGCCGCCCACGAGGTACCTGCACTCTGGAACTACATTAAAGGAGCTAAGGTCACACAGTACTCAGTCTGACCATTTATTATGAGTATAATAATTGGTGGCGAGGTAACGAACTGCACGAAAATGCAAAGAACAGTCGGCATCCTGGAGACGTTCTCAGAGGGGGATGATTGGGAGGCCTTCGTGGAGAGACTCGACCAATACTTCGTAGCCAACGAGCTGGAAGGGGACGAGAACACAACCAAATGAAGGGCGATCCTCCTAACTGTCTGTGGGGTCACTACCTATGGCATCATGAAGAATCTCCTGGCCCCGGCTAAACCAACAGAGAAATCAAACGAAGAACTGTGTATGCTGGAGCACCTAAATCCTAAGGAAAGCGTTTTGATGGCGAGACATCGGTTCTAAACGTGTCAACGATCGGAGAGCCAGGAAGTGGCAAGCTGCGTTGCCGAATTAAGGCGCCTTGCAGGACATTGTGAGTTTGAGGGATTCCTAGAACAAAAGCTCAGAAACTTTTTTGCACTGGGCATCGGACATGAGACAATCCTTAGCAAACTATTGACTGTAGAAACTCCGAATCTGAGTAAAGCCATAACGATAGCCCAGGCATTTATTCCACCAGTGACAACACCAAGCAGATTTCGCAGAACAAAGATGTTTCGGCCAGAACTGTGCATAAAGTAACATCGGTTTTGAGCAGAAATGTACAGGGCAGAATGTACATGCCGGCTGCTGTGGCCCGACCTCAATTGACCCAGAGTCCGCCATCACGATGTCTGGGTGGGTGCTGTGTAGTTCCCCAATGAATGTGTCTCTGCCTTTCTTGGGCAAGACCACACAATTGCCCCACAAGAGACAGTCCGCATCCAACGGCCAGGCAGAACGGGCAGTCCAGATCATCAAACAAAGCTTGAAACGCATGTCAGAAGGCTCCCTGCAGACCCAGTTGTCCCGAGTACTGCTCAGCTACCGCACCAGACCCCACTCATTCACAGGGAATCCCCCAGCCGAACTGCTCATGAAAAGGGCGCTTAAAACAAAGCTCTCTCTGGTCCACCCTGATCTACATGGTCACGTGGAGGACAAGTGGCATCAACAGAGTGTGTAACATGACCGCGCAAACTTGTCACGCGATATTGAAATCAATGATCCTGTGTTTGTGCCCCATTATGGACATGGTCCCAAATGTCTCGCTGGCACTGTCACAGCCAAAGAAGGAAGTAGGGTCTTTCAGGTCAAACTGACCAATGGACAAACGCACAGAAAACACTTGCACCAAATTAAACTGCGGTTCACCAACAGTTACGCACGACCTGAAGAGGACACCACCAACTTTGACCTTCCAACACACACACAAGTGGCAACTGACATCACAGTTGACCACGAAACAGAACTCATCATCCCCAGCAGCTCGGCAAGGCTGGCTGTCCAACAGCCCAATGAAGAACTGATCAACCCACCCACACCAACATTTGTTCCGAGACGATCGACAAGGGAGCGCAAAGCCCCAGATCGTCTCACCTTGTAAATAAGTGTATTGTTGACTTCACCAGGTAGTGATGTTATGTATTTAACCCCTTGTAACCTTGTAACCTGCATCATACCTGTCCACCAGAGGGCCTACCTGTTGGAGTCCCAAGCATCCCTTGGGAGTACAGTAAATATCAGGCCACCCACGAGATACCTACACTCTGGAACTACAATAAAGGAGCTAAGGTCACACTTGCTCATTACACACACTACTCGGTCTGACCATTTATTCTAAGTATAACAGTAGGTAACCTGTTAATTATTTTCTCCGTGTTTGCAGATGACACCTGTAATACAAAAACTGCCTCACACACAGGTAAGGATCTCGCATGATGCTATGAGATCTGGGGATGATATTTAAAGATGATACAGTCCCACCGCGTATAGTGGGTGTGTTCGAGCGAACGCAGTTTGCCCACTATACGCAATAGCTGGTATATCGGTGTATGATTTCTCCGATTATCCCCTCCCAGTTCCTGCTGGCACTGTTCTTCCTCGATTCTCCCTTCGCGCCCACCTGCTGGTCTGGAGGAATTGAAACTTTCCTGCTGTCAGCAGTAACTTTCTTTGAATATTCGTTCCTGGGATGTGAGCGTCACTTGCAAGGCCAGCATTTATTGCCCATTCCTAATTGCCCTTGAGAAGGTGGTGGTGAGCCACCTTCTTGAACCGCTGCAGTCCATGTGGCGAAGGTGCTCCCACAGTGCTGTTAGGGAGGGAGTTCCAAGATTGTGACCCAGCGATGATGAAGGAGCGGCGATATATTTCCAAGTCGGGATGGTGTATGACTTGGAGGGGAACGGGGAGGTGATGGTGTTCCCATGCTCCTGCTGCCCTTGTTCTTCTAGGTGGTAGCGATTGCGGGTTTGGGACATGCTGCCGAAGAAGCTGTGGCGAGTAGATCTGGAATTCCTGTACACAATGTGTCGCGGACTTTGGATTCCTGGAGTAGCGGCATCAGGTAGAGGAGGAGGAAAGTTGGGGCACTCCAATGATCTTAATCCACAAATGCAGACCGGTAGACACTACGTCTGAAACGCGTACAGCTGCAACACTTACAGAATAAATTAATGTCTCGGTGGCTGTGCAACTCTGTGAAATCGATACCAACGTTTAATAAGTTATTGATCGGGAATTGTAGAAATCTAGAAATTGCCTTTAGTGTAAAGCAGCTTGCTCGTGGTAATTATGCAAAAGTATTTGTGGAATAGCCTCTTAATTTGAAGATTGTGGTTCTTATGTGGTTCTTATGCATTCAGTGTAACTTAACGAGATGGAAACTAGTGAGCAAGCACAGCTACTTCTGTCCAAAATAAACGGAACATTTAAGATGTTGTAACCAACAACTTTGAAATTAATGTTAATGCAAATCGGTATTCCTTTTTGGCCATTATAAGCAACTGTCCATTTTAAACATGGACATTTTAAGTGTTAGGGCTCTACTGCAAAACAGTCAGCAACTGAGGACCTCCTGTCTGTTCAGTTAGTTCAGGGGCCATGTATTGCCCCATTAGCTAGGCTAGACAGGGCATGAGGGGAGGGCCAAACATATACTGCCCCCTCCTCTCATCCAACAATCAGGAAAAGATTTTGCCCCAACCTGAGACTTGTGTTGAAGGAGCTGAGGAGAGGGGAACGGAAATTACATATCCGTATATGAACTTTGAAATGCCAACCTTGAGGCATCTTGAAATGTAATAAAGGATCTAGTGTACAGAAAGGTGTAATAAAGGACCTGGTGCATTAAGAGCAAAGATAGGAAACGAGCCCCTACACCAATGAGTGATGGCGAGGGCAATTCCTGCAGCCCCCAAAGTAATTTTGGCCTGAACCTCTAATCCTGCTGGGCAATGGACCAGAGTACAGGCCGACCTAACACACAACCAACCTCCAGTGGGGCTGATGTTAAAAAGTTAGTGCTGAAAAGGTCAGGAGAATTTGCTGCATTATCTAAAAGGTATTGACTAACCTCGAAGAAAAGATCCCAAGTATCTGTGGTCATCCGTGTCAGAAACCCAACTAAGTCTCCAGAGAGCACATCAACCCTACAAGTGTCTGATGGGCCAAAGCTCAGTTGCCTCATTGTCTTCCCATTGCAGAGGACTAGGCATGCTGATCCACAAGCACAGCCCCCTCTGACCCCCACCACAGCCAAAGGAGTCTCAGCCCCCTCCTACCAAGGGAAGGTCCTGGTCTTCTCATCGAAATGTACAGAAATTATTACGTTTAGAATAACTCCACAAGACTGTACATCTCAAGCTCAAACTGTTGTGACCTTGGTCTATTTAATGTAACTCCAGAGTGAGGAGTCAGCATGGTGGACTGCTATTTATACCTGCTTGCCCAGTGTGTGCAGGTGACCCTTGGGTCTCCCGCAGGTGTGCCCCCTGGTGGCAAGTCTTACATATTGGTAATATTTACATACATAACATCACTCCCCCCCCCCCCCAAAGTCTTATATAAAGGTTATTTACAAGTTGAGGCGATCCAGGGCTCTACGTTCCTGGATTGGTCGCCTGAGTTGAAGTCCTGGTATGAGTGAGTTGGTCGGATCATTGCTGCACTGCGGTGTAGCTGGTCTGATCGGACTGTCGGGCATGGTGGGTTCATCCTCGTGGTTGACCGCGAGGTCGATTGCTGGTTGGATGTGTGTGGGAGGATCAATGATGGTAATGTCCTCTTCAAACTGTTCTTGGTTGTCAGTGAACTGCAGTTTGGTCTGATCCAAGTGCTTTCTGCACATTTGTCCGTTCAAAAGTTTGACAACAAACACTCTATTCCCCTCCTTGGCCAACTCAGTGCCAGCAACCCATTTGGGACCATGACCATAATTAAGAACAAACACAGGGTCATTAACCTCAATGTCGTGTGATACAGCCGCGTGATCATGGTACATGTTATGCCGGTGACGCCAGGTTTCTACATGATCATTGAAATCCGGATGGACTAAGGAGAGCCTGATTTTGAGTGTTCTCTTCATTAGCAATTCTACAGGGGGAACCCCGGTAAGTGAGTGGGGTCGCTTACGGTAGCTGAGCGGAATCCGAGATAATCAGGTCTGCATGGAACCATCCATCACGCTCTTCAAGCCTAGTTTGGACTGCCCGTTCTGCTTGACCATTGGATGCGGGCTTAACGGCTCAGACCTGACATGCTTGATGCCATTGCGAGTCATGAACTCGTTGAATTCCGAGCTGGTGAAGCATGGTCCATTGTCACGAACAAGGACGTCGGGCAAACTATGGGTGGCGAACATGGCCCGGAGGTTTTCAATGGTGGCAGTGGATGTACATGATAACATTATTATATATTCAATCCATTTAGATTAAGCGTCCACTGCTACTAGGAACATCTTTCCTAGAAAGTGGCCAGCGAAATCTACGTGGACCCTGGTTTAGCGGGCCATGACCACAGGCTCAGTGGGACCTCCCTTGGTGCATTGCTCAACTGTGAGCAAGTGTTGCATTGGTATACACATGACTCCAATTCCGAGTCAATGCAGGGCCACCAAATGTGCAACCTGAAGATAGCCTTCATCATGACTATGCCTGGGTGGGTACTGTTAAGGTTGCGTATAAACATTTCCCAGCCTTTTTTTGGCAAAATTACACGATTCCCCCATAGGAGGCAGTCCGAATTTTAAGCAACAGCAAAGAATGACTAAAAAAGCAATAAAGAAAGGGAAGATAGATTACGAAGGTAAATTTGCGCAAAACATAAAAACAGATAGTAAAAGCTTTTACAGATATATAAAACGGAAAAGAGTGACTAAAGTAAATGTTGGTCACTTAGAAGATGAAAAGGGGGATTTAATAATGGGAAATGTGGAAATGGCTGAGACCTTAAACAATTATTTTGCTTCCGTCTTCACAGTGGAAGACACAAAAACCATGCCAAAAATTGCTGGTCATAGGAATGTGGGAAGGGAGGACCTTGAGATGATCACTATCACTAGGGAGATAGTGCTGGACAGACTAATGGGACTGAAGGTAAACAAGTGCCCTGGTCCTGATGAAATGCATCCCAGGGTATTAAAAGAGATGGCGGAAGTTATAGCAGATGCATTTGTTATAATCTACCAAAATTCTCTGGACTCTGGGGAGGTACCAGCGGATTGGAGAGCAGCTAATCTAACGCCTCTGTTTAAAAAAGGGGGCAGGCAAAAGGCAGGTAACTATAGGCCGGTTAGTTTAACATCTGAAGTGGGGAAAATGCTTGAAACTATCATTAAGGAAGAAATAGCGGGACATCTGGATAGGAATAGTGCAATCAAGCAGACGCAGCATGGATTCATGAAAGGGAAATCATGTTTAACTAACTTACTGGAATTCTTTGAGGATATAACGAGCATGGTGGATAGAGGTGTACCGATGGATGTGGTGTATTTAGATTTCCAAAAGGCATTCGATAAGGTGCCACACAAAAGGTTACTGCAGAAGATAAAGGTACGCGGAGTCAGAGGAAATGTATTAGCATGGATAGAGAATTGGCTGGCGAACAGAAAGCAGAGAGTCGGGATAAATGGGTCCTTTTCCGGTTGGAAATCAGTGGTTAGTGGTGTGCCACAGGGATCAGTACTGGGACCACAACTGTTTACAATATACATAGATGACCTAGAAGAGGGGACAGTGTGTAGTGCAACAAAATTTGCAGATGACACTAAGATTAGTGGGAAAGCGGGTTGTGTAGAGGACTCAGAGAGGCTGCAAGGAGATTTGGATAGGTTAAGCGAATGGGCTAAGGTTTGGCAGATGGAATACAATGTCGGAAAGTGTGAGGTCATCCACCTTGGGAAAAAAAACAGTAAAAGGGAATATTATTTGAATGGGGAGAAATTATAACATGCTGCGGTGCAGAGGGACCTGGGGGTCCTTGTGTATGAATCCCAAAAGGGTAGTTTGCAGGTGCAGCAGGTAATCAGGAAGGCAAATGGAATGTTGGCCTTCATTGCGAAAGGGATGGAGTACAAAAGCAGGGAGGTGTTGCTGCAACTGTATAAGGTATTGGTAAGGCCGCACCTGGAGTACTGCGTGCAGTTTTGGTCACCTTACTTAAGGAAGGATATACTAGCTTTGGAAGGGGTACAGAGACGATTCACTAGGCTGATTCGAGAAATGAGGGGGTTACCTTATGATGATAGATTGAGTAGACTGTGTCTTTACTCCTTGGAGTTCAGAAGGATGAGGGGTGATCTTATAGAAACATTTAAAATCATCAAAGGGATAGACAAGATAGAGACAGAGAGGTTGTTTCCATTGGTGGGGGAGACTAGAACTAGGGGGCACAGCCTCAAAATACGGAGGAGCCAATTTAAAACCGAGTTGAGAAAGAATTTCTTCTCCCAGAGGGTTGTGAATCTGTGGAATTCTCTGCCCAAGGAAGCAGTTGAGGCTGGCTCATTGAATGTTTTCAAGTCAAAGATAGATAGATTTTTAAGCAATAAGGGAATTAAGGGTTACGGGGAGAGGGCGGGTAAGTGGAGCTGAGTCCACGACCAGATCAGCCATGATCTTATTAAATGGCGGAGCAGGCTCGAGGGGCTAGATGGCCTACTCCTGTTCCTAATTCTTATGTTCTTATGTTCTTATGAATGGATGGAAATTTCGTCCTTACATCGGTGGAATGGCTTAATTTCGTCTTGCATTTCTCCTGGGACCGCCGACCAGCTCCCATTGAGGACACAGCTTTTTATTAGTGATAGCACTGGGTCCTGACTAGTCCAGGTCCTGATGTGGAGAGCCGTGACGGGTGACCCCTTGCTCTCAAAAGCATCCATTACAAGGAGCAAGTCTGCAGGTTGCGCCATTTCCACCCCGGTGGTGGGCAATAGTAGCCGACTGAGGGCATCTGCACAGTTCTCAGTGCCTGGTCTGTGGTGGATTTATTACATAATCATACGCAGATAACTTTAGTGCCCATCTTTGGATGTGGGACGAAGCACTGGTGTTAATACCTTTGCTTTCTGAGAACAACGAAATGAGCGGCTTGTGGTCGGCTTCGAGCTTGAACCGGAGCCCAAATAGGTATTGGTGCATTTTCTTAACCCCGTATACGCATGCTAATGCTTCTTTCTCAACCATACTGTAGGCTCTTTCAGCCTTAGATAAGCTTCTGGATGCATATATGCAACTGCTTGCAGTTTGCCTGACGCATTGGCTTGCTGCAACACACAACCGACCCCGTACGAAGATGCATTACAAGCTAGTTCTAAACGTTTACACGGGTCATACAATACAAGTAACTTGTGAGAACATAGCAGGTTTCTGGCCTTGTTAAAGGCTGTCTCTTGAGATTTACCCCAAACCCAGTCATCACCCTTGCGTAGCAATAAATGCAAGGGTTCCAGCAAAGTGCTCAACCCCGGTAGAAAGTTACCAAAATAGTTGAGGAGTCCCAGGAACGAACGCAGCTCCGTCACATTCTGTGGCCTGGGTGCATTCTTGATGGCCTCCGTCTTGGAGTCCGTGGGTCTGATGCCGTCCGCCGCAATCTTTCTCCCCAGAAATTCGACCTCTGCTGCCAGGAAAACACACGAAGCATTTCAGCCTGAGTCCCACTCTGTCCAGTCGTTTGAGAACCTCTTCCAGGTTGTGCAAGTGTTCGGTGGTGTTGCGGCCAGTGATCAAGATGTCAACGTGGAACACCACTGTGCACGGAACTGATTTCAACAGACTCTCCATGTTCCTCTGGAAGATGGCCACCGCCGAACGAATCCCAAGGGGGCATCTGTGGTACATGAACAGTCCTTTGTGTGTGTTGATGCACGTCAATGTTTTTGAAGGTTCAGCCAGCTCCTGTGTCATGTAAGCAGAAGTTAGATCCAGCTTGGTAAATGACTTCTCCCCTGCTAGTGTTGCAAACAGGTCATCCACTTTGGGTAGTGGGTACTGGTCCTGTAACGAGACTCGGTTAATTGTTACCTTGTAGTCCCTGCAGATTCTGACCGTGCCATCGATCTTCAACACCGGAACAATTGGACTGGCCCACTCGTTGGACTTGACTGGCGATATGATTCCCTCTCGTTGAAGTCTGTCCAGCTCGATCTCGACTTTCTCTCGCATCAGGTATGGAACCGCTCGGGCCTTGTGAGGAACGCGTCGTGCATCAGGGACTAGATGGATCTGCACTTTAGCGCCTGTGAAGTTGCCGGTGCCTGGCTCGAATAACGATGGGAATTTATTTAGCACTTGGGCACATGAGGCGTCATCCTCTGAAGACAGTGCTTTGATGTCGTCCCAGTTCCATCGGATCTTTCCGAGCCAGCTTCTGCCGAACAGCGTTGGGCCATCGCCTGGTACAATCCATAGTGGTAAATCATGCACAGCTCCATCGTACAATACCTTCACTGCCGCACAGCCAAGGATGGTATGAGTTCTTTGATGTAAGTGCGCAGCTTGGTGTGGATCGGGCTTAGTTTTGGCTTTTGTGCCTTGTTGCCCCATAGTTTCTCAAAAGCCTTCTGGCTCATAATTGACTGACTCACCCACATGTCCAATTCCATGGAAACTGGAATGCCATTTAATTTAACTTTTAACATTATCGGAGGGCTTTTGGTGGTGAAGGTGTGTACCCCATACACTTCCTCTTCAGCCACGGGTTGAGATGCCTCTCTTACTCGTTCAGCGTGATCCACGCCGGATCAGTCATCTTCTGCCGACTCTGCCACGTGGTGAGTCGCAGCACGTTTGCACATTCGCTGGAGGTGCCCCATTGTTCCACAGCCCTTGCACACGTAGTGCTTGAATCGACATTGATGGGCTCGATGATTACCCCCGCAGCGCCAATATGGTGCTAATGGATTTGCATTCATGCCCCACAGCGAGCTCGATCCTGGCCTCTGCGGGTGTGTGGGTCCTGCCATGTACAGTTCTGCCTGCTGAAGGCGTTATTTTATGCACAGTACTTGCCGGTGAGTTCCGATGCTGCAATGATATCTGTTTAGTGTTATCGTTCATGGACATAAAAGCCTGGGCTATCATGATGGCCTTGCTCAGATCTAGGGATTCAGCCGACAGCAGTTTGCAAAGAATGACCTCGTGGCCGATTCCAAGCACGAAAAAGTCTCGCAACACTTCTCCCAAAAATCCAGCAAATACGCACGGTCCCGCAAGGCGTCTTAGGTCGGCAACATAGCTCGCCACGTCCTGGCCATCGGAGCGGTGCTGCATATAAAAGCGATACCTGGCCATCAAGGTGCTCTCCTTCGGCTTGAGATGTTCCCGAACCAGCGTGCATAGCTCTTCATATGTCTTCTCTGTTGGTTTTGTCGGTGCTAGCAGATTTTTGATGAGGCCATATATCGTGGACCCGCAAACAGTGAGGAGAATCGACCTGCGCTTGACCGCGGTTTCTTCCTTTTCCAGCTCGTTGGCCACGAAGTACTGGTCAAGATGCTCAATGATGGCTTCCCAATCATCACCCTCAACAAATCTCTCAAGAATACCAACGACAGCCTAACTGCGTGAAAGTTCATGATCTGTTATTCGTCAGCAATTATTATGTTTAGAATAACTCCACAATACTGTACATCTCAAGCTCAACCTGTTGTGACCTTGGTCTCTTTATTGTAACTGCAGAGTGAGGAGGCAGCATGGTAGTCTGCCTTTTATACCTGCTTGCCCAGGGTGTGCAGATGACCCTTGGGTCTCCCACAGGTGCGCCGCCCTGGTGGCAAGTCTTATACTTTGGTAAAGTTTACATACATAACAGAACTATGTAAGACTGGTTTTCTATCTGCAAGGACCATGTAATGTGACCGGGAATGTGCCAGAACCAAAGAAGAAATATAGGAGCCAAAATTGCCCCTTTGTCAAAGAGGCGGTAACGGGATAGAAATGAATTTCCGGCCAGTCGGGGCCGACTCTCCAATGATCGGGACATTGCCCTCTTGATTTTTTGTGGCGGAGAAGGTATCCATCCCGCTCCTGAGCGAACGGCGGTAGTAACATCAGTAGAGCGCGCACCGTCTGGTCCCCGCCCGGAAGTGACATTGCCTCAACTAATCTATCCACCGCTTGTTGGTGTCCCCGACAGCTTTGTGCGCTGGAAAGCTGCCAGTGGCTGGGCGGCACATCAGTCCTTAAATGGGAGGGCGCACCGCCGTGGCCGCCATTTTATTTTAATGGTCGGACGACTCTGCAATCAACCCAACAATGGCGACCACAGGTTCGGGCAATTTTAGCCCCATAAACTTTACTGAATTTAAGGAAAACCTTTCTTTAAGTGTCTATAACTTGGAAAAGTCTGTTAACGATATTAGTTTCTGAGTGGTTAATACCTTTGTACAACAATGACCTCTCTGCTATTTTGTTGGCTTTTTTAGAGCATTCCTCTGTTAAAATAGGTGGCAGACAAATGTCTCCTGAATGTGTTCTACATTCAGACACTAGTATCACAGTCGGGTCTGAGTTTAAGGTGAGAGTATCTACACTCGGGTCTTACACAATCATTCTAGCTCGAGAGCAAACTTGAAGCTGCTCTCGCGAATTAATTGCAATATGTTCGTTAACAGAAGCACCAAATCCAGATTCTCTGACAATGAGATTCATGCGAAGCAACATCTCTGTGACTGAGGAAACAAAAACTTTCATTTATTTTGCACTGTTTGGTCATTCTTTATCTACTTAGATCTTAGAAATCCTGGATCTGCATTTACTTTCTGTCTATAAAACAATACTTCCTATTTCACATTTTTAGTCACACTTTTCTGTTAGCTTTTTCCATTAGAAATTAGAATGATTTAGAAATTCATAGCCCTGATTTTAATATGGGGACGGGAACAGAGAATGCGAGGGCTGTCGTGGGCGATGAGCCCGCAACTTTGCCAGATGCAACGGCCTGGTCGATTTTAACAACGCTTCCGGGTTTCCCGGCCCATTCTCGTGTCCCGCTCACTCCCGCATGATATAAGTTCCAGCTGGAGTCCCAGCCACTATTTAAAGCCTCAGCCTCTTCAAGGGAGGCTTCATGCAGTATTTCAGCGAAGAAAAGCAGTGGTGCAAATTGTGAAGGGAGAGGAGGTGGCTCCCATGTTCTCCGTCTCCCCGGAGGTCCTGCTGGGTGCAGTGAGAGCTATGAGGGACAAGTGGGAAGAAGGAGAAACTTTCTGTTACAACCAAGAAAGTCTGGATTGAGGTGGCTGAGGACCTGGATTGAGTGCAAGAAACGGTTCAATGACCTGACTAGATCAGGAGAGGTCAGTACATGTTCTTTCTTTACCCATCTCCTGCAATGTGCCTCCTTTCACTCCCTCTTGCCCCTCGTACACCATTCACACCACTCCTCACTTCCCTCACCACCAATCACTATGGCACACGGTACCACTCCTCATTTCTCTCACCACCAATCACTATGGCATACTGTACCACTCCTCACTTCCCTCACCACCAATCACTATGGCATACTGTACCACTCCTCACTTCCCTCACCACCAATCACTATGGCATACTGTACCACTCCTCATTTCTCTCACCAAGAATCTCTGGATTGAGGTGGCTGAGGACGTGGATCGAGTGCAAGAAACAGTTCACTATGGCACATGGTACCACCTCTCATCCTCACTCCTTACACAAGCACACCTCCCGATTCACTGCTACCACTAACGGTGTCCTCATTTCAGCTCCTCGTTGCTCGATCGGCACCTCCTCTCAGCAAACCTCCTTAATTCGCACTGTCGCTCCTTGCTGTAAACGCGTGACGTCTCCACTCCCAGAACCTAATTTTTCCCTTTCACCTTTATGCACTACATCGAGAAGAAGCATACATTCTTGCTAGCCGCACGGAGCTCTGTCCCACCCCCTTTGCAGGAGACGAGCGTGCAGAACAGTAAGGAGAGGGCCAGGACCTGTGGAAGACCCTCGGAGTATGTGGAAGTGACCCTGGTGAAGGAGGAGGCACTGGAGATAAGCAACGCCTGTAACACTCTCAGCATTGGTGAAGGCGAGGTTGATGGATCCTCAGAGGAGAGTGACTGTCAACTTAGACTCCCCCTCATCTCACATAACCAACTGTATCTTCAGTCGACCACGGCACCTCAACCAGTACGGTCCAGTGCTTCATGTGCCATTGACTTGTTTTTTTACTATTATGACTAAACTTCCACCCTTTTATCTTCCCTCCAGAGCTCTCACCAGAGGAACGCAAGCCCCAGCCCTTCCAGAAAGAAGACATCTCGCAGGAGAGCCTCCCTCCTGAGGACAATCCATTGCACCTTACATGCACTCCTAGGACTGGCACCTCGCGTGGATGTGTTACTGAGACCCATAGGCCGGCACCCGGTGAGTCTCACAGCACAACTGAGCAGGAGCAGATAGCGGTGGCAGGGGAAGAAGCGTCGGAGGGCGCTGTCTTCTCCAAGCCCTGCTCAGCAAGACAGAGGTGTACAACTCTGGGGCCAGCCCTTAAAAAGAAGAATACTTGAGGCATAGGAACAAATCCTTGAGGTGTTGGCAGTCCTGCCAGGCACTCTGTCCACTATGGCAGGGAGAGTGGAGAAGTCCCACCCCCACCATCTATAGAGTGTGAACGCAGGGGCTCTCCACTCTGCAATCTGCCCCAGAGCATGTGGTCACCCCCAGGGCCACTACAGCCCAGCCCCCTCAGGGCAGTGTTACCAACCCTTGTGCCCTGGATAGAGGCACAGACAACTACAATACAGGCTCTGAGCTCCATCGTCTGTTCTACCTGGTGGGTAGAGTAGATCAGGGCTTCCAAGGCATCAGCCACTTGTCTCCTCCAGTTTGCCCTCCCGCAGACCTGCAGGATGGATGTCCCAAGGGAGGAAGATTGGTGGAACGGGCGCAGAACATGGCGACCTCTCTCTGGGTGTCAGCACGTCCCCTCCCTCGCCACCCTTCAACCAATACCACACATGGTGCCCGAACTCCAGCTGGCCCAGGCTGCCCTGGCGGAGCTCCAGGAGCGGCAGTGTGTGGCATGGCCCTCACTGGCTCTAGCACTCAGAGATTGTGGATCACGGGCATCTCAGGAGTCTGAGCAGGATGCACACCAGCTCGGCTCAAAGCCACTGGGGGTTGTACCTCATAGCAGTGATAGACCTAGGAAGCCATCAGCTGAAAAAAGCATTGAGGGTTGACACTTGATATAGAACAATGTTTTCTTGTGCACATTAAACCCTTTTTCACTTTAGTCACTTTTGTTTGTGCTGTGCTTTCAAGGGTAAGTTCTGTATCTGCCTTGTTATTATGTCCTTGATGTGAAAGTTGGGTCAATGATTTTAAGGTGACAAGGCAGAGGATTCAAAAACAATGGAGTGATGGTTGCAGGACTGTTAATGGAAGGGGTTCTGGTCACAGAGGAGTCGGAGGAGAAAGATTTGTGAATCACTACGCTATGAGTGTATCCCTCACATCTCGGGCTGCAAGGTGATCCGCACACCACGCGTCATGTCCTCCAGAATTTCTTCCTAGCCCTCTTCCTCATCAGTCGATGAGTCTTCTTCCTCCTGCTTCCAGTCCTGTCTGTTGCGTGATGTTATGCAGGACACAGCAAGCCACAATGATTCTGGAGACTCTGGTTGGTGACTATTGCAGGGAGCCTCCGGACCTATCAAGTTTAAATAGAGCATCCTGATGGTCTGCTCATTGACACACCATGTGGCTGTTGTTGTATCTGATCTGTTGTGGAGAGGGAGGTTTCAGAGATATGTTATTAGGCATGGTCGAAGAGGGCACCTCTTGTCCCCAAGCAGCCATCCGGGCAGATTGGGGCCAAGTAACATTGGGGGGGCGGTGGGGAAGGGGGATACTGGATTGCCTTATAATCAAGGCAGCCCTGGGTAGTGGGAACTTGCGTACAAATTGTACATTAATTGAGTGCAAGCCCTTGTGGTTAACAGAGGCACTTGGCTGGTCTGATGGCTATGTGTGTGCAGTCAATCGCACCCAGCACTTGTGGAAAACCAGCCAGAGCTGCAAACCCTCTCGGTCTGACTGCTGTCATCAGTGAGAAATGGCCCTGGCAAATAGAGCATCTGTGACCTGTCTGTTGCATTTCTGAGGAGCTGACTGGGCCCCTCGACAAGCCCCCTGTAGCAGCCAGTGTAATGTATTCGCTTCATGGGTTCTTTGCTTAAGAATTCATAGCAACACATTGCTATCAAGAACTAGTTGGTTTATTAACAAAGGTTTAATAATCACACTACTACACATTACCAGTTCATCCACCAGTCTCACAACCACCTGCCTCATTGTGGATCCCCTGAACCCAACTGGCTGGGGTTTGATTGAGTCTTGTGACCATCATGTGACTGACTAAGCCACTCACAACTCAACAGCTCTACCAACCTGTGAGCATACTCATAGGGAGTCTCATGTCTGGCATGCGAACAATGTGGCCAACATCCCCAGCATTGAAGCACTGACTACACTTGATCAGCTCCGCTGGGCAGGCCACATTGTTCGCATGCCAGACACGAGACTCCCAAAACAAGCCCTCCCAAAACAAACGAGCCAAAGGTGGGCAGAGGAAATGTTACAAGGACACCCTCAAAGCCTCCCTGATAAAGTGCAACATCCCCATTGACAACTGGGAATCCCTGGCCAAAGACCGCCCTAAGTGGAGGAAGTGCATCCGGGAGGGCGCTGAGCACCTCGAGTCTCATCATCGAGAGCATGCAGAAATCAAGCGCAGGCAGCGGAAGGAGCATGCGGCAAACCAGTCCCACCCACTCCTTCCTTCAACGACTATCTGTCCCACCTGTGACAGGGACTGTGGTTCTTGTATTGGACTGGTCAGCCACCTAAGAACTCATTTTTAGAGTGGAAGCAAGTCTTCCTCGATTCCGAGGGACTGCTTATGATGAGGATGATAATACTCTCAGAGGCACACATTACAGCCTGGAAGGATCCAGAGGCTAAGTGAGGTCGGTGATCACTTTCACTGCCGGCGGCATGGAATGGCCGTCCGGTCCCACAGGCGCAGGGTCTTCTTCCAGGAGACGGCAGAGGTCTGTGATCACCCGAGTCCCCTGAAGCATTACTCCTGAGACAGGCCAAGGAAGCTGAGCCACTGTCTGTAGACCCTGTGAGGTGGGAAAGGCCTTCTGCGAGCACAGGCCCTCAGTTGCTGACTTCTCTGTGCCCCCCCCCCTTGCTGCTCCTTATCTGTCATGCCATTGCTGCTCCCCCTCCTCCTCCTCTTCAATAGTGCGGCTGGAGCAGCCCCCATACTTAGCTTCTCCGACTCTGTCTCCAAATTACAAGCAAAACCCAATAGTGATTACACAATGAAGTGAAGGATCACCAGAGAATCCAGCAGGTTTATTGACATCGTGGCCCCCTTTACATTCAGCTCCCTGAGCAGCCCGGACCCAATCCCGCCAGGGTTCCCCTAGCGACCTCCGTGAATCCCCTGAAGCAGCAAGTAATATCACACTGGGCTCCCAATTACACGGTATAACCCCCAATGTGCGTTTTACTCATGAACCTCTTGTCTCTCTGCAGTGAGAACCTCGTCGATCACATGAGTCGCCGTCCTTAAACATACGGCGGCCGCGAATGCAGTGGGTTGGGAGTGATCTAGAATTTAAAATTTAAATCCCCCTTCCTGCCTGTCGGTTAAAATCAACAACAACAACAACTTGTATTTATATAGTACCTTTAACATAGTGAAACATCCCAAGGGGCTTCACAGAGGTATTAATGTGCTAAAAATTTGACACCAGGCTACATAAGGAGAAATTAGCGCAGGCGACCAAAAGCTTGGTCAAAGAAGTAGGTTTTAAGGAGCGTCTTAATGGAGGAAAGAGAGATAGAGAGGCGGAGAGGTTTAGGGAGGGAGTTCCTCCCTAGTTGGGGCCTAGGCAACAGAAGACTCAGCCACCAATGGTTGAGCGATTATATTCAGGGATGCTCAAGAGGGCAGAATTAGAGGACCGCAGACATCTTGGGGGGGTTGTGGGGCTGGAGGAGATTACACAGATAGGGAGGGACGATGCCAAGGAGGGATTTGAAAATAACGATGAGAATTTTAAAATCGAGGCATTGCTTAACCGGGAGCCAATTTAGGTCAGCAAGCACAGGGGTGATGGGTGAACGGGACTTGGTGCGAGTTAGGACACGGGCAGCTGAGTTTTGGATCACCTCTAGTTTACGTAGGGTAGAATGTGGGAGGCCAGTCAGGAGTGCGTTGAAATAGTCAAGTTTAGAGGCGACCATATGTCCATATTTTTTAACAATAGAAATTGTCTCCGTAAACTTGTCTCTGTAAACTCTGTAGTTCCGCCCTCTGATGAGTGGGGGAACTTTAGCTTCTCACACTTCTCACCAATACTACTTCCCAATTGCTAATATATCTCAAATGGGTACCAAGAATACCAAGGGGAGAAGTTATACTTCAGCTGTTGTCGACTCCTTCTGCCTTGGTATATCCCATCTGGAGCACTGCATTCAGTTCTGGGCACCACACCTCAGGAAAGATATATTAGCCTTGCAGCGGGTGCAGCGCAGGTTCACCAGAATTATACCGGGGGTTAATGGGGTCAGTGATGAGGACAGGTTGCATTAACATGGCTTGTATTCCATTGAGTGTAGAAGGTTGCGGGGTTGTTTAAATGAAAAGTAAAATGATGAAAGAATTTGATCGGGTAGATACAGAGAAGAAACTCCTTTGGTGTTGAAATCCAAAACAAAGGGGCATAATCTTAAAATTAGAGCAAGGCCGTTCAGGAGTGAAATCAGAAAGCATTATTTCACACAAAGGGGAGTGGAAATACAGAATTCTCTCCACAAAAGACTGTGGATGCTGGATCAGTAGAGTTTGATCGATATATTTTTAAGTGTGTCACAAAATATGGATAAAAGATGCTTAGATGGAGTTAAGGTACATCAGCCATAATCGCATTGAATTCCCCCCACCCCCCAACCGCCCAAAGATGCGCAGCTTCTAATTTGAAATGGGTCGATCGAAAACCAAGTACATTCCCAGGGAAAAAGGGAAAAAAAATTACACAACTGATAATTCAATTAGATTTATTGGCTTCTGTGAATAGCAGCCATTGCTTGAGGACGTTGGGATAGTGTCTTCTTCCTCTCACAGGACAGTAAGTGAAAGAAAGAGGGAACCAATGTGGAAGAATCCCAGTGCTGTGGATGAAGGCAGGGAGACAAAGGGAGCGAGGCAGACGTAGATTGAGGCCACAAATGGTCATATTAGAACTATCACCGACTAGTCAGTCACATAACAGTTCATCTCCATTTTGACAATATTTGCAATTCAGGTCCATGCTCATTAATAATCGTGGCCAATCGTGTCTGCAGGACTGGAGTCACCAATCTATTCAGTGGCTAATTGATGCTCAAGAGTTGAGGCAATTGGCTTATACATTTTCACAGCCAACTCTTCAGCTGTTGTTAGATTTTTGGGAAAGCTAATGAATGAGCCAACCCAGCAGCCAGCCAAGCCTTAAAGGAGAGTGAGTCAATCAGCTGAAGTGTTGTGGCCCTATCTTTGACTCGGGCTTCCTCCAAGCATAGCTCTCAGATTAATTTACTTTTGTAACTCTTATGAGGGTTATGTGTTGTTGCCTCCCAAATCTGTGCCTATCTCTCCTGTAACTTCCTGTCTGAATCTCTCCAAATCTGGTTCCCACCCCTGCCACGGCCAAACAGCCCTAATCAAAGCCACAAATCAAATCCTCTGTGACTGCGGCCATATGCATTTTCCCTCCTCATCTTCATCGGTCTCTCTGCAACCTTTGAATGGTTGCCTGCACCTCCCTCAGCCCTTCTCCTCCGAACCCTGTGTCTTATAAAATCTGGTCTCTCGTGTATCTTCCCTTCACCCCACCATTGGCAGGCATGCCTTCTAGGCCCCACATTCTGCAATTCCTTCTCTAAATCTCCCCCTCTTCCTTTAAGACTCTTTATAAAACCAAACTTTTCTAATATCTTTACCTTAGTATCCATTTTTGTCAGATTATGTTTTTGTGAGGTGCCTTGGGATGGTTTTCTATGTAAAAGATGCCGTATAAATGCAACTGATATTGTTCCCTTCAATTTGGGTGCAGAGGAGATTTACAAAGATGATACCAGAAATGCGAGGGTATACCTATTGGGAAATGATGAACAGGCTGGGTCTCTTTTCTCTTGAAAAGAGAAGGTTGATGGGTGACCTACTAGAGATCTTTAAAATTATGAAAGGTTCTGATAGAGTGGATACAGAGAGAATGTTTCCACTTGTGGAGAGGAGCATAACTAGAGGCCAATATAAGATAGTCACCATGAAATCCAATAAGGAATTCAGAAGGAACTTCTTTACCCAGAGAGTGGTGAGATTGTGGAACTCGCTACCACAGGGAGTGGTTGAAGCAAATAGTATCGATACATTTAAGGGGAGATTAGATAAACATATGAGAGAGAAAGGAATAGAGGGTTATGCTGATAGAGGTAAATGAAGAAAGACGGGAGGAGGCTCGATGGAGCATAAACGCCGGCATGGACTGGTTGGGCCGAATGGCCTGTTTCTGTGCTGTACATTCTATGTAATCCTATGAAATCTTGAACCTCTTTCCCTGTCAGAATGCTATTCACAAGGAGATACCGCTCAATGAACTCAATGAGTGCAGGTTTAGTTCATGTTTTATTTAGCAAACCACTCATGTCTTTCTAATACTAGCACATATCTCCAAAGATGTCTATACAATACATCTTTGCTGTTCTGTGTTTTGGGACATGACTTACAAATCACATACAACAGACCTTCAGTCCGCACTGATACCTCATGAAAATTTTATTTGTGGTCCAGATAAAAAATGTTCCACTCCCTGACTTGTCTTGACAATTCTTCGAAGCTCCATCAATATTATAGTCAGCTTATCCAGATGACAGATACAGAGGGATCGCAGACAGAATGTTGGATTGCTCAACTGATTTAATTCTATTTCTCGCCATGCGGTTATCTGATGGACTAAACAATACACCTAGATTTGGATTGCAGAGGTTGTTATTCTTGAGGGAGGCTGTATGGAAATGATTCAAAAATGCAAAGAATTAATGGATTAGTTAAGGAACTAATCTTTAAACTAGATAAAAGGAGGCATTAGGACCATGCGATTGGACGGGGTACTGAGCCAGTCAATGGTTCCGAGTGGATCCAGTGGAAGGATACAAACCTACATGATTGTATAATTGTCCAGTAAAATGTAAGGGCCCCCATACCGAACCCACATGGCAAACTTTGCTCATGAAAATAGAACATTTTCTTCTGGATTTGTTGGAACTTTGCCATCTTCGGACTATTGTGGAGTAAAGGTCCAACGTGTGTCAGCTGTGGCTCAGTGGGTAGCATGCTTGCCTCGGAGTCAGAAGGTTGTGGGTTCAAATCCCACTCAAGGGACGTGAGCACATAAATCTAGAAACATGCCAGTGCAGTGCTGAGGGAGCACTGCGCTGTCGGAGGTGCCGCCTTTCGGATGAGACGTTAAACCGAGGCCCTGTCTGCCGTCTCAGGTGGACGTAAAAGATCCCATGACACTATTTCTAATCTGAGGAAAGACGTTCTTGCTATTGAGGGAGTGCAACGAAGGTTCACCAGACTGATGGCAGGACTGTCATATGAGGAGAGACTGGATTGTTTGTATTCACTGGAGTTTAGAAGGATGAGAGGGAATCTCATAGAAACATATAAAATTCTGACGGGACTGGACAGGTTAGATGCAGGAAGAATGTTCCCGATGTTGGGGAAGTCCAGAACCAGGGGACACAGTCTAAGGATAAGGGATAGGCCATTTAGGACTGAGATGAGGAGAAACTTCTTCACTCAGAGAGTTGTTAACCTGTGGAATTCTCTACCACAGAAAGTTGTTGATGCCAGTTCATTGGATATATTCAAGAGGGAGTTAGATATGGCCCTTACAGCTAAAGGGATCAAGCGGTATGGAGAGAAAGCAGGAAAGGGGTACTGAGGTGAATGATCAGCCATAATCTTATTGAATGGCGGTGCAGGCTCGAAGGGCCGAATGGCCTACTCCTGCACCTATTTTCTATGTTTCTATGTAAGTGCAGGGGAGTTATCCCCAGTGGTCTGGCCAATATTTATCCCTCAATCAACATAACAAAAAAACAGATTATCTGGTCATTATCACATTGCTGTTTGTGGGAGCTTGCTGTGTGCAAATTGGCTGCCGCGTTTCCCACATTACAACAGTGACTACACTTCAAGAGTACTTCATTGGCTGTAAAGCGCTTTGAGACGTCTGGTGGTTGTGAAAGGCGCTATATAAATGCAAGTCTTTCTTTCTTTACTGGGCTAGCCTAGAGTCATGTGGTCCAAAACATCACGACCCCTCAGAGGTCACTGCTAACATACTAATGCAGAAATGGTCCACCCAAACTGTTGTGTACAAAATGCAAATAAAACAGTTAAATCTAAAAGTTGTATTTTCAGTGTTTTTTTCAGTTTCCTAATATTATAGTCGTAAAGCTGCTCCTAATATTTGTGTTGTTTATTATTGTATTATTAGTTTTTGTTTCAGAGGGCAAGTTTCTGAACTGAGAATGTTTTATTAAAAGACTGATCTAGGGAGGCTGTTATTATACGGTGACATGTACTCCTGCCCTCGAACCTGACAATGTCCCGGTATCTAATTGTAGCTTTCCTTTTGCTTTCCAGAATGTCCGAAAAGAGCGTACAGAAAGAGGTGTACAACCGACATCTGAGTGCGCTGCAATGGAGAAGCCATGCCTCAAAGCAAAGGGTGAGGGCAAGACAAACAAAGATCGGCCGAAGGCCTGTACCAGTTTCCTGGCGTTTCAAAACCAAACTATTGCATTAATTAACACCAAACCCTTTTATTCGTAAATAAAGTTAATTCAAAACAGGGAGAAATCGCAAGCTGTAGGGAGGATAATGTCAACACTAATTTCTTCAACTAGACTTTGATTGGAGCTGGAAGGGTGGTGCACCCATGAAGAAGTGTTTGTCAAGACTTTATTTTTATGGAGAGGGTGTCACGCCTCATTTTTATCACATTGGTGATCTACTCCAACGGGGAGTGGGTGCTGTAATGGGGAGTGGGTGCTGTAATGGGAAGTGGGTGCTGTAATGGAGAGTGGGTGCTGTAATAGAGATGACATTACCTCTCTATTACAGCACCCACTCCCCATTGGCGAGAGGACACCTCCGCAGGTTGGGAGTACAAGAGCTGGAGCGAGCCGATACAAATGTGCGACGGCTTTGAGGTGGGCGACTGGGTGACGTCATCAGGACCCAAGTTGCCGTTTGGAGCATGGGCAGAAGCATCGGTGGGGCCCTGGTACAGCAGAGTAGCGGGAAGGTCATGGCGAACTTGCGACGAGTGATCGGGGCGGAGGAGTGATGAGGGATCGTGGCTGAGATTTGGTGGGTGAGCGTGACGGAGGTGCGGCGAATGAGGGTACGGGGCGCAGAAGAGCCGAGGGCCCAGGGGCAGCATGGGCCAGCCCACACTGCGATATGTGTGCGCACTAGGTCCATGCAGCAGAGCAGGTTTCCAGTCATCCTGGTTAACCCTTGCCACTGGATAAAGGCCTAGCTCTGTCAAGCCCCCGTGTGGTGGCTGGTGTGCAACGGTCACCACACGTAAAAAAATCCACGCACAGGCATCTTCCACCCCCTCAATTGGAATTCAGGACTGGAACATCGGGTCCTTCATTGAAGCATCTGTGAATTAATGTAGAAACAAGTCATCCTCGTTTGAGGGACCACCTATGATGAAAGAGTGGGTGCTGTAATGGGGAGTGGGTGCTGTAATGGGGAGTGGGTGCTGTAATGGGGAGTGGGTGCTGTAATGGAGAGTGGGTGCTGTAATGGAGAGTGGGTGCTGTAATGGGGTGCAGGTGCTGTAATGGGGAGTGGGTGCTGTAATGGAGAGTGGATGCTGTAATGGGGTGCAGGTTCTGTAATGGGGAGTAGGTGCTGTACTGGGGAGTGGGTGCTGTACTGGGGAGTGGGTGCTGTAATGGGGAGCGGGTCCTGTAATGGGGTGTGGGTGCTGTAATGGGGAGTGAGTGCTGTAATGGGGAATGGGTGCTATAATGGGGAATGGGTGCTATAATGGGGAAAGAGTGCTGTAATGGGGAGCAGGTGCTGTAATGGGGTGCAGGTGCTGTAATGGGGTGCAAGTGCTCTAATGGAGAGTGGGTGCTGTAATGGGGAGTGGATGCTGTAATGGAGAGTGGGTGCTGTAATGGAGAGTGGGTGCTGTAATGGGGAGTGGGTGCTGTAATGGAGAGTGGATGCTGTAATGGGGTGCGGGTGCTGTAATGGGAAGTGGGTGCTGTAATGGGGAGCGGGTCCTGTAATGGGGTGTGGGTGCTGTAATGGGGAGTGAGTGCTATAATGGGGAATGGGTGCTATAATGGGGAGAGAGTGCTGTAATGGGGAGCAGGTGCTGTAATGGGGTGCAGGTGCTGTAATGGGGAGTGGGTGCTGTAATGGGGAGTGGGTGCTGTAATGGAGAGTGGGTGCTTTAATGGAGAGTGGATGCTGTAATGGAGAGTGGGTGCTGTAATGGGGTGCGGGTGCTGTAATGGGGAGCGGGTGCTGTAATGGGGGGTGGGTGCTGTAATGGGAAGTGGGTGCTGTAATGGGGAGCGGGTGCTGTAATGGGGTGCGAGTGCTGTAATGGGGAGTGGGTGCTATAATGGGGAGTGGGTGCTGTAATGGGGAGTGGGTGCTGTAATGGGGAGTGGGTGCTGTAATGGGGAATGGGTGCTGTAATGTTTGTGTGTTTTGTGGTTTTGGAAACACTGACAAATGCACTTTTTGCACTGGATATTTTATATGGTGTTCTGAATTAATGGGCAAACTGAATTGCTGTCTAATTATAACTGAGGTATCAGTGAGAGAGCACAACCCCAGCACAAAAAGGGTTAACTTAAAGCAATGTGCAGAGCATTTAGTAAATCAGGAAAGATGTAAATTAGTTTAATCTTTTCTTCAGATTTATAATTTTTGGTCTTCACTGTAAGAACATAAGAAATAGGAGCAGGAGTAGGCCATTTGGCCCATCGAGCCTGCACCAACATTCAATAAGACCATGGCTGAAACCTCCTCTAAGCTGATGGAGCAGCTTGGTTACCTGCTGTTATTATCTGGCTCTGTTAGACTGGCCTTGGTCACAAGATAATGACATTGGGCCCATTTAAATTTATCCATCAGAGAGATCCTAACCTTCCTCCCAATTGTAGCATCCAATTGTCTCATAATACTCCTGTGAAGTGCCTTGGAATGTTTCACTACGTTAAAGGTGCTATATAAATACAAGTTGTTGTTGTTGTTAAATTAATCCAGGTTATTTTGCCTCCACTTCTCCATCTGGAATTTTATTGCACAATTTGTGTGAAGTAGAATTTTCGGATATCAGTCCTGCAGCTACCTTTGACTGTGAGCTTTAGTTCTACTTCCACAGTTTCATTTAGAATAATAGTCAGGATTGGCTTTTTCTATACCCTTATCTATCTCATATCCCTCTGTATGATCATCCCTCGGATGCCTCCTTTTAGCTGAGAAGCTCAAGATCCTCCAGTCATAACTCGATCCCCTGACGTTAGCCACCAATCTCGAAGCTCTTCTCTGTACAGCCTCCAGCACTTGAATATCTCTCTTGCTTCTTGGTGACTAGAACTGAACAACGTATTCAAGGTACAACAGTTTGCTTTTTCCCTCCTCTGACTTATATCCAGCTGTCGTGGCTATTTACTTTAACATCCTTTGTCGCTTGCCACTCCATGTTGGTTGGACATGGTTAACGTCAAGTCTGATTGGAGTCTTCAATCTCTTTCAGCTTCTTCAACTGCTTCTGCATCATTCATACAGTACGCGTGTCGTCTGCCTTTCATGCCTCGGCGCAACAGTTTATTCGTGTCTGTTTAACTTTCATCTGGCATATCCTGTCCAACGCATTCCATTATTACTGAGCTGTCTCTGCTCTTCCCATTGCCCTTCTGAGTTTTGTACCACCTGCAAATTTCACCACTTTACATTGAGTTTCTGAATCCAGGTCATCATCATCATCATCATCATAGGCAGTCCCTCAGAATCGAAGAAGACTTGCTTCCACTCCTGAAGTGAGTTCTTTGGTGGTTGAACAGTCCAATACGAGAGCCACAGACTCTGTCACAGGTGGGACAGATAGTCGTTGAGGGAAGGGATGGGTGGGACTGGTTTGCCGCATGCTCTTTCCGCTGCCTGCGTTTGATTTCTGCATGCTCTCGGCGATGAGACTCGAGGTGCTCAGCACCCTCCTGGATGCACTTCCTCCACTTAGGGCAGTCTTTGGCCAGGGACTCCTAAGTGTCAGTGAGGATGTCGCAGTTTATCAGGAAGGCTTTGAGGGTGTCCTTGTAACGTTTCCTCTGTCCACCTTTGGTTCATTTGCCGTGAAGGAGCTCCGCATAGAGCACTTGCTTTGGGAGTCTCGTGTCTGGCATGCGAACTATGTGGCCTGCCCAGCAGAGCTGATCAAGTGTAGTCAGTGCTTCAATGCTGGGGATGTTAGCCTGAATGAGGACGCTGATGTTGGCACACCTGTCCTCCCAGGAGATTTGTAGGATCTTGCAGAGACATCGTTGGTAATATTTCTCCAGCGATTTGAGGTGTCTACTGTACATGGTCCATGCCTCTGAGCCATACAGGAGAGCGGGTATTACTACAGCCCTGTAGACCATGAGCTTGGTGGTAGATTTGAGGGCCTGGTCTTCGAACACTTTTTTCCTCAGGCGGCCGAAGGCTGCACTGGTGCACTGGAGGCAGTGTTGAATCTCCGCATCAGTGTCTGCTTTTGTTGATAAGAGGCTCCCGAGCTATAGCAAATGGTCCACGTTGTCGCTGTCATGTATGTAACCTTCATGTAACTGTAACCTTCATAACAACACTGCATACTGTATACACAAAAGAAATGCACACCTTGACCAAAGGGGGTGAACTTGTGGGAGACACTCCTCACCTGGTCATCCAGGTATATAAAGGGAGGTCCCACGCAGGGTCATCACTTCTTGGTCCTGTGAATAAAGGTTCGGGTCACAGAGTGACCTTGTCTGCAGAATGTGCCTTGTGTGAATTTATAGTAGTGTGTAAGGACATTACAGTCGATGGATCTTGATGACTGGGGGGCAGTCCTGTGCAGTGAGGACAAGCTGGTGGAGAACCTTTGTCTTACGGATGTTTAGCGTAAGGTTCATGCTTTCGTATGCTTCAGTAAATATGTCGACTATATCCTGGAGTTCAGCCTCAGAATGTGCGCAGTCGTACGCGTACTGTAACTCAACGACAGAGGTTGGGGTGATCTTGGACGTGGCCTGGAGACGGCGACAGTTAAACAGCTTCCGTAGTTTGTTTCTGTAGTTCTGTAGTTTAGTTCCACTCCAGCGGGGAGCTTGTTGACTGTGAGGTGGAGCATGGCAGCGAGGAAGATTGAGAAGAGGGTTGGAGCGATGACGCAGCCCTGTTTGACTCCGGTCTGGACGTGGATTGGGTCTGTAATGGATCCGTTGGTGAAGATCACGGCCTGCATGTCGTCATGGAGCAGGTGAAGGATGTTGACAAACTTTTGGGGACATCCGAAACAGGGGAGGACACTCCATAGACCCCGGTTGACAGTGTCAAAGGCCTTTGTAAGGTCGAAAAAGGCCATATCTAAGGGCTGGCGCTGCTCCCTACATTTTTCCTGCAGCTGTTGCGCTGCAAAGATCATGTCCGTTGTGCCCCGTAGGGGCCGAAATCTGCATTGTGACTCCGGGAGGAGCTCCTCGGCCACAGGGAGAAGAGGGTTGAGGAGGACTCTAGCGACAGCTTTCCCAGTGGCTGATAGCAGGGAGATTCCCCTGTCGTTGCCGCAGTCGGACTTGTCTCCTTTTTTAAAGATGGTCACGATCACTGCACTGAGTTTCTGAATCCAGATAACGGACGCAAAGCAAACTATCAGCTCGCCGCTAAACCTTCACTGAAGTTCGCGGCAGGCGCTGACAGTGCGGCACTTGGGTGGGAGGTGCTTAGCGTTTTAACCGACTAAAGTTCTCGTCCTCAATTTTGACCTCCCTCAGATATTATTTAATTTGGCTTATCTCAGCGGCGTTTCTTTGTCACCTGCTTCTCAGAGAGGATCTCATTCACCTTAATTCCCTCCCCTGCACCCCTTTCACCTTATCGTCTCTCAAGTGTACTCTCTTTAAATCTACTTCTGCCTGTGCTGGTCTTTAAGAGAACATCCAGTAACCGATTCATTTTTCTTACCTTCTCCCCAATTTTATTACCTGATAGCTGAGGATTTGGGAGCTTTGCAGGAGAAAGCTTTATAAAAGAACGTCTTGCATTTCTATAGCCTCTTTCGCGACCACTGGACATCCCAAAGCGCTTTTCAGCCAATGAAGTAATTTTGGAGTGTAGTCACTGTTGTAATGTGGGAAACGTGGCAGCCAATTTGCACACAGCAAGCTCTCACAAACAGCAATGTGATAATGACCAGATAATCTGTTTTTGTTATGTTAATTTGAAGGATAAATTTGACCAGGACGCCGGGGATAATTCCCCTGCTCTTCTTTAAAATAGTAGATCTAAGAGAACAGATGTCTCATCCGAAAGACGGCATCGCCGACAGCGCAGGACATCCTCAGCATTGCACTGGAGTGTCACCCTAGATTTATGTGCTCAAGTCTCTGGAGTGGAACTTGAACCCACAACCTTCTGACTCAGAAGCAAGAGAACTACTCGCTGAGCCACTGACTTATGTGTCAAAGGTTCCTGGTCAAGCTCTTGCTTTAGGCATAGGACTGCAGGAGTCCAGCTGTCCCAAACCACCCTAATATGCAGAAACCCGCAACAACGCTCAGAGCTCCCCATGGAGCCCCTGGTTCTCCTGGTGTATCTGCCAGTGTTTTCGTTCTTCAGTCTGATGATTGCTGATGTTCTCGAAAGTTTGTGTTAAATTTCCTGGGAACGCGCTTTAAAAGCTGGCACCACTTCCTCGGCATTGGCAAGGTTTCCCATGATTCTCTTGATCTTTCTGTGCCGCTGCTTCATTCTGTGGTACCTGTGCACCCAATAATTGCAGGTATTGTTCTGGGGGAGCAATCCCCCAACAGCTCCCTCACCAGTTAACTGGAGGTAAGGCTTGTTATTTTAAATAAAGCTTGTTATTTTAAAGACACTGAATTCACTAATTGGCAGATAGAGAGGGGGGGGGGCCTCAGTACTTAAAGAAAGCAATTAAACAGCTGCTTCAGTTGTGTAGAGCCTTTGTTATAATGTATTTGCTTCGGTGGGTTCTTTGCTTAAGAATTCACAGCAACTTGTGGTTAACAGAGGCTCTTGGCTGGTCTGGTTATGTGTGTGCAGTCAATCGCACCCAGCACTTGGGGAAAACCAACCAGAGCTGCAAACACTCTCGATCTGACTGCTGTCATCAGTGAGAAATGGCCCTGGCAAATAGAGCATCTGTGACCTGTCTGTTGCATTTGTGAGAAATTGGCTGAGCCTCTCAACATGCCCCCTGTAACAGCCTGTGTAATGTATTTGCTTCATGGGTTCTTTGCTTAAGAATTCATAGCAACATCATAGGCAGTCCCTCGGAATCGAGGAAGACTTGCTTTCACTCTAAAAATGAGTCCTTAGGTGGCTGAACAGTCCAATACGAGAACCACAGTCCTTGTCACGATAGTTGTTGAGGGAAGGGGAGGGTGGGACTGGTTTGCCGCACACTCTTTCCGTTGCCTGCACTTGATTTCTGCATGCTCTCCGCGATGAGACTCGAGGCACTCAGCGCCCTCTCGGATGCACTTCGTCCTTTTAGAGCGGTCTTTGGCCAGGGACTCCCAGGTATCAGCGGGGATGTTGTACTTTATCAGGGAGGCTTTGAGGGTGTCCTTGTAACGTTTCCTCTGCCTGCCTTTGGCTCGTTTGCCGTGAAGGAGTTCCGAGTAGAGCATTTGCTTTGGGAGTCTCGTGTCTGGCATGCAAACGACATGGCCTGCCCAGCGGAGCTGGTCAAGTGTGTTCAGTGCTTCAATGCTGGGGATGTTGGCCTGGTAGAGGACGCTAACGTTGGTGCGTCTGTCCTCCCAGGGGATTTGTAGGATCTTGCAGAGACATCGTTGGTGGTATATCTACAGCGACTTGAGGTGTCTATTGTACATGGTCCATGTCTCTGAGCCATACAAGAGGGTGGATATTACTACAGCCCTGTAGACCTTGAGCTTGGTGGTGGACTTGAGGGCCTGGTCTTCAAACATTCTTTTCCTCAGGTGGCCGAAGGCTGTGCTGGTGCACTGGAGGTGGTGTTGAATCTTGTCGTCAATGTCTCCTCTTGTTGATAAGAGGCTCCTGAGGTATAGGAAATGGTCCACGTTGTCCAGGGCCGCGCCGTGGATCTTGATGACTGGGGGGGCAGTGCTGTGTGGCAAGGACAGGCTGGTGGAGGACCTTTGTCTTGCGTATGTTTAGCGTAAGGCCCATGCTTTTGTATGCCTCAGTAAATACGTTGACTATGACTTGGAGTTCAGCCTCTGTATGTGCGCAGACATACAGAGCAACACATTGCTACTAAGAACTAGTTGGTTTATTAGCAAAGATATAACAATCACAATACGCATTAACAGTTCATCCACCAGGCTCACAACCACCTATCTCATCGTGGACCCCCTGAACCCAACTGGCTGGGGTTTTATTGAGTCTTGTCAACATCATGTGACTGGCTAAACCACTCACAACTCCAACAACTCTACCAACCTGACAGGAGGCTCAGGAATGATATATTGGTCTTGGATTCGGTGCAGTGCAGAAAAGGGTTAAATTATGAGCACAGGTTGCATAGACTAGGCTTATATTTCCTTGAGTTTAGAAGAAGGAGGTGTTTACAATGTTAAAAGGATCTGTAAGGGTAGATATGGAAAAAAACAATTCCTCTGGTGGGAGAATCAAGAACAAGGGGAACAATCTTAAAATTAGAGCTAGGCCCTTCACGAGAAAACCAGGAAGCATTTTATCACACACACAGTAGTGGAAATCTAGAAGTTTCTCCCAGAAAGAAAGACTTGCATTTATATAACGCCTTTCACAATCGTCGGACATCTCAAAGCACTTTACAGCCAATGAAATACTTTTTGAAGTGTAGTCACTGTTGTAATGTGGGAAACGCAGCCAATTTGCGCGCAGCAAGCTCCCACAACAGCAATGTGATAATGACCAGATAATCTGTTTTTGTTATGTTGATTGAGAGATAAATATTGGCCAGGCTCTTTGTCGAAATAGTGCCATGGGATCCTTTAACCCCAGTTGAGAGAGCAGACGGGGCCTTGGTTTAACGTCTCATCCGACAAACAGCACCTCCGACAGTGCAACACTCCCATAGCACTGCACTGGAGTGTCAGCCGAGATTTTTGTGCTCAAGTCACTGGAGTGAGACTTGAACCCACAACCTTCTGGCTCAGAGGTGAAAGTGCTGCCCACTGAGCCACACCTAAAGTGTGCATAAGGGTTTCGGCACAGCTGGGAGTGAAGCAGGGGCAAGACCGGGGAACGTTGCAGAAGTGAAAGTATGTGGTCCGAGTCACAGATGCGATACAGTGTCTTATGACTGAAAGTGACCTTCGAGGGGGAAAAAAAACTGCAACACTGCCCATTCACATATACGGTGCATATGCACAGGAAACAATAAGTGTTTAGAATGTTTCTTTAATTCACTTTCCTTCAGTTGGACTGCCACTTGGCAGCCAGGTAGTGGGTTTGTTGTGTCCTTAGGTGCTCTAATAATGACTCCATGAGACAATGTGTTGTACTTGAACTGTAGTGACCTTAGTCCTTTATTTGCTAACTCCAGAGGATCACACCTGGTGGCCAGCCTTTTATACTAGGCCTGGCACACCTGTACAGGTAACCTACAAGTCTCCCACTGCTGTGCCCTCTGGTGGCCATGTAGGATACATGACAGGGGGCAAGGGAAACCGACACAGAGCTGGGTGGCCAACAACAGGCAATTTAGTTGCCCACTATTTATTGTTTTTATGAAGCACAGGAGTGAGGGGCCAAGTCGGTGAGCATTGGAGATTTGAGCGGACTCTGCCCTAGTCAGAGTGCGAGGTACATTCGCTGAGTTTGCAAAAAGAAAATGTGTTGAGAGAAATTAGTACACACACGGAACATTCTTCTGCAATTCTAAATAAGGTTTTATTGTTGTCCAAACCATAGCTGCAGGAAACATTTAAAAAAAGGAATTGAAATAAACTATAGTGACTTGTGAGTCATTATATGGAGAAGAAAAAATCATTTCTCACAAGTATGACCCTTCATTCATTATTCACTACAGATGAAAATTAAGTCTTAGTCATCACAACTGCTCCTCCACTCACAGAATTAAGACAGACAGTCCTGTAAAAAACGCAATAAAAAGCCATTCAAGGTAGGGAATGAGTGAAATAGCTCCGCTGACTTCAAATTCAGACATCCAAAAAAAAACATTATGCCCTGTGGGTGCTGTGAGTGTGTAAAAATCTAGTCATGCTAACTTAATGTAATCCATCAAATAACCCAGAACCTTAATGTGAATACTCCCAACACCAGAAAGCTGCTGAGGTGGGGGCGAGGGGTTCAATTAACATTTCCAAGACTGAGATCAATAGATTTTACAATAATTAAAATATTACGATGTCAAAGGTCCTCCCTGGTGGGGATTAACCTGCAGAAGCTATGACAGCATTTATAAAATAAACGAAAGATGGTCAACTTCTTAATTGAGACCGTTTACAATGATCAGGCAGGTAAATGGAGTTGAGGTGCAGATCAGCCATGATCTGACTGAATGGCGGGGAAGGCTCGAGGGGCTGAATGGCGGGGCAGGCTCGAGGGGCTGAATGGCGGGGCAGGCTCAAGGGGCTGAATGGCGGGGCAGGCTCAAGGGGCTGAGTGGTGGGGCAGGCTCGAGGGGCTGAATGGTGGGGCAGGCTCGAGGGGCTGAATGGCGGGGAAGGCTCGAGGGGCTGAGTGGTGGGGCAGGCTCGAGGGGCTGAATGGCGGGGCAGGCTCGAGGGGCTGAGTGGTGGGGCAGGCTCGAGGGGCTGAGTGGTGGGGCAGGCTCGAGGGGCTGAATGGTGGGGCAGGCTCGAGGGGCTGAATGGCGGGGCAGGCTCGATAGGCCAACAAAGACTGTGAAAACAGTTGGTTTTGCATCAGAAAGTGTAAAACTCCTCCTGCTCGACATTTAGTGAATATTTTTTCCATAAAGGCTGAGAGCACCCCTTTGAATAATGATTATGTGTAAGAAATTAAGCATTATTATAGTTTGAGTCTAATGGTGATTAAGGACCAGCTGGGTAACAGCATCATGGGGGTGATTCTACCGTAGGGTGATGGTGTGAAATGGGCGCTATTAAATTAGCTGCCTGTTATATGCCCTGCCCGATGACCCTTCCTATTGAAATCCATGCGTATAATGGGTGGCAATTCAATATTGGCCATTATATATTATCGCCCAAAGTTAAAATTCCCGTGCCCTCCCATAGGCCATTGCTAAGAGTCAAGTGAACTGGCACATCTGCCTATACACAGTTGTGGGATACACATCTGTCACTTTGCCTTGGGTATCATGTCCTTTGTGTCTTGTTCTTTCATTGCTTCACTCAACGTGTAGAAGCACTTTGAACTGTCCCCATTTTTTTGTTACCTTGGCCTGTGTAGTGATTCTGTTACAGAGGCTTGGAGTAGTAATTCAGAGAGCGCGAGTTCAAACCTTACTATGCTTGAGAGTTTGTTTTCGTTCTTTTTAAACTGGAGGTAAACATAAACTGTTATCTGTAAGAATATAAGAAATACAAAATAGGAGCAGGAGTAGGCCATTTAGCCCCTCAAGCCTGCTCCGCCATTCAATAATGATCTGATCCTGGCCTCAACTCCACTTCCCCACTGCTCCCAATAACCCTTGACTCCCTTATTATTAAAAATTCTGTCTATCCCCAACTTAAATATATTCAATGACCCAGTCTCCACAGCTCTCTGGGGCAGAGAATTCCAAAGATTCAATACCCTCTGAGAGAAGAAATTCCTGCTCATTGCTGCTCATTAAATGGACGATCCCTTATTCTGAAACTATGCTCCCTTGTTCTAGATTCCCCCATGAGGGGAAACATCCTCTCTGCATCTACCCTGTCAAGCCCCCTCATATGCTTAAATAAGATCACCTCTCATTCTTCTAAACTCCAATGAGTATAGGCCCAACCTGCTCAACCTTTCTTCATATGACAACCCCGTCATCTCAGGAATCAGCCTCGTGAACCTTCGCTGAACAGCCTCCAATGCAAGTATATCCTTCCTTAAATAAGGAGACCAAAACTGTACGCAGTACTCCAGGTTTGGCTCCAGCTGTAGCAGGACTTCCCTGTTTTTATACTCCATCCCCCTTGCAATAATGACAAATATTCCATTTGCCTTCCTGATTGCTTGCTGCAAGAGTGACTGTGTAGTTGTCAGATTGTCATAAAAACCGAACTGGTTTCCTGCTGTCCTTCTGGGGAGGAAACCTATCTTCCTTACCCGATCTGGCCTACACGTGACTCCAGTCCCACACCAACCCGGTTGACCTCTGAAGTGGGCCTAGTGAGCCCCTCAGTTGCTTCAAACCGCTATGACCACCCCCAAATTCTCAGGGAGATTGGCGGATGGCCAACCAATGCCCGCCTTGCCAGCGATACTCACATCCTGTGAATGAATAGAAAAAGGAAAGTTTGAAAACCAGAGGCACACTTTGCGCAGCTGTTGTCACTGATGAACGTCAGAGAAGCTCAGCCCAATGTGCATGCACTGAGTGACGAATACAGGCGGTTTGTGACAGATAAAAGGACGGAATAAGATCCACAGAACTGACTGACTTAACTCATAGCACAGAAATAAAATACTGAAGTGAAAGGTATCACTGTCACCATGTGCCCTCCGGAGGAATTGCACCTAAAACAAATCAGCCATTTTTGAAAGTCACTCATGTTATATGTTCTTGAATATTATCCTAATCCACTACTTGTTAACTTTTGACCTTGGCAAGGAAATACTGTTAAATATATTCATGGGTCACAATCCTGTCAAACGTGGTTACAGGGTAGTTTGGGGTTGAGTATATTGGCGCGCATAGGAGTGTTGGTAGAGGGTTTGTTTGTTGCATTATCACATTGTTCGCTGGTTAGGTCCCGGGCATCATGGTAACCCTGAGTTTAATGGTTTATTTGAAACAGTCGCGTTACGTTTCGGCTTTTTTTCCAGTCGGCCAGCCGCCGGCTGTCACATTCTGCGCTCCGGTGGGCCCACAGAGTCCCGATAGCAGCTCCAGCTGCTGTCCCCAGCATGGAGCCCCTGGTGTGGGCAACAATAATGGAAAACTTATGAGGAAAGGCTGAGGAGGTTGGGCCTCTACTCATTGGAATTCAGAAGAATGAGAGGTGATCTTATTGAAACGTCTCAGATTATGAGGGGGCTTGACAAGGTGGATGCAGAGAGGATGTTTCCACTGATAGGGTAGACTACAATTAGGGTGCATAATCTTAGAGTAAGGGGCCGCCCATTCAAAACTGAGATGAGGAGGAATTTCTTCTCTCAGAGGGTTGTAAATCTGTGGAATTCGCTGCCTCAGAGAGCTGTGGAAGCCGAGACATTGAATAAATTTAAGACAGAGATAGACAGTTTCTTAACCGATAAGGGATTAAGGAGTTATGGGGACTGGGCAGGGAGGTGGATCTGAGTCCATGATCAGATAAGCCATGATCGTATTGGGTGGCGGAGCAGGCTCGAGGGGCCGTAGGCCTACTCCTGCTGCTATTTCTTATGTTCTTATGTGAAACTACTCACCTCTGCTTGCCTGGTGCAGACAGCATTGCCTGCTCCCTCAGTGACAGCACATCCGGCTGGCCTCAAACCTGGTTCATTTCACCCCTGCCCTCCCAACAGACTGTGTGGAGTGACTATAGGGGTAAATTGGTGAGAAGAGACCAAACAGCAATGAGATAAGTGACCAAATAACCTGTTGAAGTACTATTGGTTCTGGGGTAAATGTGGGTCAGGACCCTGGGGAGAAATCCCCTACTCTTCTTCAAGATAGTGCTGTGGGATCTTTTACATCCATCTGTGATGGCGGACAGGGCCTTGGTTTAACATCCTATCTGAAAGATGTCACCTCCGTCAGTGCAGCGCTCCCTCAGTGGGAGTATTAGCCTGGAATATGTGCTCACGTACCTGGAGTGGGATTTGAACCCACAACCTGACAGCCACAACTGACACCTTTCAATCCTAACCTTAATCTCTCTTGTCTTATCCTGCAGGCTTTGCTACCCTGTGTCTGGAAATCACAGTGTGAAGTGTCACTGAGACAGAAAACACAAGCAGCATATTTCTCTCTTGAATAAAAGCCACAAAAAAGCAGACCACAGTTCCATGGGTCGGTTTATTTATTGTAGACACATTCCCGAGGAAAGGGGAAATGGCCCAAGTGGGCAGGCTGGGTATCGGCTGCTGAATAAAATGACCCAGTCTGGAGTAAACGTCAAACCTGTATCATCTCATCTTTGCAGCGGTCTGTATGTGTTGGAGCTGAGTATTTTTTAAGTACGTCTTAAGACGTTTGATAATGAATTGTCGAATTTAAGGCTGAAGGTTCAATTTAAGGAGCTGAAAGCCTGCAATGCATCCAGGTTACAGTAGGTGACACATATTCACCAATCTAAACTCAGGGGAACCATGACCTGGGCTGTCTTATGCTGAGAGATGGTGTAGAATGGGCCTCTACTCTCTGGAGTTTAGAAGAATAAGATGTGATCTCATTGAAACATACACGATTCTGAGGAGGATTGACAGGGTAGATGCTGAGAGGTTGTTTCCCCCTGGCTGGAGTGTCTGCAACTAGGGGGCATAGTCTCAGGATAAGGGGTAGGCCATTTAAAACTGAGACGAGGAGGAATTTCTTCACTCAGAGGGTTATGAATCTTTGGAATTCTCTGCCCCAGAGGGCTGTGGATGCTGAGTCTCTGAATATATTCAAGGCTGAGATAGATAGATTTTTGAAGTCTAGGGGAATCAAGGGATATGGTGATCAGGCGGGAAAGTGGAGTTGAGGTCGATGATCAGCCATGATCTTATTGAATGGCGGAGCAGGCTTGATGGGCCCTAGGGCCTACTCCTGTTCCTATTTCTTATATTCTTATGACCTAACCAACGAACAATGTGATAACCTAATGAACAACCTCTCTACCCAACACTCCTACAGTGCACCAATATACATAAGAATATAAATAGGAGCAGGAGTCAGCCATTTGGCCCCTCGAGCCTGCTCCGCCATTCAATAAGTTCTTGGCTGATCTGATCATGGACTCAGCTCCACTTCCCTGCCCGCTCCCCATAACCCTTTACTCCCTTATCGCTCAAAAATCTGCCTATCTCCGCCTTAAATATATTCGATGACACAGCTGCCACAGCTCTCTGGGGCAGAGAATTCCATGGGCCAGACTTTCGGCTTCATTGTCAGCGATTTTCTCGGCGTTACAACTGTTTTTTTGCCCGGTGAGAGTTTGCATGCAAGTTTTTTCCTTGGTATCGCCCACATCAGAAGTCGCCCGGCGGGACCAAACTGCCCGCGTACAATGCCGACAATAACCGTCAGGGTGTAAGTTTGGGCTCATCCGCCGGCATCCAGATTGCCGAGAGACCCGCCCTGTAAAAGCAGCTTTTACAGGGCGGTAAGGGGGGCCCTGCAAAGAAAGGTAAGTGAAAGGTTATTTAATTATTTATTTAAAATTTTACCACAGCGATTAGGGTTAAAACTGTCGGGAATGCTTTGTATGTGTTTTTTTATAATGATAATTTTTTATTTAGGTTTCCCCCTGCGTAGGCCCAACCACAGCCTCGGCCTAAATTTTTGTACTTACCGTCCATTCCGGTAACAACCGCCCATTTTGCTAACTTTGCACTTACCTGTCGAGAGACCGCCGAGAATGAGTGCACAACGCTGACTTTTTCCGCCGGGCGATCAGTTCTACACACCTTTACCCTCAAAATGGAAATTCTCGCCCGTTTTTTTCACGGAGCGTTAACGATCCTTTTAAGCGAGCAATCGGGCATTGAGGGCCTTTATGGAAAGTCTGACCCCATAGATTTACAACCCTCTGAGAGAAGAAATTTCTCCTCATCTCAGTTTTAAATGGGCGGCTCCTTACTCTAAGACTATACTCCTTAGTTTTAGTTTCCCCTATGAGGAAATATCCTCTCAGCATCCACCTTGTCGAGCCCCCTCATTATCTTATATCGATAAGATCACCTCTCAGTCTTCTGAACTCCAATGAGTATAGGCCCAACCTACTCAACCTATCGTCATAAGTCAACCCCCTCATCTCCAGAATCAACATAGTGAACCTTCTCTGAACAATCTCCAATGCAAGTATATTCTTCCTTAAATACGGAGACCAAAACTGTACGCAGTACTCCAGGTGTGGCCTCACCAATACCCTGTACAGTTTCAGCAGTTATTCCCTACTTTTATACTCTATCCCCCTTGCAATAAAGGCCAACATTCCATTTGCCTTCCTGATTGCTTGCTGTACCTGCATACTAACTTTTGTGTTTCATGCACAAGGACCCCCAGGTCTTTCTATACTGCAGGTACTTTGCAATTTTTCTACATTTACATTATAATTTGCTTTTCTATTATTTCTGCCAAAGTGGATTACCTTACATTTTCCCACATTATACTTCATCTGTCAAATTTTTGCCCACTCACTTAGCCTATCTATGTCCCTTTGCAGATACTCAGCCACTGAACCCCAAACTACCCTTTATCCGCATGACAGGATTGTGACCCATGAATATGTTTAGCAATATTTACTTGCCTTTGCTCACTTACAGTTGCAGAGGAGCAGGCCTCTCAATGGTCAGGTGGCCCATGTTGAGAATGGAGGCCTGCTGCTATTGGTGTTGTATGAAACATTGGTATTAGGAGAGGGAGGGAGAGACAAAGGAGCAACATGGGGTGCCTTTATGAAACTGTACTCTTGGCATGGAGCCTTGAGTGAACATCAGGAAACCACATGCACACCCCGTGATTCCTCACCTATTAAAACCGATGGATGGCACATTATGAGGAACATTGGCCAAATTCCTGCTCCCAGTGGACGAAAGACCTCTCATTTCACATGTGTCTTAGTTGATTCTTCTGCCCTCACTGTTCAGTGTCAGTTTCAGCCAGTCTCATTCAGTCCCTCTCTGCTCCATTAGTGAGTGCAGCACACACAGCTCCAGGAGGGAGTCACGGCGGTAAAGGAGGCTGGGAAGTGGAGAGATGCTGGGGTTGGGAAGAGGTTTGGAGTTGGACACTTGGCACGGTCACGTGAACAGTGGAACATAAACATAAGAACATAAGAAATAGGAGAAGGAGTCGACCTTTGGCCACTCGAGCCTGCTCCGCCATTCAATGAGATCATGGCTGATCTGATCTTGGCCTCAACTCCACTTCCCTGCCCACTCCCCACAACGCTTAAGGTGAAAGGTGAAGTAGAAAGGCATGTGGGGAAAAACGTCAAGAACTGCGACTTGTGCAATTGGCGGGGAGGCTCGGCGAGGAAGGGACAGAGCCGGACGAGAAATCCTGGAGGCACAGAACCAGTGGGGGAGAAATAGAGAAGAGCTTGAATAGATGGAATGAACTGGAGGAGATCTTGGTGCGATGAAGGAGGCAATGGGAAGCTTAGAGGTGTGAAGCAATGGAGGAGATGTGGGAACCTCAAAAACATATCGCTGTAAGGGGAGGAGAGAAAGTGTCCTGTCCCATTAAGTGCATAGAAATGTCAAAATTGTCAAAAAAAGATCAGCCATTCACTGTCAGTCCTGAGACGTGGCAGGTTTTCCTGCCTCTGTGTACCCCCACTGTTCTGAAAGTGTCCTCGTGAGCTTGTTGTTCTGAAAATGGTGAGAAGCTCTCGGCTGTTCCAGAGACCCAAAAAGTCCCTTTTGCTCAACACAAGAGACTCCTCTGACTCATCCAGACCAGAGGAAGTTCAAGCTTTTTGCCACCACAGATTTCATAGATAAGAACCACTATTAAGGTTAGTTAATCAATATTCCCGGAAATCGGCATAATTTCTCAGCGACACTAACTGATCTCGGTATTCTGACTTGGGATTTATTCAGCAATGTGGCAGCAGTGCCTAGAACAGCCTTTTCTAAACCTTCACCAAATTCAGGCACGACAAACCAACGAATAAGAAATGTAAGCGCAAATGGGACTGAGTGTCCTGGGCTTTGAGGGCAGGATTGCTGGGCTTTGGGGAGCGGGGGCGGGGGGGGGAGCGGTTGCATGTGGCCCACAGGCCCTAGTTAGAGTTGACAACTCTGGTTGGATCTATTTCTGGAGGTTTCATCACATGACCTCCCTACCTCACTGGGGTGGATAATCACAGCCTTCTTGAGGCCCGCCCACTTACGTTCACAACTAATGTCGTCTCAAAGGAGACTGAACTTGGCGATAAATCGACCTCCCGGTGGCAGTAGCAACCCAAGTCAATCGAACGATCCTCTGAAGGACCCAAGAAAACTACATGTAGGCCCAGCCATCCAAATATGCCAACTTAACATCGAAGGCATGGGGGGGGGGGCAATTATCTCGAAAGGTTACTCAAGAAACACAGCATTGATGTCCTGGTTCTGGAAGAAACACACATCGAATACATCCACCGGTTCGCCACAAGCGACGTCCCACAGGTTTTAACCTAATCGCCTGCAATAATCATCCCAAATATGGCCTGGCATGCTATGCTAAACAAGGCATCGAAGGCTGCTCTGAATACAAGCATACCAGTTTTGCCGGAGTTTTTACTATAGCAATACGCATAGGAGAGCTAACAATCTCCAATGTCTACAAACCACTACTCGTACAGTGGCCTGACCCACCGCTCCCTCTTAGTCACCATCCATCTATCCATCTTGGAGACTTTTAATAGCCACCACACAATGTGGAGCTATGCAGACGACAACTATAATGGAGAAGCAATTATACAGTGGCCTTCACTGGAGAATAAACTCTTTTTGATGCCATTCATCAAAGTGGCAGGAAGAATATAACCCAGATCTATGTTTCCTCTCTAAAGACAGCAAAGAAAATGCAATCATTGTCTGCAGTCATTCTTGACGACAGCCACAACAGTCACTCATCATCATCATCATAGGCAGTCCCTCGAAACGAGGATGACTTGCTTCCACACCAAAAAAGGATGAGTTCACAGATGTTTCAATGAAGGACCGAATATTCCAGGTCCTGAACTACATCCTCAAGGGTGGAAGATGCCTGTGCATAGATTTTTTTAATGTGTGGTGACTGTTGCACACCAGCCACCACACGGGCTTGACAGAACGAGGTCTTGGCCCGGTGTCAAGGATTATCCAAGATGACTGGAGACCAGCTCTGCTGCATGGAGCTAGTGGGCGCAAATATCGCAGTGTGGGCTGGCCCGTGCTGCCCCTGGCCCCGGCCCTGAACTCACGCTTCTCCTAGGTCCCAATCACATCTCTCCACAGCCGCTCCTGGTATATCTGCCCATACCCCAATCACCGACCTGGACCTTGATGATGTCACTCTTTGCTGCCATCGCCCTCCTGCACCAGCTCGCACTGCTCCCTGAAGTGATGGCCCTCAATCATCAACGTTGGCATCGAAATTCCTGTCATTACATCTGTTGTGTATTGTCCAGGTACATTAAATGTATAATATAAGTACAATGGTGCACCACAAAGGGCGCTGTGGTGGGAGACCTGAAACTACCTGCAAGAGGCAGTATAAAAGGCTGCCCACCACACCTGAGAGGCACTCTGGAGCTGAACAATAAAGGACTAAGGTCACTGCAGTTATTACAACACCAGACCGTGTGGAGTCAGTGATTGCCAGGGACAAGTCATATGAGGAGTTGGTCGCACTCATTCGTGACCAGTTAAAACCGAAGGAGAGCATCCTCACGGTCAGACACAAATTCTACCATCACTGCAGACCTGAGGGCCAGGATGTCACCAAATATGCTGCGGACCTCAGGAGACTCGCGGCGCTGTGTGATTTTGGTACACACCTTGACGAGGCGTTGCGGGACGTTTTTGTTATGGGGCTTGGCTATGAGGGCCTTCTTCACAAGCTGCCAATGAACCCACAGTCACTCTGACAAAAGCCATCACCATCAGCCTGGCATATATGACCTCGACTTGCAGCACCAAACAAATGATCCACACAGTCTCGAACCCGGCAGGCACTGTCCACAGGATAGCGCTCAACACGGACAAAACTGCAGAACGTGGCTCTGCCCGGGACAGAGAGCACGGACCTCGGGGTCCTGGAACTCAGAGTCCGCTGAGGGGGACCAATCAAGCAGCACCATGCTGGCGCTGCGGAGGAAGCCATGGGGCTCACCGGTGCAGGTTTGCGGAGTACACGTGCAATACCTGCCACGTTAAAGGCCACCTTCAGCGCATGTGTAAAAGGAATCTGACTCACCGCGTGGCTGAGGAGATGGTGGATGATCCACTGTTCAGCGAGGAGCAAGTAGAAGATGAGGTGTTGGGACTGTATACGTGCACCGACGATTCGCCCCCAGTGATTACGGAAGTCAAAATTAACGGAGTCCCAGTGAGTATGGCAGTGGATACGGGATCGGGTCTGTCATTGATGAGTCAGAGAACTTTTGAAGAACTATGGGTTAACCCAGCTGCACGACCCGAGCTGGTCCCGGTCCTGGCGAAGCTGCGTACTTACACCAAGGAACTGATACCTGTTCTCGGCAGAGCGCATGAGCAGGTATTTCATGGGGGCGAGACGCACGGGTTACCCTTGTGGGTTATTGCAGGCGATGGGCCGACACTACTTGGCAGGAGATGGATGGGAAAAGTCCATGGGAGCTGGGAAGACTTCATTCCTCCACAGACTGCTGCTCCCCGGGTCCCCAAAGAGCAGTCTTGTAGGTGCAGGCCGATTACTGGGGTGCGAGCCAGCGGGGCGTTGCAGGCGATGAGCGGGAGGTCCATCGATGGCCGACAAACCGGGGAGGCCCACGCAGAGAAAAAGTTGGACGGCGGTAGAGACTACAGCGGCGGCCGGAACTGCAGGAGAGGAGGCTACAGCGGTGGCAGGTATGATCCGGAAGAACGCGACAAATTTCAATTCTAAGATCTTTCCAGACGGGCTTTTCTCTCCGCACGTACAATCGCACAATCGATCCAGCCTCCTTAAAAGCTTCCACTGCTTTGCTATGTGTTACTTCCCCTACATCTATAACAACTACCCGAAGGACACAATCATTCCACCACAATCCCTCCTATCATGATTGTTGTAATGAGAGGGCTCAGATCATCACCAACGTGGGGATTATCGGCGCTATCTGCATGCTGGAGCCGAGGCCAGAATTTCCCCCCTTTAAGCGTGATTTTATACTTTCTTTCTTCTTTGTCAGCGAGCTCAAGATGGCGGCGGGTCTCGTGGCAGCAGTGTTTGGCAGACAAAGGCCAGCAGAGCGACTAAAATGGCGGAGCCCAAGGAAAGCCTCGTGGGGACCACAACTTGGCGTCTTAAAAGGGTAATGCATCTGGGAGCCTTAAAAGGGCCCCACACCGTCGGTGGTCCCCACAAAGAGACTTTTGTAAGGCAAGAGCAAGTCTAGAGGAGTAATGAGACTGGTATGCTGACGTGTGTGGATAAGAGTTAAATTTTGTGTTGATGCTGGGTGGTTACCATGTTTTAAAGGTGAAACGAGGGATATGAAGAATTTACAATGCTGAATGGGTACTGTGTTAAATATGATGGACACGAATGATTTACGAAAAGAGTCACATCATGGGGTACAAGTAAAACAAGTAAAAGAGTTAATGGACCCGTGACTAATAATGCATAGGTTCAGTGGCTGCTGATGAACCGCTAAGGTGACTACTGAGCACAGAGGCTTCGCACCAGTTGCGATACCCTGTCTCAGCGCAGCCAGTAAAAAGGGGGCAGTATACCGCCACCGTACCTTACCCAGCAGAGCTGGGATTAAACAACTGTTCAGTGCACCTGTAATCTTTTGACATACCAGCTGTACCACATATTGTATGTACCATACAAATGTACCATCTATGTATACCTGTTTTCTGTTGGAGGTTATACCCGACTGCAAGGACTGCAAACACCACATGCTTGCACCGAATAATCTCTGCATGGGATGGTCAAGGACTCACACTCACTAACCCACCAGGACGTACAAGGCCGAGGTTACCGGCAATGGCTTTTGGAACTGTGGGAGTGGGGGGAGGGGAGTGAGATGTTGTGTATTGTCCAGGTACATTAAATGTATAATATAAGTACAATGGTGCACCACAGAGGGCGCTGTGGTGGGAGACATGAAAGTACCTGCATGAGACAGTATAAAAGGCTGCCCATCACACCTGAGAGGCACTCTGGAGCTGAATAAAGGACCAAGGTCACTGCAGTTATTATAACACCAGACCGTGTGGAGTCAGTGATTTGTGTGCTACATACGCCACAACATCAACACTGGAACTACGATGGAACTTCAAAAAAGCAGAACAGAAACCTTCCAAATCTCAGTTGACATCAACATCAGGTGGATTCCACCAACCACTGCCTTCAACAGATTATATACAGATTGTGAAAGCTGCTGAAAAATGCAGTATACATCAGGGGTTTACAAATACATGTATTCATAAGGACATAAGAAATAGGAGCAGGAGTAGGCCATTTGGCCCCTTGATCCTGCTCCACCATTCAATAAGGTCATGGCTGATCTGATCATGGACTCTGCTCCGCTTCCTTGCCCGCTGCCCATAACCCTTTTCTCCCTTATCGCTCAAAAAATCTGTCTATCTCCGCCTTAAATATATTCAATGATCCAGCCTCCATCAGCTCTCTGGGGCAGAGAATTCCATAGATTTACAACCATCTGAGAGAAAAAATGTCTCCTCATCTCAGTTTTAAATGGGCGGCCCCTTATTCTAAGACTATGCCCCCTAGTTTTAGTTTCCCCTATGAGTGGAAATATCCTCTCTGCATCCACCTTGTTGAAGCCCCTCATTATCTTATACGTTTCAATAAGATCACCTCTCATTCTTCTGAACCCCAATGAGTAGAGGCCCAACCTACTCAACCTATCTTCATAAGTCAACCCCTTCATCTCCGGAATCAACCGAGTGAACCTTCTCCGAACAGCCTTCAATGCAAGTATATCCTTCCTTCAATACATAGACCAAAACTGGACGCAGTACTCCAGGTGTGGCTTCACCAATGCCCTGTACAGTTGTAGCAGGACTTCTCTACTCCCCTTGCAATAAAGGCCAACATTCCATTTGCCTTCCTGATTACTTGTTGTACCTGCATACTAACCTTTTGTGTTTCATACACAAGGATCCCCAGGTCCCTTTGTACTGCAGCACTTTGCAATTTTTCTACCTTTAAATTATAATTTGCTTTTCTATTTTTTCTGCCAAAGTGGATAATTTCACATTTTCCCACATTATACGCCATCTCCCAAATTTTTGCTCACTCACTTAGCCTGTCTATATCCCTTTGCATATTCTTTATATCCTCCTCACAATTAGCTTTCCCACCCATCTTTGTATCATCAGCAAACTTAGCAACATTATACTCGGTCCCTTCATCCAAGTCATTAATATAGATTGTAAATAGTTGAGGATCCAGCACTAATCCCTGTGGCACCCCACTAGTCCCTGTTTGCCACTTATCCAAACTCTCTGTTTTCTGTTAGTTAGCCAATCACCTATCCATGCTAATCTTGTGCAGTAACCTCTTATGTGGCACCTTATCGAATGCCTTCTACAAATCCAAATACACCACATCCACTGGTTCCCTATTATCCACCCTGCCCATTACATCCTCAAAGAACTCCAGAAAATTTGTCAAACATTATTTCCCTTTTGTAGTGTCTCTGCACCTTGTTACAAACTCACATGAGGCATGTATATATCATGTGACTTTCACTTTATTCCCAGGACCAAAGTGTGCTGACCCTGGGTGGGACCTCCCCTTTTATACCTGGAAACCCAGGTGAGGAGTGTCTCCCGCAAGCTCACCCTCTGTGGTCAGGGTGTGCATTTCAAGGGTACAGGTAGAGTGTGCATGAGTTACAGTTACATAACTATTGTCATTGCAAGATGGTGAAATACATGACATCACCTCCCCCCTTGAGTCTTTTTAGTTTCAGAGGTTAAGTCTATCGGGTGGTCGACGCTCTCTCGTGGAGCGCCGCAGTGGTGGCTCTGGTGGCTGAACCTCAGCTCGCGTCTCTGTCACTTGAGGTAATTCCGGCCTGTCCGGGCTGGCCGCCGGGACTGTGCATGCTGAGGGCTGTCTTTGTTGCTCATACGCTGGCAGTGGTGTGAGTGCTATCTCATCATGCTCTTCTTCCGATTCCTCCGTGTCTATGCTGAACCTTGTCTTTACTTGGTCCAAGTGTTTGCAGCATATCTGCCCATTGTTTAGTCTGACCACCATGACCCTGTTTCCTTCTTTGCCGATTACAGTGCCCTCAAGTCATTTGGGTCCCAAAGCATGGTTAAGAACAAATACCGGGTCATCTATTTCTATACACCTCCCCCTTGAGCCTTGATAATGGAGCTCAGTTTGGGACTGGCGCTTGCCCTCAACAATGTCTGCCAGGTCTGGGTGAATGAGGGACAGCCGCGTCTTAAGCATGCGTGTCATGAGGAGTTCTGCTGGTGGGACTCCCGTGAGCGAGAATGGCCGGGACCTGTAGGCCAGCAGGAGGCGCGATAGGCGGTACTGAAGGAAGGGTCCTTGGATGCGTAGCATGCCCTGCTTTATGACTTGGACCGCCCGTTCCGCCTGGCCATTGGAAGTCGGCTTAAACGGCGCTGTCCGGACGTGCTTGATCCCATTGCCCGACATAAACTCCTGGAATTCATGGCTGGTAAAACACGGGCCATTGTTGCTGACTGGGATGTCCGGCAAGCCGTGGGTTGCGAAAACCGTATGCAGACTCTCCACTGTGATGGATGTCATGCACGAGTTCAATATGATGCACTCGATCCACTTCGAGTATGCATCGACTACGATCAAGAACATTTTTCCCATGAACAAGTCCACATAGTCTACGTGAATACGTGACCATGGCCTGGTGGGCCAAGGCCACGGGCTGAGTGGAGCCTCCCTGGGGGCATTGTCCAGCTGGGCACACGTCGTGCACCTGCGAACCCAGTGTTCCAGGTCTGAGTCAATCCCCGACCACCGTACATGTGACTGGGCAATGGCCTTCATTAACACGATGCCAGGGTGCTCGCTGTGGACTTCCCTGATGAACGCTTCCCTGCCTTTCTGGGGCATGACTACCCAGCTGCCCCAAAACAGGCAGTCAGCTTGGATAGAGAGTTCATCCATCCATCTCTGAAACGTTCTGACTTCCTCGGGGTACGCCCTGTGTGCGGGCGCCCAATTCCCAGTCAGGACATATTTCTTTATTATGGATAGGAGGGGGTCCCTGTTGGTCCAGAGTTTGATCTATCGGGCTGTGATGGGGGAGCCCGCAGTGTCAAAAGCCTCAACGGCCATGAACATCTCGGCGCTCTGCTCCGGCGCCCCCTCGGTGATGGCCAGTGGGAGCCTGCTGAGTGCGTCAGCGCAATTTTCGGTGCCTGGCCAGTGCCGTATGGTGTAGTCATATGCAGCCAGCGTGAGGGCCCATCGCTGTATGTGAGCTGACGCGTTAACGTGGACAACCTTGCTGTTGGACAACAGGGATGTTAACGGCTTGTGGTCCGTCTCTAGTTCGAACTGTCTGCCGAAAAGGTACTGGTGCATCTTTTTCACACCGTACACACACGCGAGTGTCTCCTTCTCAACCATACTGTATCCACGCTCTTCCTGGGAGAGCAACCTGGCGGCGTAAGCCACTGGTTGGAGTCGGCTGTCATTGTTACCCTGCTGCAACACACACCCAAACCCATAGGATGACGCATCGCATGTTAAAACCAGTTTTTTACAGGGGTCATACAAGGTCAACAGTTTGTTGGAACACAGCAGGTTCCTCGCCTTATTCAAAGCCCGTTCTTGACAATCCCCCCAAAACCATTCACAACCTTTACAGAGGAGCATGTGTAACAGCTCCAACAATGTGCTTAAGTTCGGCTGAAAGTTCCCAAAATAGTTCAAAAGTTCCAGGAATGATCACAACTCCGACGTGTTGCCGGGCCTGAGCGCCCGGCAAATCGCCTCAGTTTTTGATTTAGTGGGCCGGATCCTGTCTGCGGCAACCCTCCTGCCCAGGAACTTGACCTCTGGGGCCAAAAACACGCACTTGGCCTTTTTCAGCCGCAAGCCTACCCGATCCAATCAGCGTAGCATCTCCTCCAGGTTGCGGAGGTGTTCCTCGGTGTCTCAACCCGTTATAAGAATGTCGTCTTGGAATACAACCGTTCCAGGGATGGACTTGAGCAAGCTTTCCATGTTTCACTGAAAGATAGCCGCTGCCGAACGAATGCCAAGCGGGCATCTGTTGTAGACAAATAATCCTTTGTGCATCGTGGTGGTGGTCAGAAGCTTGGAATCTTCTGCCAGTTCCTGAGTCATGTAGGCCAAAGTGAGGTCCAGCTTCGTGAACAGCTTTCCACCTACCAGCATGGCAAAGAGGTCCTCCGCTCTCAGAAGCGGGTATTGGTCTTGCAGCGACACTGGGTTGATGGTGGCTTTGTAGTCGCCACAAATCCGAACCGAGCCATCTGCTTTGAGGACGGGAATGATGGGACTTGCCCAGTCGCTGAATTCAATGGCCGAAATTATGCCCTCTCTGAGCAGCATGTCCAGTTCACTTTCAATTTTCTCACGCATCACGTACGGCACCGCTCTGGCTTTGTGGTGCACTGGTCTGGCGTCCGGAGTGATGCATATCACTACTTTAGTGCCCTTGAATGTACCGACACCGTGTTGAAACAGTGACTCGAATTTTTGCAAGACCTGCGAGCATGAACTTCTTTCCACGGATGAAATAGCGTGCACATCCCCCCATTTCCAATTCATCTCAGCTAGCCAACTCCTCCCCAAAAGCGCGGGGCCATTTCCCGGAACAATCCAGAGTGGCAGCCAGTTCTGTAATCCATTATGCGTTACCACCAAGTTTGCACTGCCCAGCACTGGGATGATCTCTTTGGTGTACGTCCATAGCTGCGTCTCAATGCGTTCCAGTTCGGGCCTGCTAGCTCTGTGTGGCCATAGTCTCTCAAACTGTTGGGCGCTCATGAGAGACTGGCTAACTCCTGTATACAGCTCCATGTGCAACGGGATGCCATTCAGTAAGACTTTCATCATCATGGGTGGCGTTTTAGTGTATGAGCTGTGGATGTCAGCCACATGAACTCTCTGAACTTCCGCATCCATGGTTGTTCCCCAGGCCTCACCCTGCATTGCAGACCCCTCGTCTGGTTCCTCTGTCTCGCAGACTAGCCTTGCTACTGCCTTTTTGCACATCCTGGCCAAGTGTTCACTGACATTACAATCCTACAGGTGTAAAGCTGGAACCTGCAGCTTTTGGCAGTGTATTTACCCCCACATCTCCAACAAAAGTTCTATTCCCAGGCATTCCTCTCTGATGGCCCGTTTGGCTGTTTCTAAGCACTCTGAATGATCCCATCACGGGATGCATTGTTCCTCGTGATGGCATGAATTGCCGATCCCCTTTCCATTGTCCCTGTTGCGGGCCCACCCTGGAGCTTGTTGCTGCCTGGGCGGTGTCGAATTGCCCTTGTCTGCCTGCCTGGGCGGTGTCGAATTGTGCTTGCCTGACTGAGGTTCTGTGTTCTGGGTTCTGTATCACTTTTACAACATTAACTCCCTGGTTCATCGCAACATTAAAACCAGGGCTGCATGCATAAATTAGCTTGGTCTCCTCTTCCCCTGTCATAAAGGTCTGAGTTATCAACACCGCCCCTTCTAAAGTCAGGTCCTTGGTCTTTATAAGCTTCCTGAAAATGCCGGCATGATTAATGCTCGATGAAAAGTCCCTTAACATCTCCCCCCTGCAGGCATCGGAGAACTTACAGAGACGGGCCAAACGCCGCAGTTCTGCCACGAAGTCCGAGACGTTTTAATCCTCCCGACGCCGGTGAGAGTAGAACCAGTGCCGGGCCATGTGTACGCTACTTGCTGGCTTGAGATGCTCACTGATCAGCTGGCTGAGCTCTTCGAAAGACTTGTCCGCTGGCTTTTGGGGTCTTTCATCAGCGCATACGTCTGTGGACCACAGCTGGTCAGTAGATGCGCCCTCCGCTTGTCAGCCGCTGTCTCTTCCAGCCAGTCATTTGTGACAAAGCTCTGCTGGAGTCTTTCCACAAAGTCGTCCCAGTCCTCACCCACACAGTAGTGTTCCTCTGTGCCACCGGTGGCCATCCTCGTGGTTCGGTGATTCCCGTTTCTCGTCGCCAGATGTAGTGTCTCTGCACCTTGTTACAAACTCACATGAGGCATGTATATATCAGACACGGTCACTCTGTGACCTTCACTTTATTCCCAGGACCAAAGAGTGCTGACCCTGGGTGGGACCTCCCCTTTTATACCTGGAAACCCAGGTGAGCAGTGTCTCCCACAAGCTCACCCCCCGTGGTCAGGGTGTGCATTGCAAGGGTACAGGTGCAGTGTGCATGAGTTACAGTTACATAACTATTGTCATTGCAAGATGATGAAATACATGACACCTTTCATAAAACCATGCTGACTCTGCTTGATTGAATCATGCTTTTCCAAATGTCTCACTACTGCTTCCTTAATAATGGACTCTAGCATTTTCCCAACGACAGATGTTAGGCTAAGTGGTCGATAGTTTGCTGTTTTTTGTTTGCCTCCTTTTTTAAATAAGGACGTTACACATGCAGTTTTCCAATCTGCTTGGACTGCCCAAGAATCCAGAGAATTTTAGTTGATTACAACCAATGTATCCACTATCTCTGCAGTCACTTCTCTTAAGACCCTAGGATGTAAGGCATCAGGTCTAGGGGACTTGTCCGCCTTTAGTCCCATTATTTTACCGAGTAATATTCATTAGTGATTGTAATTGTATTAAATTCCTTCCTACCTATAAGCCCCTTGATTATCCATTATTGGGATGTTTTTAGTTTCTTCGACCATGAAGACCAATACAAATTTTTGTTCAACGTCTCTGCCATTCCTTGTTGGACGGAAGAAATTGAGGCTCCGTACCAGGAGTATTCACTGAACAAGAACCCAGCCACAACTACCTCAATGCTGGAGTGCTTGAACTTGATGCGAAGGCGAGATGCGAAAGACGGAGCAGCCTTGTGGTGAAGACTAACTTCACTCACCCCAGCAGGAAAGCATGGAACCTGCTCTGTCAACTTGGTGGGGCAAAATCCACCTATAAACACAGGACAACCATCAGAGTGGATACCATTGCATCCCACTTGATACAAACATCAAAGGCTCCAGTGTACAAAGAATTGACGCCAGGTGAAGCGGTAGCTTTCAGCAAACTTGATGGCGGCACAAATTATGCCTGAACCATTGACCTTGGATAAACTAAACGCAACCCTGCGACAACCAAATCTGGAAAAGCTGCTGGCCCCGCTAGTGTTTACCCAGAATTATTAAAAGCACTGGGACCCAATGCAAAGAGATGGTTGACCTCCTACTTCTCTGAGGTACTGGCAACCGGTAAAATTCCACCAATTTGGAAACTAAAATAATTGTCCTCCTGAAGCAGGGGAGAATGCCTGTGAAGCCTCCAGGTACCGTCCGATCTCCTTACTCCCCAGCATCGAGCCAACCATTCTTAAGGATCAAGCGGGCTTCCGGAGCAGCCGTAACTGCTGCGACCAAGTGGTACCTTTAACAACGCACACCGATGCAGGCTTCCAGCGGCAGCTCAAGACTGCCATTGCACTCGTGGACCTGTCAGTAGTAACCGATGATTCCGTCTGTACTCTGGCACCCAAATGAGCAGATATAGGACATTGAACAATGGACTCCCACAGGATTCTGTCCTGGTACCCATGTTATTCAATGTTTACACCTGTGACCTGCCTGAAACAAATCCCACAAGTTAGTATACGCTGATGACATTGCCTTGGCCATGCAAAACATAAATCTGCCCATCACTGAGGAGACCCTGACCACTGATTTACAGAGGATGGAGGCTCACTCCTGCCGATGGCGACTCTGGTCAAACCCGCAAAAGACTGTCTCCTTGGCATTCCACCTCAACAACCATCAAGCAAACCAAGCTTTGAAAGTCTCCTTTTGTGGCACAGAAGTAAACCATGCCCAAAAATCCTCCTATTTAGGAGTCACGCCTGCCATATAGATAACATCTCCAGAAGGAAGGAAGCTAAAGAGTAGGGTCAACTTGTTGCAGAAACTTGCCGGATCCATATGGGGTGCAGATGCTCAAACCCTCCCTACGGCAGCACTCGCCCTGGTGTACTCTACAGTGGAGTACTGCTCTCCGGCATGACTATTAAGTCCGCATGTCAAACGCATTGTTGTCCAGCTGAATTCTACTATGAGAATTATTACCGGTTATGCTTTTATCAACAGTAACAGCTTTTATCAACACTAACACTACATCGCACCAACATACCTAAGCTGCGAATATACAGTCTCCAGAGAATACAACCCATCATCATCATCACCATAGGCAGTCCCTTGGGATCGAGGAAGACTTGCTTCCATTCTTTAAGTGAGTTCTTTGGTGGCTGAACAGTTCAATACAAGAGCCACAGAGCCTGTCACAGGTGGGGCAGACATGCGTCGAGGGAAAGGGTGGATGGGACTGGTTTGCCGCACGCTCTTTCCGCTGCCTGCGCTTGACCTCTTCATGCTCGCGGCAATGAGATTCGAAGAGCTCAACGCCCTCCCGGATGCACTTTCTCCACCTAGGGCGGTCTTTGGCCAGGGACTCCCAGGTGTCAGTGGAATGTCGCACTTTATCAGGGAGGCTTTGAGGGTGTCCTTGTAACGTTTCCGCTGCGCACCTTTGCCGTGAAGAGGTTCCACATAGAGCATTTGCTTAGGGAGTCTCATGTCTGGCATGCTAACTATGTGGCCTGCCCAGCGAAGCTGATCGAGTGTGGTCAGTGCTTCAATGCTTGGGGATGTTGGCCTGGATGAGGATATTGATGTTGGTGCGCCTGTCCTCCCAGGGGATTTGCAGTATCTTGCGAAGACATCGTTGGTGATATATCTCCAGTGACTTGAGGTGTCTAATGTATATCATCCATGCCGCTGATCCATACAGGAGGGCAGGTATTACTACAGCATTGTAGACCATGAGCTTGGTGGCAGATTTGAGGGCCTGGTCTTCAAACACTCTTTTCCTCAGGCGACCGAAGGCTGCACTGGTGCACTGGAGGCGATGTTGAATCTCTGCATCAGTGTCTGCTTTTGTTGATAAGAGGCTCCCGAGGTATAGGAAATGGTCCACGTTGTCGAGGGCCGTGCCGTGAATCTTGATGACTGGGGGGGGGGGACAGTGCTGTGCGGCGAGAACAGGCTGGTGGAGGACCTTTGTCTTATGGATGTTAAGCGTAAGGCCCATGCTTTCATATGCCTCGGTAAATACATCGACTATATCCTGGAGTTCAGCCTCAGAATGTGCGCAGACGCAGGCATCGTCTGCCTACTGTAGATCAACGACAGAGGATGGGGTGATCTTGGACCTAGCCTGGAGGCGGCATAGGTTAAACAGCTTCCCACTGGTTCTGTAGTTTAGCTCCACTCCAGCGGGGAGCTTGTTGACTGTGAGGTGGAGCATGGCAGCGAGGAAGATTGAGAAGAGGGTTGGAGCGATGACGCAGCCCTGTTTGACCCAGGTCCGGACATGGATTGGGTCTGTAATGGATCCGTTGGTAAGGATCACGGCCTGCATGTCGTCATGGACCAGACGAAGGATGTTGACAAACTTTTTGGGGCCTCCAAACGGAGGAGGACGCTCCATAGACCCTCGCGGTTGACAGTGTCAAAGGCCTTAGTAAGATCGAAAAAGGCCATGTATAAGGGCTGACGCTGTTCCCTGCATTTTTCCTGTAACTGTCGCGCTGCAAAGATCATGTCCGTTGTACCCCGTAGGGGATGAAATCTGCACTGTGATTCCGGGAGGAGCTCCTCGGCCACAGGGAGAAGAAAGTTGAGGAGAATTCTAACGACAACTTTCCCAGTGGCTGATAGCAGGAAGATTCCCAAGGCCGTAGTCGGAATTGTCCCTTTTTATAAAGATGATCACGATCACTGCATCTCTGAGATCTCCCGGCATGTTCTCCTCCCTCCAGATGAGAGAGATGAGGTCATGTATCCGCGCCAACAGCGCCTCTCCGCCATACTAGGGGGATCAAGGGGTATGGCGAGAAAGCAGGAATGGGGTACTGAAGTTGCATGTTCAGCCATGAACTCATTGAATGGCGTTGCAGGCTATGTTTCTATACTTTAGCGCCTCAGCAGGGATTCCATCTATACCCGTAGCCTTGTTATTCTTGAGCTGTTTTATGGCTTTGCCTACCTCGTGCAACATTGGAGTTTCACTGAGGTGGTGGTGGGTCGCATGCTGCGGGATGGAGTCGAGAACACTCGAGTCAAAGGCAGTGGCTCGATTGAGGAGATCTTCAAAGTGCTCCTTCCAGCGGGTCCTGACAGCCTCGGTGTCCTTGATGTTCTTAGAAATATAGAAACATAGAAAATAGGTGCAGGAGTAGGCCATTCGGCCCTTCGAGCCTGCACCGCCATTCAATGAGTTCATGGCTGAACATGCAACTTCAGTATCCCATTCCTGCTTTCTCGCCATACCCCTCAATCCCCCTAGTAGTAAGGACTACATCTAACTCCTTTTTGAATATAGTTAGTGAATTGGCCTCAACAACTTTCTGTGGCAAAGAATTCCACAGGTTCACCACTCTCTGGGTGAAGAAGTTTCTCCTCATCTCGTTCCTAAATGGCTTGCCCCTTATCCTTAGACTGTGACCCCTGGTTCTGGACTTGCCCAACATTGGGAACATTCTTCCTGCATCTAACCTGTCTAAACCCGTCAGAATTTTAAACGTTTCTATGAGATCCCCTCTCATTCTTCTGAACTCCAGTGAATACAAGCCCAGTTGATCCAGTCTTTCTTGATATGTCAGTCCCGCCATCCCGGGAATCAGTCTGGTGAACCTTCGCTGCACTCCCTCAATAGCAAAAATGTCCTTCCTCAAGTTAGGAGACCAAAACTGTACACAATACCCCAGGTGTGGCCTCACCAAGGCCCTGTACAACTGTAGTAACACCTCCCTGCCCCTGTACTCAAATCCCCTCACTATGAAGGCCAACATGCCATTTGCTTTCTTAACCGCCTGCTGTACCTGCATGCCAACCTTCAATGACTGATGTACCATGACACCCAGGTCTCATTACACCTTCTCTTTTCCTAATCTGTCACCATTCAGATAATAGTCTGTTTCTCTGTTTTTACCACCTAAGTGGATAACCTCACATTTATCCACATTATACTTCATCCGCCATGCATTTGCCCACTCACTTAACCTATCCAAGTCACTCTGCAGCCTCATTGCATCCTCCTCACAGCTCACACTGCCACCCAACTTAGTGTCATCCGCAAATTTGGAGATACTACATTTAATCCCCTCATCTAAATCATTAATGTACAATGTAAACAGCTGGGGCCCCAGCACAGAACCTTGCGGTACCCCACTAGTCATTGCCTGCTGTTCTGAAAAGTACCCATTTACTCCGACTCTTTGCTCCCTGTCTGCCAACCAGTTCTCAATCCACGTCAGCACACTACCCCAATCCCATGTGCTTTAACTTTGCACATTAATCTCTTGTGTGGGACCTTGTCGAAAGCCTTCTGAAAGTCCAAATACACCACATCAACTGGTTCTCCCTTGTCCACTCTACTGGAAACATCCTCAAAAAATTCCAGAAGATTTGTCAAGCAGTCAGGAGTGGGGTGAGGCCTTGGGAGTTTGGACCGTAGGTGGCCTTGACTGCACCAGCAAATACATGCCGATCCAGGCCGACTTGATCAAGTTACCATCAAATCGTCTCAAATCGAGAAGGCCATTTTGGACCATTGCCGAAGCCCTTCAGCTATCTCCCCTCAGCCTTAATGACCGATGACGAAATGCTTGGAAGAACTGCGACATACTTAATGGATTCCTTATAGAGGACCCCACAGTACAACCTGAAGGATCAAACCTTCCTCGCAAACAGTGGACAACCATCGACCACTTCAGAAGTGGTCACGGTCGATGTTGCCACCTTCTCCATAGGTGGAAGATTAAAGCGTCCCCATCATGCGACTGTGGAGCTTCTAATCAGACCCTGGAGCACATCATTGAGCACTGCCCTCAGAGGGAATTCACAGGCACCCTACAAGATATCCACGCTGTTACACCAGAAGCTTTGGGCCTGGATATCTGACTTGGATATTGACGTTTGATTTGTGTTGTTACTACGGCATGGAAGAAAAATGCCTCACTCAGTTAAACGGCCTTTTTCCCCATCTCCAATATTTTTAAAACTAATAAACAAAAATGTTCAAAGTAAATGAAGAGAAAGCATAATTTTTTAGTGGCCCTATGATTTTTCTCTTGGGTTACCCTGGCTGGGAAGTTGAGAACAAGGGGTAATTGTTGTAGGCATTAGGCACCTGCTGAATATATCAAAACACTAGGCATTAGGCACTTGCTGAATATATCTAAACTCATATAAGTTTAAAGTGGCCACATATAAAATGGCTGCCCAAGCATGATGGGAAGTCCGTTTGTCAAGTAATGAACTGGGGCTGACCGAGCAATGACCCTGTGAGGCCCACTACCGGGAATGCCTTGGCTCACTCACTTGAGACAAGATAACTACAACAAACCATTATAGTACCTGATGTGGAATGTCCTTCGATTAAGGACTTCACACAGCAGAGCCCGAGGAACAGAGATAAGGGGGGGGCCCACCTCACAAGCCCAGTTGATCCAGTCTTTCTTGATATGTCAGTCCCGCCATCCCGGGAATCAGTGGGATATTCAGAATAAAAATAAAACGGAACTAGCTGGTCAAGAGTTAAAAGCTAAGATAAACAGGCTGGAAGAGATGTTTTAAAAAACGGGACTAGACAGATAGTGCAGTGCGCAGCCATAGCACCATCACCTATGGCAATAGAGCCAATGTACCCCACAGTGGGTAGGTGTAGTCCACAAACCCAACCTAACGGTAAAGCAGACAGCGATGTTTGGAGGAATAATGGTGGCATTGGTGTTGATTGGAGTTTGGATAATATTTAGATGGGTCATCGTGCAGGCTCGAGCACAGCAGGCTCAAATGCAAAACCGACGGCAGCCCAGACAGGGACATGAAGTGATAGAGATGGTAAGACTATAAAGAATATGGTTAACCTAATCCTTACCTCCGATTCCAGAGTGACAGTGACACAAGTAGACCAGAACCTAACACCTGGTGACGACCAGGCTATCTGTTTAAAATTTTCAGATAAAACACTCAACAAGATGGGACCGCAGAGGTGACTTCGACTCTGGGGACTCATGATACTGGGAACCTCAAGACCCATGCAAACACTGGATGATACCAATGGATTGCAGCGCACTCAGGAAATAAACAACTACATGAACTATGGAGTCTTGTTTAATTTAATGGATGGAATGTGCATCCCAGCAGCCAAGGATTGGAGCAAGGACAGGACTTATTTTAATGCATGGTTACAAGTGAATCCTAATAAGAACCGGGTATGTGTACAGTGCTCCACAGGTATAAGGAGCAGCTGCATTAAACGGATGAATGTACTTTCGGCATAATTTGCGCGCCTCCGGGACAGTCCCAGCAATCAGTCATCCGCAAAAAGGGAGTGGGGCTGTGTGGGTATTACGAGGAGGTGGGGGCGGCTGCAATTGTATGTATGCTTCTCACCCTCTCCGACACCGCGCCCCATAAGAACCACTACATTGCCCGAGGAACTGCCTTGTCCCATAACTACTAAGGGACCAGAAAATGGGATTGTAATGTACAACGAAGGGGAATTATTGTATGATAATGTTAAACATGAAATTGTTCCTGTCCTGATCAATATTTCAGGCATCCAGATGCCAGAATACTGTACAGAACAGTCAAGGAAAATGTACAATGTATTAAGTAAAGTTGTAATGCAGCAGGCTGCCGATGCAATGGGTGCCAGTAGATTCCGAGGACAGGGGTCAGCCCCCAGGATAAAGAGGGGAATAGTTAATGATGTTGCTACTGGCTTCAATACAGGGACCTCCGTAGTAAACTCGATAGACATACAAGGGTTAAACGAGAGGGTGGAACAGCTTAGAGGGGTGATGAAGGGGTTATTAGAAAGGATGGAGCAAAACCAGGAAGACCAAGCCAACCTAGGAAAGGAGGGTGCCGAAATCCAGTTGGATGGCATCTCAGTCCTGGAAGCTCACGCCAAAACCATCAATCACCTCATTGATAAAGAAAGAGAAGATACCGGAAAGCAAAGACAGGGGCAACTCTGTCACGCTTATGGTCTGTGGATGGTGGGACAGATCCGCCACAATCTTGATCAGATCCAACGCGGGGAGGTACCTGATTGGATAGACAGTTAACATTTAGCTCAGTTGGCTAATCAGAGGGGGACACTGGATAATTGTACTCTGAAGGGACGTATACCAAACGATTCCAGATTGCCAGATGGGTAGGAATATTGGGATGGGGATAGTCCTGATGATCCCTATAGCCACGCCGGACTCAGGGCCGTTCCCCCTGTACCAACTAGAGAATATCGGAGTAACACGGGAAAATGTCTCCATACGTTACTATCTGACCACCACCTCCGCCGTTCGTCGAAACGACATACTTATCGGAATTTCCCTAACAGAATGCAAGCAAAGGGGAGAGATCACAGTATGCCCTCACCCGGTAGGCCGAGGTGAGCCAGACGAGTGCGGGTTTAACCGAACCGACGGGTGTGTACGAGAAATAGTGCCCGCACATAGGCACTTCACGAGGGCAGGCTACGGAGGGAAGGGAAGATACTGCGTCTCTACCACAGAGCGTTCATACCAGTATAATGACCTGCAGTGCCCGATACCACAGCCGAACTTTTGCTTTGCGCCGCTATGACCTGTCGCGATCGGGCAAGCGCATATCACCCAGGTTAGGCGCCGGAAGCCCGAAGTTATTGATGTAACCGATCAGCTCCACGATCATTTGCAGGATTATGACGAGCCAGATCAGGTCTCTATCCCACATCTAACCGAAGTATTACGAGAATTGAGGCTCAGGGTGGGTCAATCCGTAAAGCTCTACCACCAACTGCAAACTAAAATCAAAGTACTGGAAGAAGATATCGATGTAGACTTACAAAGTCAGAGTTGGTGGAGAAAGGTCTGGGACTGGGGAATAAATGTGAACATCCATCCTTGGATTCGAATAATTTCACATATACTGATCGGGATACAATTGATCTTAGCAATAACATGGGGTATAATGGCCTGCCAGGCATGCAGGCACCACGTACGACGAAGAGGGACCCATGACTGGTCCCCAAATACTAACCAAGCCTGTCTAATAAAGGAGCAGGAGGATTTGGCCTTTGTCAATTTGATTTAAGCAACCGGGACTCCTGAAACCGCGTGACTGGCCAGCACGTTGAGGCAGGGAGTACCAGGCCGTGCACAAAATCTAATAAAAGTAGGGCGGTCGGTTAAAGGGGGACTAGGACTAGTCCCTTTACAGAAAGGAGGGAATTGTTGTAGGCATTAGGCACCTGCTGAATATATCTAAACTCATATAGGTTTAAAGTGGCCACATATAAAATGGCTGCCCAAGCATGATGGGAAGTCCGTTTGTCAAGTAATGAACTGGGGCTGACCGAGCAATGACCGAGCAATGACCCTGTGAGGCCCACTACCGAGAATGCCTTGGCTCACTCACTTGAGACAAGATAACTACAACAAACCATTATAGTACCTGATGTGGAATGTCCTTCGATTAAGGACTTCACACAGCAGAGCCCGAGGAACAGAGATAAGGGGGGGGGCCCACCTCACATAACGAGGTCATTAATCAGCCCGAGCTGACAAAAAACGAACATACAGCCCCTGAGGTATCAGGGGAATTCTATTGGGTTAAACAAACCTAAATGTAATCTATAATCATTATGATTGGATTGTGTCCAGCCGAAGTGGGCTGAGTAACTGTAAAGAACTATTGTAAAACATATAAATATCGATGAATTTCTTTGTTCGGCAGAGAGGTGCCTGGATCCAGTCCTGAGGCTTCCTCCCCGCCAGCGAAAATAAAGGCCGCCTTGGCGTTGGAACCGACTCTGAGTGTTGAGTGATTCTTCCGAGAAAACATTCACGCTAACACACAGACTCAGGATACAACATAGGAAATTTAGGTCTGAGAAGAGGAGAAATTTCTTCATTCAAAGGCTGGTGAACCTGTGGAATTCTCTACCACAGAAGGCTGTGGAGGCAAAGTCATTGAATATACTTAAGAAGGAGATAGATAGATTTCTAGAAATAAAAAGCATCAAGGGGTATGGAGAGAAAGTGGGAATATGGTGTTGAGATAAAGGATCATATTGAATGGCGGTGCAGGCTCAAAGGGCCGAATGACCTACTCACTGCACCTATTTTCTATAGCAGTGACCGGGAGATTAATCTTTCATTCTTGGAGACTCCAGGAACATCCTGGAGCGTTGGCAACTCCTAGCTATAGTTAATACACACTATGCCTCAGTGCTATAAGCCCATTCTCTGTGATGAATTTCAAATGCATAATTACTCCTCATATTGTACAATCTGGTTGGTCAAGCGGAGAGAGCGGGGTTTAGTCCAGGCATCAGTGGTAGCATAGTCGGGAAAGTAGCATTGTGGTCACGTTACTGGACTAGTAATCCCAGAGGCCTCGACTAATGATCTGGAGACCTGAATACAAATCCCACCATGGCAGCTGGGGAATTTAATTTCAGTTAATTACATACATCTGGAATAAAATGCTAGTGTCAGTAATGGTGACCATGAAACTGCCGGATTGCCTGGTTCACTAATGTTCTTTAGGGAAGGAAATCTGCTGTCCTTGCCTGGTCTGGCCATGAGTCCAGACCCACAGCAATGTGGTTGATTCTGAACTGCCCTTTGAAATGGCCTAGCAAGCCACTCAGTAGTACCAAACCACTACAAAAAGAACAGCAGTTCTTCTCAAGGGCCACTAGGGATGGGCAATAAATGCTGGCCTTGCCAGTGCTGCCCACATCTCATGAACAAATAAATTTAAATAAATGAAGCACCAACTCTCTTTACTATGGAAAAAAAACAGTGCTGGGCTCCTCCAGACAGACAATGATTCCTCCCCCCCACCCGACTTTATGCAAGCTTCCTCCAGTCTTCAAGTGCAACCAGTTCATGGAAGTCCCACAGATAGTGGGCAAAGCCTCACCTGTTTCCATTCACATTTCCTGCAGGACTCTAAGGTGTTTTCTGTACATCGCTGACCCTTTCTCTTTCTCCCTCTTTCTAACTCTCCTTCTGCGTTTTCCCCGGCCGCAAAATCAGGTGTGTTTGCCTCACTTCGCGTCCGCCACTGCACACGCTACAGAAACCAAGCAGTCCCAACTTTCTTGAGCCATATCCGGAGGGTATTTAAAGGGATGAGCAACCGGGTTATTCACAGGTCACAGCAGAGAGTGCTAGGCTTCGACAGAGCACGTTATGTGAACCTCTTCCATTGCTGTGGCAGATTTCGCTCCAACTTAAAGTTGAGTATCGCGTTGAGGTCTGCGTTCACATGGGTACATTGCTGGGACACCAGTGTCGCTTTCTCTAAGCTGTGGTTAAGCAGTGCCTTAAGAGAAGGGATCTTGGGAATGTCGACCCCATAGACAACGGGACAGGAGGCCTTACCACCCGCGACCGCCTCTCATCCGGCTCCTTGCAGACTGCAGCAGGGGACATCTGTAGTGTCTCGCAATTCGCTGCACATTGCTGCATCCGCAAGGTCACAGACACTCTGTACCGCCGGAGAATGGCTGACAGAAAGTTCCCCAAGAAAAACAGGAGGTTTGCTAGAATAGCGGCCTTCCCGATGGTGCGGGGAACTATTGATTGCATGCCTCGCGAGCATCATACCACAATGCCGAGGTGTTCTGCAACCAAAAGGGTTACCACTCCCTAAATGTGCGACCACATACAGCACATCCTCACTCTGCATGCCCGCTATTCCGCAAAGCACATGGTATTGGGGGTAATGTACTGACATGGATAGAGAACTGGTTGGCAGATAGGAAGCAGAGAGTCGGGATAAACGGGTCCTTTTCAGAATGGCAGGCAGTGACTAGTGGAGTGCCGCAGGGCTCAGTGCTGGGACCCCAGCTCTTTACAATATATATTAATGATTTAGATGATGGAATTGAGTGTAATAACTCCAAGTTTGCAGATGACACTAAACTGGGTGGCGGTGTGAGCCGTGAGGAGGACGCTAAGAGGCTGCAGGGTGACTTGGACAGGTTAGGCGAATGGGCATGCAGGCGGTGAAGAAGGCAAATGGTATGTTGGCCTTCATAGCAAGGGGATTTGAATACAGGAGCAGGGAGGTCTTACTATAGTTGTACAGGGCCTTAGTGAGGCCTCACCTGGAATATTATGTTCAGTTTTGGTCTCCTAATATGAGGAAGGACATTCTTGCTATTGAGGGAGTGCAGCGAAGGTTCATCCAGGGATGGCTGGATTGTCATATGAGGAGAGATTGGATCAACTGGGCCTTTATTCACTGGGGTTTAGAAGGATGAGAGGGGATCTCATAGAAACGTATAAGATTCTGACGGGACTGGACAGGTTAGATGCGGGAAGAATGTTCCCGATGTTGGGGAAGTCCAGAACCAGGGGGACATAGTCTTAGGATAAGGGGTAGGCCATTTAGGATTGAGATGAGGAGAAACTTCTTCACTCAGAGAGTTGTTAACCTGTGGAATTCCCTGCCGCAGAGAGTTGTTGATACCAGTTCATTGGATATATTCAAGAGGGAGTTAGATATGGCCCTTACAGCTAAGGGGATCAAGGGGTATGGAGAGAAAGCAGGAAAGGGGTAATGAGGGAATGATCATTCATGATCTTATTGAATGCCGGTGCAGGCTCAAAGGGCCGAATGGCCTACTCCTGCACCTATTTTCTATGTTACTATGTTTCTAAGGAAGGAGATACCAGAGTACCTGAACACCTCTCTAATTAATGGCAATTGGTGGTTCAAGAGGGGTTACTATTTACCTGCTGGAATGATGCATCTCAACTTTTATATTTTTAATACAAGGACATGAAGGCAGATAAATTAACATTCATCATTTGTGGTAAATGTTTGAACTGTGGACTCATGTGAAAGGGCAAAAGGCAAGATCCCAAAGAACACAAAACTAAATTGGACCAGGATGAATCAATTAACTAACCAAGACAATAAAGATTAACTAATGGACAGATAGCAATGTGCGATTTGGAAATGTTCCTGTTCTGTTACATTTTCCTTTTCATATATTTGCCTTCTGACCTATATAATTGTATGTTTGTAAAATGTAACCAGGAAGCGACGGAGCCCTGAGGTCGGCAGGGTCAGCGGGTCCGAATTCCGGAACTTTTTACGGATTTCGGACGACCCTGCCACCAATCGGTCCGGAGTCCGGATTCCGGAACATTCCGGATTCCAGAACTCTGAATTTTGGACGCTGCACCTGTATATCCCTCCTTAAACATGCTGGGTCCATGCCACTTCAATAAGATGTTCTTGTGAATGGGCACCCAGGGTTACTAGGTGCTGGGGCGTGCATTTAAGTTTAAATAGCCAAAAAGACGAGTAGTTGAGCAGCTTTGAGGGCATTTCTGGCCGAAAGCTTCCTTTTGTCTTTTTCCCTTGCACTTAGGTGCTCGAGCTTTTGTGCCAAATGGTTTAATTTTTTTTTATAATTCAATACTATTACTGGCATCAAGGGGCTTCCCAATGGGAATCTCCATGTCTGAAGTGCTTTGAAGAAGAGGAGGACCATTAAAGGGAAGCCAGAGGTTGGTCAGGCTGTGTATGGGCTGCTCTGTGCCCACCCTCCTGTATCCACCCGTACATGGCCATCTGCAGATAGAGGTGACCAGACCACGCTTTGGCAGATGGCCACAATTAAGGCGTGTCATTCTCCAGATCTGCAGATCGTTCCAACAGCAAGTTCAAGAGCACAGCCTGATGCATTTAAGGGGAAGCTGGATAAGAAACATGAGGGAGAAAGGAATCGAAGGATATGCTCATGGGGTGAGATGAAGAAGGGTGGGAGAAAGCTCGTGTGGAGCATAAACACCAGCATAGACCAGATGGGCCGAATGGCCTGTTTTGGTGCTGTGCAATTGTTTGTAATTCTATGTATGTAACCCTTACGCTGGATGGTCTTTCAACAGGACCAGAATCTACGTCAATGACAACCTCAATGACATATTTCTCCGCGATGAAAGTTTCAGAACCAGACAGGATGCTACTCATCCGATGCCAAATGGCTCAGAGAATGCAGACAGTTTAATAAATCTTACACTATATCATTCTGCTCGGAAGAAGCCCAAGTCAGGCTGGTCATCAACCAGCAAACCCTGACTGCCCTCACCTGCCAAGATGCTACATAAGTACATACAAAATAAGAGCAGGAGTAGGACATTTGGCCCCTCGAGCCTGCACCGCCATTCAATAAGATCATGGCTAATCTGATCTTGGCCTCAACTCCACTTCCCCGCCCGCTCCCCATAACCCTTGACTCCCTTATCGTTCAAAAATCTGTCTATCTCCACCTTAAATATATTCAATGACCCAGCTCCCACAGCTCTCTGTGGTAGAGAATTCCAAAGCTTCACAACCTTCTGAGAGAAGAAATTCCTCTTCATCTCTGTTTTAAATAGGCGACCCCTTATTCTGAAACTATGCCCCCCTAGTTCTAGATTCCCCCACGAGGGGCAACATCCTCTCTGCAACCAATCATACGTGTTGGGCATTATCACACCTACCTTGCAATGGTCTTAGCAAAGTTCTCGAGCACCCAATGCAGAGTTTCTCCGTCTCCTGTAAGGACACTCACTGCAAACAAGCACCATGGAACCAATGAGAGAACTGGTCAGCTGGACACTTTCACAACGGGTTTCTATTCACTTCTTTTGTGGATTTCACTTCCTAACCCTCGCTGCGAATGGCCGGAGATGTCTTTTTGAGTCTTTCTAAAAAGGATTTTGCAATTTTTGTCCGCTGATTGTGGCACTTCCCTTTAATTGTACCCAATCTTTTTACTTTTACTGTCCCACAGTTTCCGAACCCCGCCATTACTTTGCTCCCTTCTCCTGGCTCCATGAGTAATAATGCAAATGAGCTACCTTACGCAATTGAAAGGAAAGAAAAAAAAGAAAAGAGATGCAGAAGATAAGTGAATAAGAGAGAGAGTGAGAGAGACAGATGCCAGAGAGGAGAAATGGAGAGATACAGAGGAGAAGAGAAACAGAGAAAGAGACAGAAGCAGGAGAGGACAAACAGAGTGAAACACAGCAACACAAAGTCAGCAGTGAGACAATAATAATCTTCTACTTCTGACTCACTCAGTAAGACATTCTGGATTCCGATATCACATGTCATATTATCAAAGGATTCTGATAAACCAACTTGTCATGAGGTGAATAACTACACTTCCTAAGGAATGTGACATCACAATAACACAAGATGTTTGGTATCCTGATAACAAGGCGAAAGGAACAGTTCAGGAACTAAAAAGAATGTTGTAAACATCTTAACCACAACAAAGTGAGTCTGACATCATCAACTCAATCAAGCTTGGGCAGGGAACCTGTTAATGATGTCAGACACACACTGTTAAACGTGTTTACAAGCTTGTTACAAGAAGATCTTAATCGGAGTGACTGCTGCCAACGACCGGAAGCTGCGCAGAAGCGTTGGTGCATAAATCCGTGGTGATTTCATTATTAATGCATAATAATATCATAACATCACGTAAGTCTGTGGAATCTGTGGAGCCCTGGGTTGGTTTAATAATATTGCTGCAGAAATTTCTGTCGATGCCTCCGACCTGAAACATTTCTATGAACTTACCTGGTGGTCCGAGATGTTTGGAGACTTGAGTCCAGGGCCTCTACGCGAAGGCCCTGTGTAAAGGCCCATGTAACCCAGGGACGTAGGCGCTTCGGACATGTCCCTGGGGTCACTTGGGCCGGCCCAACTTATTAAAGTTGGGGTATTCCCATTCGTACATGTGGTGAGTTACGTATATATGGAATCACCATAACTATAAATGGGAATATGCCCAAAATACACAAACACTTAAAATAACAAAAAAATTGCCCATCACATATTTAAAATGAATCAAAATGGAATTGAATTATTTAAAACAAAAATTTAATTTTTTGAAAAATAAATTTACATATTCTAAAGGGTTTAAAAATAAACTTGCCTCATTTCTCAGGTTTTTAAATGTTTAAATTATTGAAAAAAATATTTTTCTGCCCTTTAAAAGTCTTACGCTGATAAAAGCAGGCCTTACGCTTTTATCAGTCGTCAGAAATTCAAGGGCATTAGCTGGACAGAAGTTGGGCAAATAGTCCAACTCTCCGCCCGCAAAGGCCCTTTACCGCCGGGTGTGTGCGATCTGTCAATCAGATTCTTGACAGATCGCAAGTCTGGGTTTCGGCGCATGCGCAGTGAATGCCTAAAATCCGGAACTTGCGAGGCTCCGATGGGTGCGTCGTACCCGCCCGCGAATCCATGTATAATAGCCCAGAAATTCCGCTTTCTCCTTCCCGCAGGTGTTCGACTAGATTTTAAAGAAAAAATACGCACCTACCTGAAGCTGCTGCCCCCGCTCTAATTTCCGATCCACAGGCCTCCTCTTGTTGCGCATAGCAGCGCGTGCATGTCGCGACGTGCGCAGGCCTGGAGCTGGAGTCACATGGCTCTGGGCAGCCAATCAGGTATAGTATATTCTCATTCATAGTAATAGGAGTTTCGTAAGTCCAAAGCTCCTATTACTACGAATGAGAAACACCCACAAACACCCAAAACACTAATAAAAAATAGAAAATATTTAAGATTCATTTAAATTAAAGTTATTAATGTCTTATAAAAAAAATTATTTTCCTGATTTTTTAACAAGTTTTTTTAATTATGCCTTAAAATAAACTTACCGTTGCGGGGAGGGTTTTTAACAATAAAATGTTTTCCTAACTTTATTTTCATATGTTTTTGTGTGTTTTAAAAACTTGCGCCTGTAAAAGTAGGCTATGTGCCTGCTTTTTCAGGCACAAGGTTTTTGAGGACATTGGTATGCATAAATATCGCAAATTTGCACATACAAATGTCCTCGCTCTCGATATGTGTTAGATCTGTCAAGCCAGAAACTTGACTGATCGGAAAAGCCGGTTTTCAGTGCATTCGCATTGCGGCGCTGAAAACCAGCTTTTCCGATGCCTTCCCGGGTCTGTACAAACTTCGTACGGACCCGGGGACGTCGGAATTTCAGGCTCATTAATATCGCAGGTTGGTTTATGTATTAATGTATGATATTTTTGCGTAGGGAGGGTGGCGGAGATTTAGTGGTTCGGTGGGCCAGTGAGCTCCGTGTGAAGGGAGAGGAGAAGAAAATTAATTTAAAAATGGGCGTTTGCTGAGTTTTACCGGCGTGGATTTTCTTTTCAGACGCAGCTCTGTTCAGCAGTAACCATCTCCTTTCCCCACCCACCTTCCCTCCTTTCTCTCTGTGAAGTTTTCTTTGTGATGATGACACTATTTTCTTTTCAGTTAGCGAGCACCCGAAATAGCACCAAAACTACGCAGGGGCAACCAATTAATTTGGTTAGTAGCTGTCACATACAACTTTGTAAAACCGCATCTCACTGAGTGAGTCATCAGTCAGCGATTGTAACGGTCTCTCTCTTATGACTGTGTTGTCGGCATTGCTCTGTTTCTCCTCTCCTGCTTCTGTTTCTAAGTGGGGTGGGGGGAGGCGGCAGGCTTCTGATGCCGGAGGAGTTTGGGGGGTTCAGGAGGAACATAAGAAATGGGAGCAGGAGTAAGCCATTTAGCCCCTTGAGCATGCTCCGCCATTTAATAAGATCATTGCTGAACTGATCTTGGCCTTAACTCCACTTCCCCGCCCTCTCCCCTTAACCTTTGACTCCCTTATCATTCAAAAATCTGCCTATCTCCACCTTAACTATATTCAATAACGCAGCCACTACCGCTGTCTGAGGAAAAGAATTCCACAGATTCTCGACCCTCTGAGAGAAGAAATTCCTCCTCATCTCTGTTTTAAATGGCCGAGCCTTTATTCTGAAACTATGCCCCCTAGTTCTAGATTCCCCATGAGGGGAAACATCCTCTCTGCATCCACCCCGTCAAGCATTTCTTACCCTCCCGGCCCACAAGGAATGCCTTGCTGCAGCTGCCGTGATTCCCAAGACGCGGGAAACCCGGCACTCAGTAAAACCTGGAAAGCTCGTTATCATAATTAAAATGCCAACCCACTTTGGCAGTGGGCTGGTTGCCCGCTCCTAGTTCCGCCTGAGTAAAAGCCGGAAGTTGGCGGGTTGATGCCGTCTTCCCGACATGCTTCCAATTTACCCCCATTCAACGCCCTACCACTTGTTAAGAGTTTAAGAGGAGAATTCTTTGCGAGTGGTGTCACAGCAATTTATCACTCCTACCCGCTCACCTTTGTTAAAATTTCCCCTCCCTGCCTGAACCTAAAGTGACTCATTCTGGAACATTCCTGTTATCGATGGCCTAAAAGAAAAACAGAGCATCTCCTCTGTTGGAGTGGATTTTCGGACATAGCAAAGCAGGATGGGGTAAGCCACCACTAAATGAACTTTGTACCAAGAAGCCTATCTGCTGTCCCTGATATGAACTCTGCAGCAACAAGTGACTCCTGGCCAGGTGCAGGCCACTGTTTCATAGAAAGCTTTGCAACAGAGTAACTAACCACAAAAGAAGATACAGAGGAAGGGCCCCCAAACTCGCGCCATGCTATCAGGTTTCACTAGGACTAAAAAGTTGTATGTAAATGAATCGCGTTGCCAAGTGGATTGATTGGTTGTATGTAAATGAATTTAAATAATTGTATTCCGTCCCCTGTAAACTGCTTATAACCCCGCGGCACAAGGCACTCGGGGAGAAGGTGTTCACAGGTCGCGGGACCTCAACTCTTCTCCCAGAGCTCTGTTAGCAATAAAGTTGTCTCTCTTACTTTACTAGAATCTATGTGAATTTATTTTCATTAACAAATTGGCATCACGAACAGGATATCGCGGAGCCGGATAGTCGTATGACCCAATAGAACGAGACAGTAGTCAATTTCTGACCACCCAGAAATTATACTGGGGGAAGCGGCTGGCCAGCGAAGTGGTATCAAATGAATAAAATAGATTAAGTAAGTAAAGAGACATAACTTGATAGTATGTGATAGTACATGATAAGAGTTAAGAAATTCAGACTGTAGTGGCGTACAACGCAGACTGAAAGTAAAGTAATTAGTGATGCGGGGGTTGATTATTTTAGTCCAATGTTCATAGAAGGTGATATAGAAATCGGTGCGGAAGGGAGCTGATCACTCCAACCAAGAGCCGGAGTCCGGTGGTAAGGAAACACGTTAATCTTCGCGAGCAAGACAAGAGGTCTCTGCGAGGTGAATCGTGGCCGTGAGTATTTAAGTTCGGAAATTCCATAAACTAAAGGGGAATACAGGAACATAGAATAAACATCTTCAACGGCAGGTAAGGAAACGGATGTAAAATGTGACCGCCGGGGTCCCTAATTAACTCTTATATGACCGATCGACAAGTGTTAATTAAAAAAATGCAGAAAGACGGCTGGGATGTATCCTAGACATTAGAACAACAACGAAATTGGATGGCAAAACAAAAGAAAGATAAAACCAAAAAGGCCGGAGTATTACTAGTACATCAACTATACCCGATAGTGGCCAGTCCTTCCACAATCCTTAATGGATTATCCCCTGAACATAAAATCTTTACAGTCCTGGACATAGCCAATGGCTTCTGGGGACTTCCCCTCGACCCAGAATCACAAGAGAAATTCGCCTTCACGGTGGAGGATAAACAATATACTTAGACCCGATTACCACAAGGGTTCCATAATAGTCCTGCCATATTCCACCGAGTCATGAGCGACGTACTAAAACAAATAGAAGTACCGGCAGGAAATAGTATTTTACAATATGTCGACGACATATTAATAGCTTCAGAAACCAAGGAGGGACATCAGGCAACGCTATACCTGGTGTTACGAGCTTTGGAGATGGCAAGCCTTAAGGTCAACCCCAAGAAAGCCCAGGTAGGGAAAACCCAAGTCCTGTACCTAGGGTACTGCCTTTCAAAGGGGTTGAAAGAAATGCCCTCGGATAGGAAAAAGGCTGTCAAGGACATGTCTAGACCAGTAATGGTAAGGGGGGTGAGGAAGGTACTGGGTCTCTTTAATTACAGCCGGAACTTTATCCCTGAGTTTGCAAAGATTGCCGAGCCTATACAAAGACTAGTAAAGGGAGGAAAACCGGCCCTAGACCTTATAGAGTGGGGCCCTGAACAAGAACAGGCGTATAGTAAACTCAAGTCAGAACTAGTCTCCGCACCTGGATTGGGACTGCCTGACATGGGTAAGGATTTCCACATCCACTGTACCAATGAAGATGGGTTCTATACGGCTGTGGTCACCCAAGATCACGGGGATAAAAGGAGACCGATAGCCTATTACTCCACCGCCGAAGGTCCGGTGGTGACCGGGTTATCCAGATGTATAGCTGCACTAGACTGAGGAGCTTGGACAGTAAAAATAAGCGAGCCCGTGGTAATGACCGGAAACATCATTCTCCACATCAAACACACGTTGGTAGAAATGTTAAACACAGGAAAACTGAGAACCGTTTCTAATATGAGACGGGCAAAGTGGGAAGCAGTCCTCTTGCCACCCAACAAAGCAGTAACTATAATTAGAGATGTAGGGGAAAACCCCGAGGAGGGCATAGTGCAAGCGGGAGAGTCCCACGATTATGGGGACGTGGATATGGACATGGAAGAGGATAGAATAAAAGACACGTCCCTTCAAACCGCAGAACAAACCTTGTTTGTGGACGGCTCGCGAAAATACGTAGAGGGATTACCTCGTACCGGATGGGCTGTAGTTAACCAGGATCTAGAGACAGTCGAATCAGGGCGAATTAGTGGGGGGTCATCAGCTCAGTTGGCAGAATTGGTAGCCCTCACCTGGGCACTGGAACTATCGGAGGGTAAGATCGTTAATATCTATACGGACAGTAGATTATGCATTCGGTGTAGTACACAATTATATGACAGCATGGGGGAGGAGGGGTTTTATCACAACCAGTGGACATCCCATAAAACACCAGTTGAGAATAGAAGCTCTCTTAGCAGTCAGTAATAAACCAAAACAGGTAGCGGTCATTAAAATTAAAGCCCACCAAAGGAAACCGGACCGAACCAGTCCAGATTGGCTGAGTCACCAGGGAAATCAAGCTGTGGACTTAGCTGCACAAGAGGCATTAGAACAAGAGGAGTGTGAGGAAGCCTCAGTCAGCGGCACTGGGGTCCGAGACGAACAGATAAGTATTGAGAAACTACACCAGGACACTTCTGAGGAAGAAAGGTTATGTGGACAAAGCAGGACGCAACGGAAGGAAAGGATACGAAAGGATATGAAAGGAGACGAAAGGACAAGGTAATGGCGCCTGAATGCATACAGAATACCTTATTGGAGTTGCACCAGGGCCTGTCCCATTCGGGACGAGAGGCCATGACCGGGATTCTTGGAAGAGATTGGTGGTGGAAGGAGATAGGGAGAGATATTGACAAACATTGCCATCGATGCGTTACGTGCGCACAATATAATCCAGGCAGGCCCATTAAAATTAAAATGGGACACCAGCCCCATCCACGGGGGCCATGGGAACATTTACAAATTGATTTCACAGGTCCTTTGCCCCCATCCCATGGAACAAGATATTGCCTAGTGATTATAGATCAATTTACTCGGTGGGTGGAAGCTTTCCCCACACGTGATTGCAATGCCTCAACAGTGGCAAGGATATTGACCGAGCAGGTGATTCCCCAATGGGGAGTGCCTCTTCAAATAGATTCCGACCAAGGCACCCACTTCACCAGGAAGATTGTAACAACAGTATGCCAGCTAATGGGCATAAAACAAAAATTCCACATCCCCTACCACCCGCAGAGTTCTGGGATGGTAGAACGCATGAACCATACCCTTGAGAACGCCCTAGCCAAGGCCATGCAAACATCAGGAAGAATGTGGACAGAAGTATTACCTATTATATTAATGAAGTTAAGAACCATGGTAAACCAGACAACTGGATTAACCCCTTATGAACTAATGACAGGAAGGGCGATGCAATTACCAGAAAGCATCATAACAGGTGGGGCCGACGTAGGCCCATTAAAAGACAAAATTAAACGGTATGTTTTGGAACTAAGCACTCAACTCAAAGGAATGCGTAAATTAGTAAGAGACAATCAGGAAGAGAGAGACGCTCAGAAAGAGCTTGAAAGGCTCCCTGACGTCCCGATGGCGGGACGTCGCGTCATGGTAAAAACATTACCTGAAAAACCAGGGTTTGCACCAAAATGGAATGACCCATATGAGGTCATAATCAGTGGAGACACCTGTGCCTGTCTGGACATAAGAGGGAAGAGTGTATGGAAAGATTAGACCCAGTTGAAATTGTACAAAGAAACTAATGAGTAAACATAAGACATGTGATTCACGATAATGTAACCAGGATACTTGTTTATGCACCCCGAACAGGTGACGACTGCAAGCAAGTCCAAATTATGGCTACCGCTAATGTGTAAATATTGTATTGTTTGAGTGTAACAAACATGTCTAAGATAGCGTATATAATCACGTTACTCTATGTTGTCACGGTTGTAAAGCTAATAGGATTAGAAGATAACTTGTTTTTCAAGACCCATATACGTTTACACGGCAATCGAACCGTGTGTTACCCACTAACCCAATCAGTAGAGGCCCTGTTCGTGGACACCCCTGGGTGGACCCCCCGTGACTTATATACGGCGAATACCTCGGACGCACCCTGTGAGGGACAAACGGGCGAATATAGAAGGGGTATACAGGGAAGATGTGTGGAATTAATAAATCCCACAGATCCTGTGTGCAGGGCATTCCGGGGAAAGGACGAAACGGTATGCTCAGACAATGCAAGCTACCCGCTTTGCTTCTCGGGGCAAGGATGGGGGTGTGTATGTGCCCTGGTCCCCGAGAACGCCACCTGTGTGCAGACGCAGTGTGCCCGTCAGCACTGTCGAGTGCATAGAGGCCAGTTTACTTGCACCTGTAACGAGCAAAGATGCCTGAACGTGACCGCAGGGAGGCAAGTTATCTGCAGTCAGTGCCATGGAACTCATGGCAGCTCAGAAACATGGGCATACCCGTTTGATGCTTACCAATTGGTAGGTAGGGCTCAAATTCAAGGGAACCGAGCAATTGGTGGTATAAGCAGTTCACGAGTGTTAGCAACACTGACATAAAGTGTTTTAGAGCTAAGGAGAGATTCGTGTTCCTCCTCAACGACACCTTCAAGACCGCAACACCGACGCTCCCGGTCCTCTTCGCAGTAGGAACTATAGGACCACTCACTGTTCCATGCCCCCAAAGAGGGCATACCTGGAGAAGGATAGTAACACGGGCCATCAGCAAGGAGTTCTGTGCCGATTGGGAGGATCCTATCATGCTGGGATCATCACTCGGCCACGGGTTCCTCGGGGCCCTGTCTGTGGGGGGATCAGCGGGGATAATTAGTGCCAAAAATAGGAACTATCTTATTTGTGGATTAACCATTCTGGGAAACAGCACATCTAAGGGATTGGATGCCATCAACCGGGAGCTGTCTGAATTAAGATTGTATACGCAGCAGACCCGTTATGCCGTAGATTATCAGTTAGCCCAACAGAGGGGAGTATGCACAATAATAGGAGACAAATGTATAACGCATGTTACGGATGAATCATACAATATTGATGCCATAAGAAAGCAGTTTGACGAGTTCAGACAAGGCCCAAAAAGGGGGAATAGCTGGCTTGACTGGCTATTAGGGGGATCCTGGGGGTCCTATTTAACGCATGGAGTAGTTATTCTTGTTGTAATAATAATTACTTGCTGCTTGATTATCGGATGTTTTAATATCTGCTGTAAAGTCATGATGGCCCGAATAGTGCCGATTGCCAGCGTGATCACCGGAAAAGAACATCTGATGGGAACACCCGGAGACGCCGAGGAAGACGGAGGCACAGACCACTACCTATGAAGGGTAGGCTAGAGCTACAGGCAAGGCAGGGAAGTAACTAGGCACTGAGCCACCTTCATTGTGGTCATCTGGATTTCGTGAACATCCTCCAGGACCAACAGGGGGCACTGTTGGAGTGGATTTTCGGACATAGCAAAGCAGGATGGGGTAAGCCACCACTAAATGAACTTTGTACCAAGAAGCCTATCTGCTGTCCCTGATATGAACTCTGCAGCAACAAGTGACTCCTGCCAGGTGCAGGCCACTGTTTCGTAGAAAGCTTTGCAACAAAATAACTAACCACAAAAGAAGATACAGAGGAAGGGCGCTCAAACCCGCGCCATGCTATCAGGTTTCACTAGGACTAAAAGGTTGTATGTAAATGAATCGTGTTGCCAAATGGATTGATTGATTGTATGTAAATGAATTTAAATGATTGTATTCCGCCCCCTGTAAACTGCTTATAACCCCGCGGCACAAGGCACTCGGGGAGAAGGTGTTCACAGGTCGCGGGACCTCAACTCTTCTCCCAGAGCTCTGTTAGCAATAAAGTTGTCTCTCTTACTTTACTAGAGTCTATGTGAATTTATTTTCATTAACATCCTATATAACCATGGCCCCACACAGGTGAATATGTCGCTACCACTCAGCTGTTAAAAACTTTCTTGGGCTCAGCAAACTGAGAGACGTTACCACTGGGAAGGAGAAGATTAACCAATATCACATTTGGCGATGAGATGGGATGATTTTTCGGATGATTTAAAGCTTACATTTTGTTGGGGAAGGATTCAGCCAGCCGACAGAGAGACTTTGGAAGTTTCTGTCTTTGGAAAAAAGCTACAAAATCTGAGGTAAAATACAGCACACGGTGTGAACAGCTAGAGATTAAAATGGCAGGTGTAATCGGACACTTGGGGGAATATAGATGATCGGGAATGTTTTAAAACGTATGTGGATCACGTATTTCACTGCAAATAACATAATCGAAGTTCCAGACAATGCAGTCCAGAACCGGGCTGTGTTGGAACGCAAGAAAGCGATCTTCATATCAGTGGCAGGTGCGGCATTGTATGAAACCCTTGTAAATCTGCTTGTGCCTGACGAGCCAAAGGACACAATGCTTAAAAGAGATTTTAACGAAGCTGGAGCAGCACTATAACCCCAAACCATTAGAAATTACTGAAAGCTATCGGTTCAGGATTCGGAATCAAAAGGCTGATGACAGTATCAGTGATTACAGTATCAGTGATTACATCGTATCAGTGATTACATTGTATCATTAAAAAAGCTAGCGATGCACTGTAATTTTGGAAACTTTTGGAGCACTACGGGATCGTTTTGTTTGTGGGGTGAAAAATGATGCGATCAGAAGGAAGTTATTGACAACGGATGACTTGACTTTTGAGATTGCTTGTCAGACAGCGAGGTCGATGGGTATGGCCGAACAATATTCCTGAGAATTAAATAATAATTTCGGTCGTCAGTCAACTGAGGTAAATCACCTGCAGGTTCAAAGTAAAAGATGGTGGGGCCCAAAGTCTCAGAAACTGGAAATTCTAACAGAACGTCGAAGTCGTGCTATAGGTGCCTGGGACAACACATTGCTCAAAGGTGTCCATACGTGAAGGCAGAGTGTTTCTTCTGCAGGAAGACTGGGCATCTTGCGAAGGCATGCCGAGTGAAAGGGTAAACCAGCTTCCAAAGCTATGAGTCCAGCGTTCAAAGCTATGAGTAGAAATCCCAAGAGACTACATGGCATGGAAGAACAACAACAGGACGAGGAGATGTTAGAGTTACATGTCATCAGGAGCACGAGGTTAACGGACAGTGATTCGGAAAGCATCAAAATCCACATAGATGTTGTGGGATTCAAGATACCAATGGAAATTGACACTGGTGCATCCGTGAGTGTAGTACCGGAGTCGCTATACCTTGACAAATTGCGTGATTTCCAACTGGAGAAATCCAAGATAGAGCTGCGAGGCTACTGTGGTGGGTCGTACCACTGTACCGGTGAAATATAAAGATCAATTTCAGAACTTGCCTCTAAAGGTAGTGAAGGGAGACAAGTCTGCCTTATTGGGAAGAAATTGGTTGAGCTCACTGAAGCTGGATTTGAGTAAGATTTTCTGTGCGGAAGCGAGATTTTCATCAATGGATGAGGTTATCAAGAAGTATCCGAAGGTGTTCTGCGAAATGGGCAGTCCGATCCAAGGCTTCAAGACAAGTGTCAGGGTACAGAAGGACACTAGATTGGTTTACTACAAGCCATGTTCCGTACCATATGCACTCAGGGAGAAAGTTGAGCAAGAACTCAAAAGACTAGAGACTGAGAACATTATTTGCAAGATAGATTGATTGCACCCATTGTTGTTGTACCTAAGTCCGATGGTAAGGTAAGATTGTGTGGTGATTATAAAGTAACCGTAAACCAGGTTCTTGAGGGTAATGTCCCCAATACATTGCCGAATATAGAAGATTGACTGGTGGTCAGATGTTCTCAAAACTGGATCTTACAAATGCCTACTTACAGCTTGAACTAGATTAGGAGTCCAAGTCATGTTTGACTATAAATACTCATCTAGGCCTATATTAATTTAATAGGCTACCGTTTGGAGTGTCTTCCGCCCCTGCCATATTCCAAGGGGTGATGAACCAGATTTTGCAAGGTATTGAAGGGGTAGTATGTTATTTGGATACTAATTTCAGCACCAAATAGGCAAATTCATAATAACATATTGAATGAAGTCCTCAAATGGCTAGAGAAGCACAGAGTACGAGTGTCTGCTCGTAAGTGTGAGTTATTTAAAAACTCAGTGGAGTACTTAGGGTACAGATTAGACAAAGATGGTTTACATCCAACCATGGAAAAATTGGATGCAATTAGAAATGCACCCACTCCCAGGAATGTCACTGAACTTCGTTCATTCTTGGGTCTTTTGAACTATTATGGGAAGTTTCTACCAAATTTGGCTACAGTATTACATCCACTGAATGAACTTTTGATAAAAATAGGTCTATTGGAAGTGGTCAAAAGAATGCGATACAGCATTCAAGGAGTGTAAAAGCAAATTGGTAGAGAGCACCATGTTAGTACACTATGACATATCTAAGGAGATTAAGCTAGCATGTGATGCCTCTCTATGGAGTTGGGACAGTGATCTCTCATGTATCACGTAGTGGGGAGGAGAGACCAATTGCTTTTGCTTCATGCACTCTCAGTGCCAGTGAGAGTAATAATGCGCAAATTGAAAGGGAAGCTTTGGCATTAATTTTTGGGATCAAGAAATTTCACAAATACTTGTGTGGTCATAAGTTTACCATCGTTACGGACCATAAGCCCCTAACAGCAATCCGCCATCCAAAGTCCCCAGTTCCAACATTAGCTGCAGCCCGAATGCAGAGATGGGCTTTGATTTTGTCAGCATATACATATGATGTTGAATACAGACGATCAGCTGATCACAGTAATGCTGATGCAATGTCTAGATTGCCTTCCCCATCACAAGTTACACCTGATAGGGAAGAAGTGTTTTATTTTTCATACATTGATGAACTGCTAGTCACAGCTGAAGAGATTGGTAGAGCAATCAAATGTGACCCAGTGATGTCAAAGGTGTATTGCAAATGGATGGTCAAACCAGGTAACAGACAAAGATACACATCCATTCTTCATTCGTAGGAATGAATTAACAGTCGATAAAGATTGTATCATGTGGGGTGCAAGAGTGGTTATACGAAATAAATTCAGGTCCAAATTATTAGGAAACTCCATGACCAGCACCTGGGAATGTGCTTGACCAAGAATTTTGCACGCAGTTATTTATGGTGGCCAGGTCTTGATAAAGATATAGAGTACATCATGAGTCAGTGTACGACATGTCAATCGGTAAGCAAGCAACCACCACCAATACCATTACAGCCATGGAAATGGCCTCCCAGGGTGTGGCAAAGGCTACATTTTGATTTTGCTGAGTTAGAAGGACAACAATTGTTCATTGTGATTGATAGCCATTCGAAGTGGGTTGAGGTGTTTCCAATGTGGAAAATAATAACAAGTAAAACATTGGCCATTTTACGAAAATTATGTGAAGAAATTGTTTCGGATAATGGACCACAATTTCGTTCAGAAGAATTTGCACAATTCACAAGCAAAAATGGTGTGAAACATACTAAGGTTCCACCATACCATCCTGCTTCGAATGGTGCTGCAGATCGCACTATACAAATTGTAAAACGTGCCCTCATAAAACAAATGTTAGATCCAAATCCAAGGAAACGACAGTTGTCATTGGATCACAAATTGACTAATTTTTTGATTACATATCGAAATACTCCTCATACAACTACTGGTAGAACACCAGCAGAGTTGTTTCTCAAACGACAGCCACGAACCAGATTCTCGTTGTTAAAGCCAAATTTGGCACAGTCCATAGAAGAGACACAATTAAGACAGAAAGAAAATCATGATAGAGGTAGAGTAAAAGAGAGAAATGTGAAATTAAACCAGAAGGTGAGAGTGAAGAACCATTACCAAAAATGGTTAAAGTGGTTACTAGGAAGAGTGGTGAAGATATCTGGTCCTCGCACATGTTTGGTAAAGATGTTTGATAATGGACAGGTTAGGTTTGTTCATATTGATCATATTTTACCTACAGACATGGAAGGAGTTGAAGGTGGGAATGATTCAATTATTTCTGACTCATCAGATAGTTTTGATACACCAGTAGCAAATCCTAAATCCAATGTACTGGAAACAAATCCAGGAGAGAATCAGAATGGAAGTCTGAGTCCGAGTCAGGAAAACAAAGAGCCTGAAGTTAGAGTGAGTTCAAATGAACATCAAGGAAATTCCATGGAGGAAAACATTCCTCAGGATGAGCCGCGAATGAGTTTAGATTCGACACCATGGTTGAAAGATTCTGTTCGAGAGCGAAAGTATCCTCTTCGAAACAGAAAACAAGTGGTAAAGTTAAATTTGTTAATATGGAAAAAAAAAGTCTATATCCTGTGTTATGTATAAAAATGAAAGTTATGTATGATGTTTGTTCTAATAACTTCTTCGTTAAGGAGGGAGAAGTGTAATGTCTGTAAGCTTGTAATGTTTGTAGATCCACACTGTGGATGTGGACGTATTGTGTACTGCAACTGCATAGTTAATAATTAAACAGAACCAGGCAGATTCCGAGGGCTTCCGAGAGAGCTGCCTGTCATGTTGGAAGCTGTGTGTGCTTGTGCTCTGTGAATATATCACACCCGGCACTCAGTAAAACCTGGAAAGCTCGTTATCATAATTAAAGTGCCAACTCACTTTGGCAGTGGGCTGGTTGCCCTCTCCTAGTTCCGCCTGATTAAAAGCTGGAAGTTGGCGGGTTGGTGCTTCCAATTTATCCCCATTCAACCCCCCACCACTTGCTAACAGTTTAAGTGGAGAATTCTTTGCAAGTGGTGTCACATGTTTAGCAATTTATCACTCCCACCCGCTCACCTTTGTTAAAATTTCCCCCCCCCCCCCCCGCCTGAACCCAAAGTGACTCATTCTGGAACATTCCTGTTATCGATGGCCTAAAAGAAAAACAGAGCATCTCCTCTATAACCATGTTCTCCGATTTGTCCCATAGCCCCACACAGGTGAATATGTCGCTACCACTCAGCTGTTAATAACTTTCTTGGGCTCAGCAAACTGAGAGATGTTACCACTGGGAAGGAGAAGATTAACCAAGGTCTGATACGGCATGCTGGGATCGAGAATAATACTGCCCTTCCTCTGTGCCAACCCCCAACAAATAGTAACCCACAGCCCTGCCCTGCCTGATTCCTCTCGGATCTCTCTGAGGAATCTCGAAGGTATGCCGCATGGTACAACTGCCCCGTGTACATTCAGGGATAGGGTAGAGCTTAGTGGAGTGGTGTGGAGGCACCGGTAGACTACTTCAGGAAGCAGCGCGAGTTTGTGCAGGAGGGCGACGGCAGCGAAGCGGATCGTCATCAAGGTCCAGGTTGGTGATTGGAGCGTGGGCAGATACAGCAGGAGCGGCAAGATCGGGACGAAGGAGCGGCGAGAGATTGTAGAGGGACATGTTCAGGGCCCAGGGGATGCGTGAGTTTGGGGACAGAAGAGGCGAGGGCCCACGGGCAGCATGGGCAAGCCCACACTGCAACATTTGTGTGACATTTGTGCCTTTTGTTTCTAGAAATCTATCTATCTCCCTCTTAAATATATTCAGTGACTTGGCCTCCACAGCCTTCTGTGGTAGAGAATTCCACAGGTTCACCACCCTCTGAGTGAAAACATTTCTCCTTGCCTCAGTCCTAAATTTCCTACCCCGTATCCTGAGACTGTGGCCCCTTGTTCTAGACTTCCCCGCCAGGGGAAACATCCTCCTCGCATCCAGTCTTTCCAACACAGTCAGGATTTTATGCGTTTCAATGAGATCCCCTCTCATTCTTCTAAACTCTAGTGAATACAGGCCCAGTCGACCCAATCTCTCCTCATACAACAGTCCTGCCATCCCAGGAATCAGTCTGGTGAACCTTTCCTGCACTCCCTCTATGGCAAGTATATCCTTTCTTAGGTAAGGAGACCAAAACTGCACACAATACTGCAGGTGCGCCAGCTCTGGTTGGACACGCGCTTGGAGGTTTCATCACATGGCCTCCCGCCTCCCCGCCCCCACACTAGCGCCATAGGTTTCTACACATGTCCGTTCTCACAGTGCCCCGCCTTCCCAGGCCAGCTGCAAAGCAAACAGATTCTTCATTATCCGATTGGATGATTCTTAACTTTCCCGCAAACGGCCTTTTTTTTCCCCAATCTCCAATAGTTTTATCAGTGTAACTATTTGTACTGCACTCTTTTTGACTGACATGGCTCTGTCAACCCCATCCCCCTCCCCCCGCCAGCCATCATGTCTGTACTGCACTGTCTTTGACAGACATATGTCTGTCAAGCCCCGCTCCCTGTCAAGCTCCACCCCTCCCCGGTCCTGAATCATTCCCTCCGGGTGGCGCCGAGAAGCAGGGCCTGAGGCTCCAACTCTCTTTCCCCTACCCACCCCCTACCCACCCCCTCCTCCCCCCACCACCCCCCCTGCTGGCGTGGGGCTGAAAGGGCCCGCGGGCGACCGAGAGCAGCGACGGCATTGAGCAGAGAAATGGTGGCGGGCCGAGAGTGAGAGAGGCTGGGGGAGAAAGAGAGAGAGTGAGAGAGGCTGGGGGGGATCGGAGGAGAGAGAAGGAACTTAGGGAAGACGGATCACGTTCTTCCAACCCCCTACGTGGGACATCGTTGGAGTGGATGACATCCAGAAGTCACGACACTGTTACTATTCACTTCATACACAATAAACCTGATAACAATCCGTACACAATGCCTGCCCCATCTATGGTGGGGGGGGGAGGGGGGGGCTGGTGGAGGATACACGCGCTGAGGTAAGGCACTTCGGTTGGGGGAGGCATACACTTGGACTGGGGCAAGGCACTTTGGCTGGCCCTTGCTGTCTTCTGGGGAGCTCTGTCCTCTGTCGCTTCAGGAAGTCAAAGTGGATCAAGTTACAATTTGCAAAGTCAGTGAGACCTTGGGATGGGCGGTTCCAGTTACACATTCCTATGAAATTGCAGGGTGTGGCTTAACCTCCAAGGGGACCAATCATAGACAAAGGGTGGCTATTTTTGCTGTACAAATATGCACATCCTAATTTTATAGCTTAGATTTTTTTTTTAAAGCATAATTCCCCAATGATTGTCGTCCTGGGTCGCTCGCATTAATGTCCTGGAGAATGATCCTTCATTTCTGGAGACTCCAGGACAATCCTGGAAGGTTGGAGACCCTAGTCCCTGACCTGGGGAGGGCAAAAATACACAGACTGGAAAATGGGGGCTCAGGGAGAAATGGGAAGTGGAGGAGAGTGGGGCCCAGTGCAGGTAGGGCCCGGGGGCCCGGGAGGCCCAGTGTATGCGAGGGCCGGGAGGCCCAGTCCGGGCAGGGCTGGGAGGCCCAGTGATGGCAGGGCTGGGAGGCCCAGTGAGGGAAGGGCTGGGAGGCCCAGTGTATGCGAGGGCCAGGAGGCCCAGTGCAGGCAGGGCCGGGAGGCCCAGTGAGGGCAGGGCTGAAAAGACACAGTGACCGCAGGGCCCAGGAGGCCCAGTTTATGCGAGGGCCAGGAGGCCCAGTGAACACAGGACCCGGGAGGCAAGGTGAGCGGCGTAAGGCCCACTATACGCGAGGGCTGGGAGGCCCCGTGAGCGTAGGGCCTGGGAGGCCCAGTGAACGCAGAGCCCGGGAGACCCAGTGAACGCAGGGCCCAGGAGGCCCAGTGAGTGGTGTGAGGCCCAGTGTATGCAAGGGCTGGGGGCCCAGTGAGTGGTGTGAGGCCCAGTGTACGCAAGGGCGGGAGGCCCAGTGAGTGTTGCTTTTTAAAATAAAAAAAAAAGCAAAGGAGGTTAAGTATTACATAAACAGAAGCAGAGCGTTATCTGATTTCACAGCATTAACTGTTTTCTGCTACTGTTTATAGATCAATTACGCCAAGCACTGGAACACGGAATTGTTCAGTAAACCCCAGGGACCTAGTGTTTGACTTCATGTCTGAGCTGGTATGGTTTGGAAAATATAATCTTTTTATGAAAACTTGCACTTTTTGGTTGTAATTTCCTTGATGTCCTTCAGCCACACCCACACATTTTGAGGAAGTGTGTGGGAGGGGAGAACATCATCGATCTCACTTAGCAACACGTGTTTCAGAGCACAGCCTTTTTTGCCAGTGGCTGTGACTGGCAGAAAATCTCCTACCTGTCATGTATGTAACCTTTATGTAACAACACTGCAATACTGTATATACGCAAAAAATGCACACCTTGACCACATGGGGTGAACTTGTGGGAGACACTCCTCACCTGGTCACCCAGGTATATAAAAAGGGAGGTCCCACGCAGGGTCATCACTTCTTGGTCCTGTGAATAAAGGTTGAGGTCATGGAGTGACCTTGTTCACAGAACGTGCCTCGTGTGGATTTGTGGTATTGTGTAAGAACTTTACACTACCAGTAAAAGCAATAGTAGATGAAATGACACAACACCGCAAAAACAGAGACTCACCAGAGCAGCAACAGCATGAACTCAGCTCTGAGGCCAACCATAGGCCCTGCCCCAGGCTGTTTTGGAGCCTTTGCAGTGATCTCTGTGCATCCCATTCAGCAGTTTTCCCTGATTTTTACTGCTACAGTTCTCTCTCACAAAGGCTCGTGTTGGGTACAGTTCCATGGGCTCTTCAGTAGCTCGCTGAATTGGCCCTGCTTCATGCACGAGCCCAGCCAGTGAACATCAAACACGATCCACAGACGCCGTTCCAAACGTGGCTGCACGATACTTAACTTCTTTGCTTCAGTGGGATCCCTTCTCCTCTTGCAAGTGTAATTGAAAAGACGTCACTCAATGTACCCTCTGGGTCATTGGTCCAATATTTATCCCTCAACCAACATCACTAATACAGATTGGGGCTGAAATTCCCCTATTCTGTGCCTCCAGTTAGCACATCCGGGGGCACAAAACTGTTTTCATTCTGGCTGGGGAGGTGGGGGACGGATGCCATCGGCTCTTGCAAAATGGCGCGGGAGTTAGCGGGTGCATGAAAACGGTAGCACTGCGCCCCACCGATAGTGCTCCGGCCTGCCACACCTCCGCCGATGACGTCATCATCATGCGCACCGACCTTTCTTTACCCCGCGGGGGAAATTGATGCCCGCGCCAGCCTCACAGGTCGCAAACCAGGCCGGACACCCATCGCGGGGTGAACCTTAAAGGGGTTCCTTAAAAGCATGCTGCTATCTTTTATTTCCTCCCCCCCCCTCCCCTTTACCGGTCGGGCCATTCACTGCTCCTTTCACGGTCTTGGTGCAGGGCTGTGGCCACGGCAACCCTTAGCCCTGGTGGCTCAGTGGAGGCTACAAAGGGCCTGCAGAGTTCGCTGCGTCCATCCCCTTCAATGGAAAGGGAGGGGTGTTGAAACGCTCCCGATCCCACTCCAAAGTGAAATGGAGCGTGAGACATTGAGCTCTACTCCCTGTGGGGCACGGTAACTGGAATTTCACAGCCCTGGGCGTAGGAAGTCCCGCCTCACTGGTTACCGCCCTCAAACAGGGCGTAACCAAATTTCAACCCCATTATCTGATCATTATCTCATTGTTGTTTATGGGACCTTGCTGTGTGCAAATTGGCTGCCATGGTTCCTATATTGCAACAGTGACTAAACTTCAAAAAGTACTTAATTGGCTGTAACGTACTTTGGGATGTCATGAGGTCGTGAAATGCGCTATATAAGTGCAGGCCTTGTTTTTTTAAAACAAGGTTACCAAATAGAGAAGTGGTTGCACAGTCATGATGAATGTTTCAGGTTTAGTTTGATTACTTTTTGGGGATTTATGCAGAAGATTTTCTCAGGCGATTAATCAGTGGGCAAAGTCCAAGTTTAAAAATATATATATTTTCCATGCCCTCAAAACTGTAGCACTCCTTGCCTCCATCTGTCTTATCTTCCTGTGATCTATAAGCTTTCAAAAGCCAAGCTTTCTATCACCCAACCTAGTTTCTTTATTTTCTATGCTGCCCTTTTCAATCTCAGTGATGCCCTACTCTACAGCCCTTGGTCTTCAATTCATGTTTCCCAATAAAGCAAACGGAGTACATTTTAAAACTTGTGGTGTAGATTTGTGCATAGCCTGTGGAATGATCAAGGTTGGTAGGTAGCATATTCTTTTCTCATTCTTTACTTTCTCATATGCAGAATAAAGCTCGTTCCCTCTTGTCCCACCAATCAGATGCTGGTCAGAGGAGGCAGGGGCAGCACGGGCCAGCCCACACCGTGATATGTGTGCGCACTAGGTCCGTGCAGCAGAGCTGGTCTCCAGTCATCTTGGGTAATCCTTGCCACTGGACCAAGACCTAGCTCTGTCAAGCCCGTGTGGTGGTTGGTGTGCAACGGCCACCACACATTAAAAAAAATCCACGCACAGCCATCTTACACCCTTCAACATGCAGTTCGGGATCTGGAATATTAGGTCCTTCTTTGAAACACCTGTGAACTCATCCCTTTTTGGCGTGGAAGCGGGTCATCCTCGAAACGAGGAACGCCTATGATGATCAGGTCCATGCAGCAGAGCAGGTCTCCAGTCGACCTGGGCAACCCTTGCCACTGGACCAAGGCCTAGCTCTGTCAAGCCCGTGTGGTGGCTGGTGTGCACATTAAAAAAAATCCACGCACAGGCATCTTCCAGCCTTCAACATGCAGTTCGGGATCTGGAATATTAGGTCCTTCATTGAAACACCTGTGAACTCATCCTTTTTGGCCTGGAAGTGGGTCATCCTCGATATGAGGGACTGCCTCTGATGATGAGAGCTTAGTGGGACAGCAGCACGCACCGAGGAACCACATTTATTGGGAATTCAGGCAATCAGCAAGCAACACGTGAATTTCCATCGACTGACTGATTCAACGTCAAGAGAGGGTTGCTGACCCCTAAGTTACTATCATGTGCTCTCGTCCCAAGGAACTCTGCACTGAGCTCTCATTTGTTAAACCTACCCCTTGATTGATTGATGTTTTTTGTCATCATCATAGACAGTCGCTCGAAATCGAGGAAGACTTGCTTTCACTCCAAAAGTGAGTTCTCAGGTGACTGTACAGTCCAATCTGGGAATTACAGTCTCTGTCACAGGTGGGGCAGACAGTTGTTGAAGGAAAGGGTGGGCGGATGGGACTGGTTTGCCGCACGCTCCTTCCGCTGTCTGCGCTTGGTTTAGGCATGCTCCCGGCAACGAGACCCGAGGTGCTCAGCACCCTCCCGGATGCTCTTACTCCACTTAGGCCGGTCTTTGTCCAGGGACTCTCAGGTGCCGGGGGGGATGTTGCACTTTATCAAGGAGGCTTTGAGGGTGTCCTTGTAACGTTACCTCTGCCCACCTGGGGCTTGCTTCACGTGTAGGAGTTCCAAGTAGAATGCTTGCTTTTGATTTTTTTGTAGCATGTGGTTTGCTGACATTTCTCTCCATATCTTATAAACCTAACAATGACTCTGTACGGTACAGTAGCGGATGAACTCTGGATGTACTTTGATGTATTGAATTGTTGAATACGTGTCTACGCTATGGATTCCCAGTTTAAGATAACAAAGAAAACAACCCCAGACTATCCAATCCGTCCTTTCTGCACCATTTCTCAAGCCACGTATTCATCTGAGCTATCCTGCGATTCCTACTCTGACTGGCACGTGGCACTGGTAGCAATCCTGAGATTACTACTTTTGAGATCCTACTTTTTAATTTAACTCCTAGCTCACTAAATTCGTCTCCTAAGACCTCATCCCGTTTTTTACCTCCGAGACATCCTTGACCCTTGCACCAGGGAGGCAACATACCATCCTGGAGTCTCGGTTGCGGCCACAGAAACGCCTATCTATTCCCCTTCCAATTGAATCCCCGATCACTATCGCTCTCCCACTCTTTTTCCTGCCCTCCTGTGCAGCAGAGCCAACCACGGTGCCATGAACTTGGCTGCTGCTGCTCTCCCTTGATGAGTCATCCCCCTCAACGGTGTATTTGTTTTGCAGGGGGATGACGGCAGGGGACCCCTGCACTACCCTTCCTGCACTGCTCTTTCTGTTGGTCTTCCATTCCCTATCTAGCTGTGGACCTTTTACCTGTGGTAAGACCAACTTACTAAATGTGCTAATCATGTCATTCTCAGGTCATCGTTGGAGTGGATGATATCCAGAAGTCACGACACTGTTACTATTCACTTCATACACAATAAACTTGTTAACAATCTGTACACAATGCCTGCCCCATCTATGGTGGCGGGGGAGGGTGGTGGTGGAGGATGCACGCGCTGGGGTAAGACACTTCGGCTGGGGGAGGCATGCACTTGGACTGGGGTAAGGCACTTTGGCTGGCCCTTGCTGTCTTATGGGGAGCTCTGTCCTCTGTCGCTTCAGGAAGTCAAAGTGGATCAAGTTACAATTTGCAAAGTCAGTGAGACCTTGGGATGGCCGGTTCCAGTTACACATTCCTATGAAATTGATGAGTGTGGCTTATCCTCCAAGGGGACCAATCATAGACACAGGATGAAGTATGGTGGCTATTTTTGAGGTACAAATATGCACATCCTAATTTTATAGCTTAGATTTTTTTTTAAATAGCACAATTCCCCAATGATTTTCCTCCTGAGTCGCTCGCATTAATGTCCTGGAGAATGATCCTTCATTTCTGGAGACTCCAGGACAATCCTGGACGGTTGGTGACCCTAGTCCCTGACCTGGGGAGGGCAAAAATACACAGACTGGAAAATGGGGGCTCAGGGAGAAATGGGGAGTGGAGGAGAGCGAGGCCCAGTGCAGGTAGGGCCGGGAGGCCCAGTGTACGCTAGGCCCGGGAGGCCCAGTGAGGGCAGGGCCGGGAGGCCCAGTGAGGGCAGGGCTGGGAGGCACAGCGACCGCAGGGCCCAGGAGGCCCAGTGTACGTGAGGGCCGAGAGGCCCAGTGAACACAGGGCCCGGGAGGCACAGTGAGCGGCGTAAGGCCCAGTATACGCGAGGGCTGGGAGGCACAGTGAGCGTAGGGCCCAGGAGGCCCAGTGAGTGGTGTGAGGCCCAGTGTACGCAAGAGCGGGAGGCCCAGTGAGGGCCGGGAGGCCCAGTGAACGCAGGGCGTGGGAGGCACAGTAAACGCAGGGCCTGGGAGGCCCAGTGACTGTTGCTTTTTAAAATTCAAAAAAAGCAAAGGAGGTTAAGTATTACATAAACAGCAGCAGAGCGTTATCTGATTTCACAGCATTAACTGTTTTCTGCTACTGTTTATAGAGCAATTACTCCAAGCACTGGAACACGCAATTGTTCAGTAAACCCTGGGGACCTAGTGTTTGACTTCATGTCTGAGCTGGTTATGGTTTGGAAAACATTACCTTCTTATGAAAACTTGCACTTTTTGGTTGTAATTTCCTTGACGTCCCTCAGCCACACCCACATATTTTGAGGAGGTGTATGGGAGGGGAGAACATCATCGATCTCACTTGGCAACACGTGTTTCACAGCACAGCCTTTTTTGCCAGTGGCTGTGACCTGTATGTAACCTTTATGTCACAACACTGCAATACTGTATATACGTAAGAAATGCACACCTTGACCACAGGGGGTGAACGTGTGGGAGACACTCCTCACCTGGTCACCCAGGTATATAAAAAGGGAGGTCCCACGCAGGGTCATCACTTCTTGGTCCTGTGAATAAAGATTCAGGTCATGGAGTGACCTTGTCCACAGAACGTGCCTCGTGTGGATTTGTGGTATTGTGTAAGAATGCAATAGGAGATGAAATGACAAACACCGCAAAAACAGAGACTCACCAGAGCAGCAACAGCATGAACTCAGCTCTGAGACCAACCATAGGCCCTGCCCCAGGCTGTTTCGGAGCCTTTGCAGTGATCCCTGTGCATCCCATTCAGCAGTTTTCCCTGATTTTTACTGCTACAGTTCTCTCTCACAAAGGCTCGTGTTGGGTACAGTTCCATGGGCTCTTCAGTAGCTCGCTGAATTGGCCCTGCTTCATGCACGAGCCCAGCCAGTGAACATCAAACACGATCCACAGACGCCGTTCCAAACGTGGCTGCACGATACTTAACTTCTTTGCTTCAGTGGGATCCCTTCTCCTGTTGCAAGTGTAATTGAAAAGACGTCACTCAATGTGCCCTCTGGGTCATTGGTCCAATATTTATCCCTCAACCAACATCACTAATACAGATTGGGGCTGAAATTTCCCTGTTCTGTGCCTCCAGTTAGCATCTCCGGGGGCACAAAACTGTTTTCATTCTGGCTGGGGGGGTGGGTGGGGGGGCGATGATGGATGCTACCGGCTCTTGCAAAATGGCGCGGGAGTTAGCGGGTGCATGAAAACGGTAGCACTGCGCCCCACCGATAGCGCTCCGGCCTGCCACACCTCCGCCGATGACATCATCATCGTGCGCACCGACCTTTCTTTACCCCGCGGGGGAAATTGATGCCCGCGCCAGCCTCACAAGTCGCAAACCAGGCCGGACACCCATCGCGGGGTGAACTTTAAAGGGGTTCCTTAAAAACGTGCCGCTATCTTTTATTTGCCCCCACCCTCCCCTTTACTGGTCGGGCTGTTCACTGCTCCTTTCACGGTCTTGGTGCAGGGCTGTGGCCACGGCAACCCTTAGGCCTGATGGCTCAGTGGAGGCTACAAAGGGCCTGCAGAGTTCGCAGAATCCTTCCCCTTCAATGGAAGGGGAGGGGCGTTGAAACGCTCCCGATCCCACTCCAAAGGGAAATGGAGCGTGCGACATTGTGCTCTACTCCCTGTGGGGCACGGTAACTGGAATTTCATGACCCTGGGCGTAGGAAGTCCTGCCTCACCGGTTACCGCACTCAAACAGGGCGTAACCGAATATCAGCCCCATTATCTGATCATTATCTCATTGTTGTTTATGGGACCTTGCTTTGCGCAAATTGGCTGCCACGGTTCCTATATTGCAACAGTGACTAAACTCAAAAAGTACTTAATTGGCTGTAAAGTACTTTGGGATGTCCTGAGGTCATGAAAGGCGCTATATAAGTGCAGGCCTTGTTTTTTTTAAAACAAGGTTACCAAATAGAGAAGTGGTTGCACAGTCATGATGAATGTTTCAGGTTTAGTTTGATTACTTTTTGGGGATTTATGCAGAACATTTTCTCAGGAGATTAATCAGTGGGTGAAGTCCAAGTTTAAAAATATATATTTTCCATGCCCTCAAAACTGTGGCACTCCTTACCACCATCCTGTGATCTACAAGCTTTCAAAAGCCAAGCTGTCTATCACCCAACCTCGTTTCTTTATTTTCTATGCTGCCCTTTTCAATCTCAGTGATGCCCTACTCTACAGCCCTTGGTCTTCAATTCATGTTTCCCAATAAAGCAAACGGAGTACATTTTAAAACTTGTGGTGTAGATTTGTACATAGCCTGTGGAATGATCAAGGTTGGTAGGCAGCGTATTCTTTTCTCATTCTTTACTTTCTCATATGCAGAATAAAGCTCGTTCCCTCTTGTCCCACCAATCAGATGCTGGTCAGAGGAGGCAGGGGCAGCACGGACCAGCCCACACCACGATACGTGTGCGCACTAGGTCCGTGCAGCAGAGCTGGTCTCCAGTCATCTTGGGTAATCCTTGCCACTGGACCAAGACCTAGCTCTGTCAAGCCCGTGTGGTGGCTGGTGTGCACATTAAAAAAAAATCCACGCACAGGCATCTTCCAGCCTTCAACATGCAGTTCGGGATCTGGAAAATAGGTCCTTCTTTGAAACACCTGTGAACTCATCCTTTTTGGCCTGGAAGTGGGTCATCCTCGATATGAGGGACTGCCTCTGATGATGAGAACTTAGTGGGACAGCAGCACGCACCGAGGAACCACATTTATTGGGAATTCAGGCAATCAGCAAGCAACACGTGAATTTCCATCGATTGACTGATTCAACGTCAAGAGAGGGTTGCTGACCCCTAAGTTACTATCATGTGCTCTCGTCCCAAGGAACTCTGCACTGAGCTCTCATTTGTTAAACCTACCCCTTGATTGATTGATGTTTTTTGTCATCATCATAGACAGTCGCTCGAAATCGAGGAAAACTTGCTTTCACTCCAAAAGTGAGTTCTCAGGTGACTGAACAGTCCAATCCAGGAATTACAGTCTCTGTCACAGGTGGGGCAGACAGTCATTGAAAGAAAGGGTGGGCGGATGGGACTGGTTTGCCGCACGTTCCTTCCGCTGCCTGCGCTTGATTTAGGCATGCTCCCGGCAACGAGACCCGAGGTGCTCAACGCCATCCTGGATGCTCTTCCTCCACTTAGGCCGATCTTTGTCCAGGGACTCTCAGGTGCCGGTGGGGATGTTGCACTTTATCAAGGAGGCTTTGAGGATGTCCTTGTAACGTTTCCTCTGCCCGCCTGGGGCTTGCTTGGCATGTAGGAGTTCCAAGTAGAATGCATGCTTTTGATTTTTTTGTAGCATGTGGTTTGCTGACATTTCTCTCCATATCTTATAAACCTAACAATGACTCTGTACGGTACAGTAGCGGATGAACTCTGGATGTGCTTTGATGTATTGAATTGTTGAATATGTGTCTACGCTATCGATTCCCAGTTTAAGATAACAAAGAAAACAACCCCAGACTATCCAATCTTTCCTCAGAGTTAAAATTCTCCAGTCCTGGCAACATCCTTGTAAATCTCCTCTGTACCTTCTGTAGTGCAATCACATCTTTCCTGTAATGTGGTGACTAGAACTACACGCAGTACTCTAGCTGTGGCCTAACTAGTGTTTTATACAGTTCTAGCATCACCCCATACAAACATAAGAACATAGAGCAGTAATAGGCCATACGGCCCCTCGAGACTGTTCCGCCATTGAATAAGATCAAGGCTGATCTTCAACCTCAACTCCCCTTTCCTGCCTGATCGCCATACCCTTGACTCCCCTACAGTCCAAAGTTTATCAATCTCAGCCTTGAATATACTCAATGATTTAACATCCACAGCCCTTTAGGGTAGAGAATTCCAAAGATTCACAACCCTCCAAGTGAAGAAATTCCTCCTCATTTCAGTCTTAAATGGCCAACCCCTTATCCTGAGACTATGCCCCCTAGTTCTAGACTCTCCAGCCAGGGGAAGCAACCTCTCAGCATCTACTCTATCAATCCCACTCAGAATCTTATATGTTTCAATGAGATCACCTCTCATTCTTCTAAACTCCAAAGAGTATAGGCCCAACCTGCCCAATCCTCTCACCCTATACATCAATCAGGAATCTCCCTGCTCTTATATTATATGCCTCGGCTAATAAAGTTTCCTGTATGCCTACCTGTCCTGTTACCTTCAGGGATCTATGGACCTGCACTCCAAGGCGCTTTTGTTCCTCTACATTTCTCAGTGTCCTACCATTTATTGTGTATTCCCTTGCCTTGTTAGCCCTCCCCAAATGCATTACCTCACACTTCTCTGGATTGAATTCAATTTGCCACTTTTTTGTCCACCCGACCAGTCCATTGATATTGTACCGCAGTCTACAGCTTTCTTCCCCACTATCAACCACACGGCCAATTTTTGTATTATCTGCAAACTACCTGGAGCTCATGTCACTTACCCAGGCAGTGTGAGCTGAGCATGCGCGGGTGGTGCTGACCGGTGGAGACAAAACGGGTAAGAGGTCTGGAGGGAACGGGTTAATAAACCCTGGGAGACCCAGATCCCAGATTCGCCCCAGCCGGAAAGCACAGTGTTACCTTTAGAATAACTCCACGAAACTGTACATCTTAAGCTCAAACTGTTGTGACCTTGGTCTCTTTAATGTGACTCCAGAGTGAGGAGGCAGCGTGGTAGATTACCTTTTATACCTGCTTGCCCAGGGTGCACAGGTGACCAGTCTTACATATTGGTGAGGTTTACATACATAACACACAGTGTAAGCCCTAAAATCTGGGAGCAACAGCAAGTGCTGGGAACTCTCAGGGAGTGTCTGTAAATGAAGGAGAAATGGTGATGGGTCAGGGCCAGCTCTCCATACGTTCCAGATTGCCTCTCCTAGCCTTGGTATGCCCAAACCTAAATCTAATATCCTAACTATAACCCTGATTCTTAATCCTGACCCGTAACCGTAAAATCATAACCCAAAACACTAATGTAATCTCTAACCCCATTCCTTAACTGTAACTACATAACCATAGTCTTTCACTAATCCCTAAAGTTATTATATACGTATAGTTTTATCCATTTTCAAATCCCTCCATGGTCTCGCCCAGCCCTATCTCTGTAATCTCCTCTAGCCCTACATCCTTCCGAGATGTCTGTGCTCTTCCAATTTCGGCCTCTTGAACATCCCCATTTTTAATCGCTCCACCTTGGGTTGCCAAGCCTCCAGCTACCAAGGCCCTAAGCTCTGGAATTCCCTCTCTAAACCTCGCTACCTCTCTTTCCTCCTTCAAGACGCTTCTTAAAACCTAACCTCTTTGACCAAGCTTGCACTAATAGCTCCTTCTGTGGCTCGGTGTTAAATTTTGTTTGATAACGCTCCTGTGAAGCACCTTGGGACATTTACTACGTTAAAGGCCGTATAAAAATACAAGTTGTTGTTGTTGTCTTGTGATACAGGGTGACCTTGGAATGTTTATGACATGGGAGTGGGGCCTCAGAGATAAAAGGGTTGTGAGCCCTTGCCTTGAAGGACCCGGTGGGTCTTTGAGCTTGTGTCAATCACTTTGCTAAAAACACTCTGGCTACAATCTGCCTGTTGAGAGGGAAATAGTATGAGCTTGGCCTGATCTTAGGGAGACCCGCACCCGCTGGCAGCAAATATTGGGAAAATAACAGGCGAGCTGATTCGGATTTCATAGAGATGGAATAATGTGGGCAGAAACTTGAACTGTCCCAATATGTGCTGCCTCAGGACAAAGCACCCTGGCAGCAGTGGAAGTCGGAAATGATGCCCTGTAATACCACCTTCCCGCTGCCACCTTCTCTCTGCCACCGTCCCTCTTCCACCTTCCCTCTGCCATCTTCCCTCTGTCACCTTCCCTCTGCCATCTTCCCTCTGTCACCTTCTCTCTGCCATCTTCCCTCTGCCACCTTCACTCATCCAATATTTTCTCGAGCTGCTCCCAGCAGAATTGTAAATGAATTTCAGTTCACACAGTTTGGCTCATTGTATGTTTTTAAAATATTGTTGCATGAGTCTTTACTGCTAACTTTCCCACTCTCCCATTATGGCCTGAGTCCTGCAATGTTTTCTGCCTTTCTGTATTTCCCCCCCATATTCCCAGAAATGATCTTCAAAACCTCAAATTTCTACCATTGCCTTACTTTCCAGTTCTACTTTCCATTTGATGATCTCCGGAACTCTATTTGCGCCTCCGAGGTTCTCTTTGTTAAAATGGTGTTGCTATTTTTGGCCTTTATCAGATTGTACAAAGATCCCCCAGATCGAATGCTCATCTACTTTCAGGTTATGAACCAGTTACTGTTGAATATTAAATCTAATGCACTATGAACCTGTTCTGTATGCAATAAAGGTTCAAACTGAGTACTGTTTAACTAAGCAAAGTACAATCTTGGCTCTGCTTTATTTAGGCCCAAAGTGCCTGACTCTCAAAATGGCTGGCCTTTTATACCTGAACAGCACCATGTGCGTGCTGCTCAGTGGCCTCCAACAGTGACGCCATCTGGTGGCTACAAACAGAATGTACATAGATAATAATACCCCCTTCTGAGACCTGATCACAGTCTTTCTCAGGTTGAGACAGTCCGGAGCTTTGCGCTCCCGGGTTGACCATCTCAGTTCGATTCCAGCCTTGGGTGAGTGTGCAGGGTTTGTTGTGGCTGATGGCTGGATGACTAACTTGCTGGGGGTGGCAGTGGCCATGTCAGGAATTGCAAGTCCATTGAACAGGTCCATGATGGAAATTCCGGGTTTATTGATGACCCTTGAGTCCTCTGAAGACTGCTGGTAGGTTGGTTGGTCATCGATGGTTTCTTTGTCCGACTGTTCTGGCTTGTCTACGTGCCTCAGCTTTGTCTGATCCATGTGTTTCCTGCAAGTTTGCCCATTTTTAAGCTTAATAACGAATACTCTGTTGCCCTCCTTGGCCATGGCCATACCAGCAATCCATTTTGGACCCTGACCATAGTTCAACACATATACAGGATCATTAACAGAAATCTCACGTGACACAGTTGCGTGATCATGGTACCCTTGTTGACTTTGTCTTCTGTATTCAACATGATTATTTAAATCCGAATGTACCAGAGATAGCTTGAGACCTCTTTTCATCATGAGCTCAGCAGACGAGACCCCTGTGAATGTGTGGGGTCTTGTCCTGTAACTCAGCAGTATGCAGGACAAGCAGGTCTGCAGTGACCCTTGGGTTACCCTCCTCATGCTTTGCTTGATAATTTGTACTGCACGTTCAGCTTGCTCGTTGGACACAGGCTTGAATGGTGCTGACCTTACATGTTTTATGCCATTAAGTTTCACAAACTCCTGAAACTCCTGACTGGTGAAGCACAACCCATTGTTGCTCACCACTATGTCAGGCAGACCAAGTGTTGCGAACATGACATTGAGATTCTCTATGGTTGCCGTGGACATGCTGGATGACATGATTATGCATTCTATCCACTTTGAATAAGCGTCCACCACCACTAAAAATATTTAGCCCAGGAAGGGACCTGCAAAACCTACATGGATCCTGAACCAAGGTTTGGATGGCCAGGACCACAGACTCAGCGGCGGTTCCGCTGGTGCTTTGCTGAGCTGCATGCAAGTGTTGCACTGATGCATGTATGCTTCCAGCTCAGAATCAATTCCTGGCCACCATACGTGGGATCTGGCGATGGCCTTCATCATCACTATACCAGGATGTGTGCTGTGTAACTCATGCACGAACTTCTCTCTCCCTTTCTTGGGCATTACAATGCGATTGCCCCACAATATGCAATCTGCTTGAATAGGTAGTTCGTCCTTGCAACGAATATACGGTTTGGCCGTCTCGCACCTTTGCTTAGGTATGGCAGACCAATCCCCTTTGAGGATGCAACCCTTTACCATCGATAAAATCGGGTCCTGGCTGGTCCAGATCATAACTTGCTGAGCTGTGTCAGGGATTCCTTCCCTCTCAAAAGCATCCATGATTAACATTAGATCTGCCAGTTGTGGCGTTTCCACCACCGGTGTGGGCAATGGCAACCGGCTCAAAGCATCGGCACAAATCTCTGTGCCAGGTCTGTGGCGAATGACGTAATCATAGGAAGATAATGTCAGTGCCCACCTTTGGATCTGGGATGAAGCGTTGGTATTGATACCTTTGCTCTTGGAAAACAATGAAATGAGCGACTTGTGATCAGTCTTTAATTCGAACCTCAGACTGAACAGGTATTGATGCATCTTTTTAACACCATACACACATGCTAAAGCTTCTTTTTCTACCATGTTGTAGGCTCTTTCTGCTTTCGTCAAACTTTTGGATGCATACGCGACTGGTTGAAGTTTCCCCAACCCATTGGCTTGTTGGAGTACGCAATCAATTCGTATGACGATGCGTCACAGGCCAAAACTAAACGTTTACATGGGTCACAATGTACCAGCAGCTTGTTTGAGCAAAGCAGATTGGTGGCTTTCCCGAAAGCTCTGTCTTGCAATGCACCCCACACCCAGTTGTCGCCTTTTCTCAATAGCATGTGCAGTGGTTCTAGTAAGGTGCTCAATTTAGGTACGAAGTTACCAAAGTAGTTGAGTAGACTCAGGAACGAATGCAGCTCCGTCACATTCTGTGGCATGGGTGCATTCTTGATGGCCTTGATTTTCACGTCAGTAGGTCTGATGCCATTTTCTGATGCCATTTTCTGGTGCCATGAAGACACACTTCGAGCATTTCAGTCTGAGTCCCACTCTATCCAAACGCAGTAGAACCTCTTCCAGGTTGTTCAGATGTTCCTTGGAGTCACAACCGGAGAACAGGATGTCATCTTGGAACATGACGGTTCTGGGATCGGATTTCAGTAGACTTTCCATATTCCTCTGCAATATTGCTGCAGCCGAGCGAATTCCGAAAGGGTACCTGTGGTAAATAAACAGTCCTTTGTGCGTGTTGACGCACGTAAGTCTCTTCGACTTCTCAACCAACTCCTGTGTCATATAGGCCAATGTCAAGTCCAGTTTTGTGAACGTCGCAAACAAGTCATCAGCCTTCGGTAACGGGTACTGATCTTGTTTCGAAACCCTGTTGATCATAGCCTTATAGTCTCCACAGATTCTGAACAATGGGGCTGACCCATTCATTAAATTCGATCAGTGATATGATCCCTTCACGCTGGAGTCTATCCAGTTCAATTTCGACCTTCTCCCTCATCATATACGGCACTGCCCGAGCTTTATGATGGATGGGTCTTGCATCTGAGTCCACGTGGATCTGCACCTTGGCTCACATGAAGTTGCCGATACCCGGTTCGAACAACGAGGGGAACTTGCTCAATACTTGAGCACATGTATCTTCCTCCGATGACAACGCCTTTATGTTGTTCCAGTCGCATCTGATTTTCTCCAACCAGCTCCTGCCGAGCAGTGTTGGGCCATTGCCTGGTAACTCGTGAACCGCACCATTATATGACACATTAATTTGTGCACTGCCAATCACCTTTATAAGTTCTTTGGTGTACGTGCGCAGCCTGGAGAAAACAGAGCTCAGCCTGGGCCTCGCAGTCTTAGTATCCCACAGCTTATAAAATGCCCTCTTGTTCATGATCGATTAACTCGCCCCGTGTCCTGTTCCATCGATACCGGTATCCCGTTAAACTTCACATTAATCAAAATTGGTTTACTCTTGGTTATGAAGGAGTACAGTCCATACACTTCCTCCTCTGGCATCTCGGATTATGTATCCGGATCTGCGATAGTCTGACTCTCATCCTCCATGTGGTGTGTCACATCTCGCTTGCTCATCTGCGGACATTTGAGCTGGAGATGCCCCACTCTCAGACAGCCTTTGCAACTATATTGCTTAAATCGGCACTGCTGGTGCCAATGATTTCCCCCACAATGCCAACACGGAGAAGTCGGATATATTCCCGCTGGCGGACTTGGGCAGCCGCAGGTTTTGCAAACACAGCCGGATAGGCCCTGCCATGTGCCGCTCTGCCGAACGCTGAATCAATCACATTTACAGTACATGCCGAGGTTCGGTTCTTCACCGCTATTTGCTTTAGACTCCTGTCCGTCGTCATAAGATTGAGCGATCTGGATGGCCCTTTTTAAATCCAACTCCTCCACCACCAGAAGTTTGCACAGGATCACCTTGTGGTTGATACCGATAACGAAGAAGTCCCGCAGCATGTCTGCCAACACCGTCCCGAACTTGCACGGTGCTGCTAGACGTCTCAGGTCGGCAACGAATTCCGCCGCGTTCTGGCCCTCAGATCGAACGTGTGTATAAAACCTGTATCTCCAGATGATGACGCCTTCATCTGGCTTGAGGTGCTCCCGTACCAATGTACACAACTCTTCATACATTTTCTCTGTTGGATCGCTAGGCATGAGTAGATTCTTTATCAGACCGTAGATCTTTGAACCGCACAAAGTGAGAAACACGGCCCGGCGCCGATCTGCATCGTCGACCCCCTTCATTTTGTTGGCCACGAAGTACTGGTTCAAAGGCTCACAAAGTCTGCCCAAGCTTCTCCCTCCACAAATCACTTTAAAAATCCAATCGTGCTCATTTTGCAAACAAAGGTTCTTGTATTCTCAACGCCAAATGTTATGTATGCAATAAAGGTTCAAACTGAGTACTGTTTAACTAAGCAAGGTACAACCTTGGCTCTGCTTTATTTAGGCCCAAAGTGCCTGACTCTCAAAATGGCTGGCCTTTTATACCTGAGCAGCACCATGTGCGTGCTGCTCAGTGGCTCCAACAATGACGCCATCTGGTGGCTACAAACAGAATGTACATGCATGACAGAGCCCTAGTTCCCTCTGTAATTGTGTTAAAAAGCAGTCACTGATTACCTCAATGAAGCCTTTGGCAACTTCATTCAGCCCTTTGGACTGTCTCTGGTCCAACTACTTTACCTGTGAAAGGAAGAAGTAAATTAATAGGAACATTCTCAATTTTTATGTTCTGTTCCTCTCTCCATTCACAACCCTACTGCTCTCTGGAGATAGTTACTGTTAGGTAGCACTGTCACTGCTGGTTGAAGTTCTTTCATCTTTTGTAGGCCTCAGGCGCCCTGTGGATAGTTTTTGGCCTCACCCTCATCTCCATGGAACCATCTAATATTCTGACATTCTGTGACCTCAGTGGTACAAACAAGTGACTGTAGATTTCATGCTAAAGGGCTTCTATTTTTCAAAACATTCAATATATTTTTATAGCTGTGGCTATGAAGGACATAATGCTTTAACTGCTCAAGTCCAGCCCGTACCTCAGCCTCTCTGGTCTTACGTGTTCTGCAGATCCATCCAGTGCCTACCGCTTGCCCTCCCTGGACTAGGGGCTGGTGCCTGGGCCAGACAATAGGTGAGACCAGGTAGGCCAAGGACTAATACCAGAGCTGGGCAAGAGGTGGGGGAATGGGACCCATGGAAAACTCCCGATAGCCAGAAGAGGCAGAAGAAAGTGAGCAAAGATTCTTGGGTTTAACCAGAAGAAACTCTGTAGTTCGGTAATCGCTCTGTAAATCGATTTATTATCTGACTGGCCCTGTGTCTCTGCTTCTCTCAGCCCACGCAGGTTGCCCATTATCTTCCAACTCCGTTGTGCCTTGTCCAAGGCCAGGATTGATAAAACAAGCCCTTCAATTCTAAACAAAAAGAGGTGGGCCCAGGGAAGAAGGGTCTTGGGAACTGCTATCTGGATGAGCAAGCTTGCAAGCTGGGTACAGAGGCCTTTTTCTAAGCATTGGAAGGAGTGGTAAAGACTGGATTTGGGCTGCAAGAGTAGCCAAGAGGCCTTCAGGGAGTAGGGAGTCTACAGAGCAGTGGTATGAGGATTGGTCTGTGGTAACAAGGTGACCTGATCTACATTAGCAATTTTGTGTTTACTATTAACGCACTCGGTCCATGCAGCAGAGTTGGTCTCCAGTCGTCTTGGTTAATCCTTGCCACCAGACCAAGACCTAGCTCTGTCAAGCCCATGAGGTAGCTGGGGTGCAACGGCCACCACACATTAAAAAAATCCATGCCTAGTCATCTTCCACCCTTCAGGATGTAGTTCGGGATCCGGAATATCATTGAAACACCTGTGAATTCACCCGCTTTCGGCATGGAAGCAAGTCATCCTTGTTTCGAGAGACTGCCTATGATGATAAGGGGATAAGGGGTTATAGGGAGCGGGCAGGGAAGTGGACCTAAGTCCATGATCGGATCAGCCATGATCGTATTAAATGGCAGAGCAGGCTCGAGGGGCCGTATGGCCTACTCCTGCTCCTATTTCTTATGTTCTTATGATTACTATGAACAAATCACATCACTCAATCAGATGTGCCCCATTTTTTCAGTAATATAAATTAAGTATTTCCTCACTCAACAAAACCAACTGATTCTGGTGCTGCATCCGCTTCACAATCAAATATTTGATAAAATAAGCAATCTTTTTATCTCTGGCACTTTACCACAATGCAGTGTGTGGTATACGGGTATGAGATATCCACTCCTTATAGACATATATATCTAACATTAGAATTCAGTTTAATCTCATATGATTGGGGTGTTTGTTTTATTTTCACTTACAAATAACTTTTAAGCTTGTACTGCAGCTAGAAATAATAAAATGGTCATGTTGTTCATTCCCAGAATTTTTCAGGGTATGGATGATATTTAGCAAGAAAAAGTTTTGTCAGCGAGGAGAGGTCCATTGTTAGCAAATGCTCAGTAAGGGGTCAATGGTAAGAGGGATAAGGGGTCAATCATGAACAACAAGACAATGATCAGCAGATTAGTTAGGAAACAGAAAAATAACAACTTTTAAGGGATGGCTATGCGTGACTAGAGCCTTACAAAGATCTTAAGCTTTCCTTCACAACTTGTAGAGGGAGACAAGAATGAAAGAATCAATGAAGATTACATTCTGTACCTAGTGGATAATAGTATTTATTTCTCTATTTGCCTATTGCTTACAACATTGAGTGTGTCAAGACTCAGTCAACTTCTATAAAGATGACTGCAATCTAAAATTAGTGTCAAGTCCAAGAACCTTTACATTAGATACAGTATCAAACTGAGAGGGAATATGGTGAAGAGAGAGCATTTATGATTAACATTTCGGTACACAGTACATAAGAATATAAGAAAATAAGAATTAGGTACAGGAGTGGGCCATTTGGCCCCTCGAGCCTGCTCTGCCATTTAATATGATCATGGCTGATCCATCATGGACTCAGGTCCACTTCCCTGCCCGTTCCCTATAATCACGTATTCCCTTATCGGTTAAGAAACTGTCCATCTCTGTCTTAAATTTATTCAATGACCCAGCTTCCATAGCTCTCTGAGGCAGCGAATTCCACAGATTTACAACCCTCTGAGAGAAGAAATTCCTCTTCATATCAGTTTTAAATGGGCGGACCCTTATTCTAAGATTATGCCCCCTAGTTCTAGTTTCCCCTATCAGTGGAAACATCCTCTCTGCATCCACCTTATCAAGCCCCCTCATAGTCTTATATGTTTCGATAAGATCATCTCTCATTCTTCTGAATTCCAATGAGTAGAGTCCCAACCTACTCAACCTTTCCTCATAAGTCAACCCTCTGATCTCCGGAATCAACCAAGTGAACCTTCTCTAAACTGCCTCCAAAGTAAGTATATCCTTTCTTAACTATGGAAACCAAAACTGTACGCACTATTCCAGGTGTGGCCTCACCAATACCCTGTATAACTGTAATTTGAGACATGACGTAGGATAGGGGTAGCATGCTATGGAGAATCAGGTGGCCTATAGTTCCCAAAGTTCTCCACCACTGGGCGTTTTCCTTGCCTCATGTCTGGGTCTGTGGTAGACTAACTGGGAGAGGTTGATTACTAAGATTAGTCAACAATTCCATTATCATTGTGTCATGCCACTACCAGAATGGTAGAAGGCGAACTAAAGGGACCTTAGTCCTTTATTACTCATAAATTCCTCAGTTCCAATTTGTGGTAATTTAGAAGCAGTATCCCAGGGTTGAAGCCTTTAGATATTTTGGGTGAGTGCACAGGTTCACCTGACACACTTCAATACACCAGGAGGAGTTATTTATGGTGCCAGTTGAATCCTGTTCTCAGATGGGAAAGTCAAATCACTACAGCTCTTTATAAGTGAGCCTGTGGTCCCAAGGGAGCAGTAAAGACTGGGCAGTTTACTATTATGTTAGTTTCCCTAATGCAATCCTTTGCTCCATGATCAAGTTCCATGGGGAAACTAGCCTTTTACCTAAGAAATAGAAGCAGAAGTAGATTATTCGGCCCCTCGAACCTCCGCCATTCAATAAGATCATGGCTGATCTTCTACCTCAACTGCAACCTCTCGCATTATCTTCATATTCCTCGATTCCCTTAGTATCCAAAAATCTATCGATTTCTGTCTTGAATATACTCAACGGGGTAGAGAATTCCAAAGATTCACAACCCTTTGAATGCAGAAATTTCTCCTCATCTCAGTCCTAAATAGCCGATCCCTTATACTAAGACTGTGATCCCTAGTTCTTAACTCCCCAGCCTCCCATCATCTAGTCTGTCAAACCCTCTAAGAATTTTATACATTTCAATTAGATTACCTCTCATTCTTCTAAACTCTAGGATATATAGGCCCAGTCTACGCAATCGCTCCTCATGGGACAATCCCCCATCCAAGGAATCAGTTTGGTGAACCTTCATTTCACTCCCTCTATAGCAAGTACATCCTTCCTTACGTTAGCAGACCAAAACTGTACACAATACTCCAGGTGCGGGATCACCAGAGTTCTATATAATTGCAGAGAGATTTCTTCACTCTTGTACTCCAATCCTTTTGTAATAAAGGCCAACATTGCATTTGCTTTTCTAATTGTTTGCTGTACCTGCATGCTAACTTTCAGTGATTAGTGTACAAGTCCCTCTGAACACCAACATTTCCCAATTTCGCACCATTTTAAAAAATACTCTGCTTTTCTATTGTTCCGACCAAAGTGGATAACTTCACATTTCTCCAAATTATATTCCATTTGCCATGTTCTTGCCCACTCACTTAGCCTGTCTATATTCACTTGAAGCCTTTTTGCATCCTCCTCACAACTTACATTCCCACCTAGGTTTTCATCATCAGCAAACTTGGATAAATTACACTCGGTCCCCTCATCCAAATCATTGATATAGATTGTGAATAGCTGAGGCCCAAGCACTGATCCTTGTGCAACCCCACTAGTTACAGCCCGCCAACCCAAAAATGACCCGTTTATCCTTATTCTCTGTTTTCTTAACAGTCCAATTGGTTAATTGGTCCATTAACCAATCCTCAATCCATGTTACTATATTACCCACAATCCCATGAGCCCTAATTTTGTTTAATAACCTCTTGTGTGGCATCTTAACGAATGCTTTCTAAAAATCCAAATACACTAACACTGGTTCCTCCTTTCTACCTTGTCAGTTACAACCTCAAAAAACTCTTATTAGATTTGGCAAACATGAATTCCCATTCAGAAATTCGTGTTGACTCTGCCCAATCTTGCTATAGAACACAGAAGCATAGAAAATAGGTGCAGGAGTAGGACATTTGGCCCTTCGAGCCTGCACCACCATTCAATAAGATCATGGCTGATCATTCCCTCAGTACCCCTTTCCTGCTTTCTCTCCATACCCCTTGATCCCTTTAGCCGTAAGGGCCATATCTAACTCCCTCTTGAATATATCCAATGAACTGGCATCAACAACTCTCTGCGGCAGGGAATTCCACAGGTTAACAACTCTCTGAGTGAAGAAGTTTCTCCTCATCTCAGTCCTAAATGGCCTATCCCTTATCCTAAGATTGTGTCCCCTGGTTCTGGACTTCCCCAACATCGGGAACATTCTACCCGCATCTAACTTGTCCCGTCCCGACAGAATCTTATATGTATATATGAGATCCCCTCTCATCCATCTAAACTGCAATGTATAAAGGCCCAGTTAATACAGTCTCTCCTCATATGTCAGTCCAGCCATCCCGGGAATCAGTCTGGTGAACCTTCACTGCACTCCCTCAATAGCAAGAGCAGATTAGGAGACCAAAACTGAACACAATATTCCAGGTGAGGCCTCACCAAGGCCTTGTACAACTGCAGTAAGACCTCCCTGCTCCTATACTCAAATCCCCTAGCTATGAAGGCCAATGTACCATTTGCCTTCTTCACTGCCTGCTGTACCTGTATGCTATCTTTCAATGATTGATGAACCATGACACCCAGGTCTCGTTGCACCTCCCCTTTTCCTAATCTGCCGCCATTCAGATAATATTCTGTCTTCGTGTTTTTTCCCCCAAAGTGGATTACCTCACATTTATCCACATTATACAGCATCTGCCATGCACTTGCCTACTCACCTAAACTGTCCTGGAGCCTCTTAGCGTTCCCTTCACAGCTCACACCGCCACCCAGCTTAGTGTCATCTGCAAACTTGGAAATATTACAATCAATTCCTTCATCTAAATTATTGATGTATATTGTAAAAGAGCTGGGGTCCCAGCACTAAGCCCTGCGGCACTCCACTAGTCACTGCCTGCCATTCTGAAAAGGACCCGTTTATCCCGACTCTCTGCTTCCTGTCTGCCAACCAGTTCTCTATCCACGTCAGTATATTGACCCCAATACCATGTGCTTTGATTTTGCACACCAATCTCTTGTGTCGGACCTTGTCAAAAGCCTTTTGAAAGTCCAAATACACCGCATCCACTGGTTCTCCCTTGTCAACTCTACTAGTTACATCCTCAAAAAATTCCAGAAGATTTGTCAAGCATGATTTTCCCTTCATAAATCCATGCTGACTTGGACTGATCCTGTCACTGCTTTCCAAATGTGCTGCTATTTCATCCTTAATAATTGATTTCAACATTTTCCCCACCACTGATGTCAGGCTAACCGGTCTATAATTACCCGCTTTCTCTCTCGCTCCCTTTTTAAAAAGTGGTGTTACATTAGCTACCCTCCAGTCCATAGGAACTGATCCAGAGTCGATAGACTATTGGAAAATTGATCACCAATGCATCCACTATTTCTAGGGCCACTTCCTTAAGTACTCTGAGATGCAGACTATCAGGCTCCGGGGATTTATCGGCCTTCAATCCCATCAATTTCCCAAACACAATTTCCCGCCTAATAAGGATATCCTTCAGTTCCTCCTTCTCACTAGACCCTTGGTCCCCTAGGTTCCGGAAGATTATTTGTGTCTTCCTTCATGAAGATAGAACCAAAGTATTTATTCAATTGGTCTGCCATTTCTTTGTTCCCCATTATAAATTCACCTGAATCCGACTGCAAGGGACATACGTTTGTCTTCACTAATCTTTTTCTCTTCACATATCTATAGAAGCTTTTGCAGTCAGTTTTTATGTTCCCGGCAAGCTTCTTCTCGTACTCTATTTTCCCCCTCTTAATTAAACTCTTTGTCCTCCTCTGCTGAATTCTAAATTTCTCCCAGTCCTCAGGTTTGCTGCTTTTTCTGGCCAATTTATATGCCTTGTCCTTGGATTTAACACTATCCTTAATTTCCCTTGTTAGCCACGGTTGAGCCACCTTCCCCGTTTTATTTTTACTCCAGTCAGGGATGTACAATTGCTAAAGTTCATCCATGTGATCTTTAAATGTTTGCCATTGCCTTTCCACCGTCAACCCTTAAATATCATTTGCCAGTCTATTCTAGCAATTCACGCCTCAAACCATCAAAGTTACCTTTCCTTAAGTTCAGGACCCTAGTTTCTGAATTAACTGTGTCACTCTCCATCTTAATAAAGAATTCTATCGTGTTATGGTCACTCTTCCCCAAGGGGCCTCACGCAACAAGATTGCTAATTAGTCCTTTCTCAATCCACATCACCAAGTCTAGGATGGCCAGCTCCCTAGTTGGTTCCTCGACATATTGGACTAGGAAAGCATCCCTAATACACTCCAGGAAATCCTGCTCCACCGCATTGCTACCATTTTGGTTAGCCCAATCAATATGTAGATTGAAGTCACCCATGATAACTGCTTTACCTTTATTGCATGCATCCCTAATTTCTTGTTTGATGCTGTCCCCAACCTTACTACTACTGTTTGGTGGTCTGTACACAACTCCCACTAGCATTTTATGTCCCCTCCAACAGTACCCAAGGCGGTGTGTCTGTTTTGCAGGGGGATGACCGCAGGGGACCGCTGCACTACCTTCTTTGCACTGCTCTTCCTGTTGGTCAGCCATTCCCTATCTGGCTGTGTACCCTTTAGCTGCGGTAAGATCAACTCAGTAAACGTGCTATTCACGTCATTCTCAGCATCGTGGATGCTCCAAAGTACATCCACCCGCAGCTGTAGTTCCGCAATGCGGTCCGTGATTTTCTAAGTGCCCTGTTACCTAATAATAGGTTTTAGCATTATCCCTACTACTGATGTCTGGTTAACTTGTCTATAGTTCCCTGTTTTCTCTCTCTCTCCTTTCTTGAATATCCGGGTCACATTTGCTACGTTCCAATCCACAGGAACCATTCTAGAATCTAGGGAATTCTGGATGATCAAAACCAATACATCCACTATCCAGATCCCCACCACTCTGCCTTCCCTACCCTACTCCTGCACATCCTTATTCACACCGACTTACCTTGCACCTCCATCCAGCCCTCTCTAGCATAGAAACATAGAAACATAGAAAATAGGTGCAGGAGTAGGCCATTTGGCCCTTCTAGCCTGCACCGCCATTCAATGAGTTCATGGCTGAACATGCAACTTCAGTACCCCATTCCTGCTTTCTTGCCATACCCCTTGATCCCCTTAGTAGTAAGGACTACATCTAACTCCTTTTTGAATATATTTAGTGAATTGGCCTCAACAACCTTCTGTGGTAGAGAATTCCACAGGTTCACCACTCTCTGGGTGAAGAAGTTTCTCCTCATTTTGGTCCTAAATGGCTTACCCCTTATCCTTAGACTGTGACCCCTGGTTCTGGACATCCCCAACATTGTGAACATTCTTCCTGCATCTAACCTGTCTAAACCCATCAGAATTTTGAATGTTTCTATAAGGTCCCCTCTCATTCTTCTGAACTCCAGTGAATACAAGCCCAGTTGATCCAGTCTTTCTTGATAGGTCAGTCCCGCCATCCCGGGAATCAGTCTGGTGAACCTTCGCTGCACTCCCTCAATAACAAGAAGGTCCTTTCTCAGGTTAGGAAACCAAAACTGTACATAATACTCCAGGTGTGGCCTCACTAAGGCCCTGTACAACTGTAGCAACACCTCCCTGCCCCTGTACTCAAATCCCCTCGCTATGAAGGCCAACATGCCATTTGCTTTCTTAACAGCATGCTGTACTTGCATGCCAACCTTCAATGACTGATGTACCATGATACCCAGGTCTCGTTGCACCTCCCCTTTTCCTAATCTGTCACCATTCAGATAATAGTCTGTCTCTCTGTTTTTACCACCAAAGTAGACAACCTCACATTTATCCACATTATACTTCATCTGCCATGCATTTGCCCACTCACCTAACCTATCCAAGTCGCTCTGCAGCCTCATAGCATCCTCCTCGCAGCTCACACTGCCACCTAACTTAGTGTCATCCGCAAATTTGGAGATACTACATTTAATCCCCTCATCTAAATCATTAATGTACAGTGTAAACAGCTGGGGCCCCAGCACAGAACCTTGCAGTACCCCACTAGTCACCGCCTGCCATTCTGAAAAGTACCCATTTACTCCTACTCTTTGCTTCCTGTCTGACAACCAGTTCTCAATCCATGTCAGCACACTACCCCCAATCCCATGTGCTTTAACTTTGCACATTAATCTCTTGTGTGGAACCTTTTCGAAAGCCTTCTGAAAGTCAAAATATACCACATCAACTGGTTCTCCCTTGTCCACTCTACTGGAAACATCCTCAAAAAATTTCAGAAGATTTGTCAAGCATGATCTCCCTTTCACAAATCCATGCTGATTTGGACCTATCATGTCACCTCTTTCCAAATGCACTGCTATGACATCCTTAATAATTGATTCCATCATCTTACCCACTACCGATGTCAGGCTGACCGGTCTATAAATCCCTGTTTTCTCTCTCCCTCCTTTTTTAAAAAGTGGGGTTACATTGGCTACCCTCCACTCCATAGGAACTGATCCAGAGTCAATGGAATGTTGGAAAATGACTGTCAATGCATCCGCTATTTCCAAGGCCACCTCCTTAAGTACTCTGGGATGCAGTCCATCAGGCCTTGGAGATTTATCGGCCTTCAATCCCATCAATTTCCCCAACACAATTTCCCGACTAATAAGGATTTCCCTCAGTTCCTCCTCCTTACTAGACCCTCTGACCCTTCTTATATCCGGAATGTTGTTAGTGTCCTCCTTAGTGAATACCGAACCAAAGTACTTGTTCAATTGGTCCGCCATTTCTTTGTTCCCCGTTATGACTTCCCCTGATTCTGACTGCAGGGGACCTACATTTGTCTTTACTAACCTTTTTCTCTTTACATATCTATAGAAACTTTTGCAATCCGTCTTAATGTTCCCTGCAAGCTTCTTCTCGTACTCCATTTTCCCTGCCCTAATCAAAACCTTCGTCCTCCTCTGCTGAGTTCTAAATTTCTCCCAGTCTCCGGGTTCGCTGCTATTTCTGGCCAATTTGTATGCCACTTCCTTGGTTTTAATACTATCCCTGATTTCCCTTGATAGCCACGGTTGAGCCACCTTCCCTTTTTTATTTTTATGCCAGACAGGAATGTTCAATTGTTGTAGTTCATCCATGCGGTCTCTAAATGTCTGCCATTGCCCATCCACAGTCAACCCCTCAAGTATCATTCGCCAATCAATCCTAGCCAATTCACGCCTCATACCTTCAAAGTTACCCTTCTTTAAGTTCTGGACCATGGTCTCTGAATTAACTGTTTCATAGAAACATAGAAACATAGAAAATAGGTGCAGGAGTAGGCCATTCGGCCCTTCTAGCCTGCACCGCCATTCAATGAGTTCATCGCTGAACATTCAACTTCAGTACCCCATTCCTGCTTTCTCGCCATACCCCTTGATCCCCCTAGCAGTAAGGACCTCATCTAACTCCTTTTTGAATATATTTAGTGAATTGGCCTCAACAACTTTCTGTGGTAGAGAATTCCACAGGTTCACCACTCTCTGGGTGAAGAAGTTCCTCCGCATCTCGGTCCTAGATGGCTTACCCCTTATCCTTAGACTGTGACCCCTGGTTCTGGACTTCCCCAACATTGGGAACATTCTTCCTGCATCTAACCTGTCTAACCCTGTCAGAATTTTATATGTTTCTATGAGGTCCCCTCTCATTCTTCTGAACTCCAGTGAATACAAGCCCAGTTGATCCAGTCTTTCTTGATAGGTCAGTCCCGCCATCCCGGGAATCAGTCTGGTGAACCTTCGCTGCACTCCCTCAATAGCAAGAATGTCCTTCCTCAGGTGAGGAGACCAAAACTGTACACAATACTCCAGGTGTGGCCTCACCAATGCCCTGTACAACTGTAGCAACACCTCCCTGCCCCTGTACTCAAATCCCCTTGCTATGAAGGCCAACATGCCATTTGCTTTCTTAACCGCCTGCTGCACCTGCATGCCAACCTTCAATGACTGATGTACCATGACACCCAGGTCTCTTTGCACCTCCCCTTTTCCTAATCTGTCACCATTCAGATAATAGTCTGTCTCTCTGTTTTTACCACCAAAGTGGATAACCTCACATTTATCCACATTATACTTCATCTGCCATGCATTTGCCCACTCACCTAACCTATCCAAGTCGCTCTGCAGCCTCACAGCATCCTCCTCGCAGCTCACACTGCCACCCAACTTAGTGTCATCCGCAAATTTGGAGATACTACATTTAATCCCCTCATCTAAATCATTAATGTACAGTGTAAACAGCTGGGGCCCCAGCACAGAACCTTGCGGTACCCCACTAGTCACTGCCTGCCATTCTGAAAAGTACCCATTTACTCCTACTCTTTGCTTCCTGTCTGACAACCAGTTCTCAATCCATGTCAGTACACTACCCCCAATCCCATGTGCTCTAACTTTGCACATCAATCTCTTGTGTGGAACCTTGTCGAACGCCTTCTGAAAGTCCAAATATACCACATCAACTGGTTCTCCCTTATCCACTCTACTGGAAACATCCTCAAAAAATTCCAGAAGATTTGTCAAGCATGATTTCCCTTTCACAAATCCATGCTGACTTGGACCTATCATGTCACCTCTTTCCAAATGCACTGCTATGACATCCTTAATAATTGATTCCATCATTTTACCCACTACCGATGTCAGGCTGACCGGTCTATAATTCCCTGTTTTCTCTCTCCCTTCTTTTTTAAAAAGTGGGGTTACATTGGCTACCCTCCACTCCATAGGAACTGATCCAGAGTCAATGGAATGTTGGAAAATGACTGTCAACGCATCCACTATTTCCAAGGCCACCTCCTTAAGTACTCTGGGATGCAGTCCATCAGGCCCTGGGGATTTATCGGCCTTCAATCCCATCAATTTCCCCAACACAATTTCCCGGCTAATAAGGATTTCCCTCAGTTCCTCCTCCTTACTAGACCCCCCGACCCCTTTTATAACCGGAAGGTTGTTCGTGTCCTCCTTCGTGAATACCCAACCAAAGTACTTGTTCAATTGGTCCGCCATTTCTTTGTTCCCTGTTATGACTTCCCCTGATTCTGACTGCAGGGGACCTACATTTGTCTTTACTAACCTTTTTCTCTTTACATATCTATAGAAACTTTTGCAATCCGTCTTAATGTCCCCTGCAAGCTTCTTCTCATACTCCATTTTCCCTGCCCTAATCAAACCCTTTGTCCTCCTCTGCTGAGTTCTAAATTTCTCCCAGTCCCCAGGTTCGCTGCTATTTCTGGCCAATTTGTATGCCACTTCCTTGGCTTTAATACTATCCCTGATTTCCTTTGATAGCCACGGTTGAGCCACCTTCCCTTTTTTATTTCTATGTCAGACAGGAATGTACAATTGTTGTAGTTCATCCATGCGGTCTCTAAATGTCTGCCATTGCCCATCCACAGTCAACCCCTTAAGTATCATTCGCCAATCCATCTCAGCCAATTCACGCCTCATACCTTCAAAGTTAGCCTTCTTTAAGTTCTGGACCATGGTCTCTGAATTAACTGTTTCATTCTCCATCCTAATGCAGAATTCCACCATATTATGGTCACTCTTCCCCAAGGGGCCTCGCACAGCGAGATTGCTAATTAATCCTTTCTCATTACATAACACCCAGTCTAAGATGGCCTCCCCCCTAGTTGGTTCCTCGACATATTGGTCTAAAAAACCATCCCTTATGCACTCCAGAAAATCCTCCTCCACCGTATTGCTTCCAGTTTGGTTAGCCCAATCTATGTGCATATTAAAGTCACCCATTATAACTGCTGCACCTTTATTGCACGCACCCCTAATTTCCTGTTTGATGCCCTCCCCAACATCACTACTACTGTTTGGAGGTCTGTACACAACTCCCACTAACGTTTTTTGCCCTTTGGTGTTCTGCAGCTCTACCCATATAGATTCCACATCATCCAAGCTAATGTCCTTCCTAACTATTGCCTTAATCTCCTCCTTAACCAGCAATGCTACCCCACCTCCTTTTCCTTTTATTCTATCCTTCCTGAATGTTGAATACCCCTGGATGTTGAGTTCCCAGCCCTGCTCATCCTGGAGCCACGTCTCCGTAATCCCAATCACATCATATTTGTTAACATCTATTTGCACAGTTAATTCATCCACCTTATTGCGGATACTCCTTGCATTAAGACACAAAGCCTTTAGGCTTGTTTTTTTAACACCCTCTGTCCTTTTAGAATTTTGCTGTACAATGGCCCTTTTTGTTCTTTGCCTTGGGTTTCTCTGCCCTCCACTTTTCCTCATCTCCTTTCTGTCTTTTGTTTTTGCCTCCTTTTTGTTTCCCTCTATCTCCCTGCATTGGTTCCCATCCCCCTGCCATATTAGTTTAACTCCTCCCCAACAGCACTAGCAAACACTCCCCCGAGGACATTGGTTCCGATTCTGCCCAGGTGCAGACCGTCCGGATTGTACTGGTCCCACCTCCCCCAGAACCGGTTCCAATGCCCCAGGAATTTGAATCCCTCCCTGCTGCACCATTGCTCAAGCCACGTATTCATCTGAGCTATCCTGCGATTCCTACTCTGACTAGCACGTGGCACTGGTAGCAATCCCGAGATTACTACTTTTGAGGTCCTACTTTTTAATTTAGCTCCTAGCTCCTTAAATTCATTTCGTAGGAACTCATCCCTTTTTTTACCTATGTCATTGGTACCAACGTGCACCACGACAACTGGCTGTTCTCCCTCCCTTTTTAGAATGTCCTCCACCCGCTCCGAGACATCCTTGACCCTTGCACCAGGGAGGCAACATACCATCCTGGAGTCTCGGTTGCGGCCGCAGAAACGCCTATCTATTCCCCTTACAATTGAATCCCCTATCACTATCGCTCTTCCACTCTTTTTCCTGCCCTCCTGTGCAACAGAGCCAGCCACGGTGCCATGAACTTGGCTGCTGCTGCCCTCCCCTGATGAGTCATCCCCCTCAACAGTACTCAAAGCGGTGTATCTGTTTTGCAGTGGGATGACCACAGGGGACCCCTGCACTACCTTCCTTGCACTACTCTTCCTGCTGGTCTTCCATTCCCTCGCTGGCTGTGGACCCTTCTCCTGCAGTAAGACCAACTCGCTACACGTGATACTCACGTCATTCTCAGCATCGTGGATGCTCCAGAGTGAATCCACCTTCAGCTCCAACTCCGCAACGCGGACCGTCAGTAGCCGGAGGTGGACACACTTCCCGCACATGTAGTCGTCAGGGACACTGGTGTTGTCCCTGTGTTCCCACATGGTACAGGAGGAGCATATCATGTGACCGAGCTGTCCTGCCATGACTTAACCCTTAGATACACTTAAATTGCCGACAACAATGTTAAAAGTTACTGACTAAAAGAAAAAGAAAAACTACTCACCAATCAGCAGCCAATCACTTACCACGTTGGCTGTGACGTCACCTTTTGATTTCTTTCTACTTCTTTTTTGCCTTCTCTCCCAGCTGGAGCTGCACAAGTCACGCCTCTCTGGACTCCCGCCTCTCTCGACGCTCCCCGGACTGCTGAGCCTTTTATAGGCCGCTGCCTCTCTCGACTCCCGCCTCTCTCGACGCTCCCCGGACTGCTGAGTCTTTTATAGGCCGCTGCCTCTCTCGACGCTCCCCGGACTGCTGAGCCTTTTATAGGCCGCTGCCTCTCTCGACTCCCGCCTCTCTCGACGCTCCCCGGACTGCTGAGCCTTTTATAGGCCGCTGCCTCTCTGGACTCCCGCCTCTCTCGACGCTCCCCGGACTGCTGAGCCTTTTATAGGCCGCTGCCTCTCTCGACTCCCGCCTCTCTCGACGCTCCCCGGACTGCTGAGTCTTTTATAGGCCGCTGCCTCTCTCGACGCTCCCCGGACTGCTGAGCCTTTTATAGGCCGCTGCCTCTCTCGACTCCCGCCTCTCTCGACGCTCCCCGGACGGCTGAGCCTTTTATAGGCCGCTGCCTCTCTCGACTCCCGCCTCTCTCCATCCTAATGCAGAATTCCACCATATTATGGTCACTCTTCCCCAAGGGGCCTCGCACAACGAGACTGCTAATTAATCCTCTCTCATTACACAACACCCAGTCTAAGATTATCATATCCCCATCTCACTAGTCACCCCTCACTCTCACCCTCATCCTAGTGCAATTATACCAACTAACAACACATAAGGTAGGCACTTGGGTGTTTTATGCAATGTTCATATAAAGTTTCTGTTAATGTGGTTTCAAACATTTAAACATTTATTTTCAACACTTTGCATTGTTGGACAGATTTGTGTGCACCTTTGGAAGTGGCTTAGTGAGTTACAGTGAATGGTGAGACATAACGGTACCCTCCCCCCCCCGTCAGCCCACAATGCTGATGAGTGTGAAAGGAATGGCTTGGGCATTTTAGGGATGCTTTATGGAGTGTGGGGTGATGACAACCTGGCGCATCATGTGGCAGCCATGGCGTACAGGGTCAAGTGAAGTAAATCTGGCCATGGGGGAGGCATCCGTCGTCTCCCGAGCAGCAAGTTGGTCGGGTGCTACTGCCCTATGTCCTGTGCAGCATCAGTTGATTGCGGAGAAGGTTGGTGTTGTTGTTGGTGCTGCTGGTGTGCCCGGTGATGCTGGTGTTGGAATTTTGAGGACCAAGGTGAGAGAGTATAAAGGGCACCCATGTTGATGGAATAGATGGTGAAGTAAAGATGACAGAAGCATTCTGTCAATGGCGAGAGAGTGCTTCCAATGAGGTGAGAGTGGTTGGAGAGTGGAAAGCCTGCAGAATGTGTACTGGAAACGGAGTGAGAAAAAACTGCATGAGAAAATTGAATATCAGTCAGGCGTACTTTTGAAGTTGTCAAGTAATCAGCTGGAGCAATAGCCACTGAACTCATGCCTCAGCTTGACATCCATGGTCTGCGCAAAGCGGAGATCTGTGGTCATGAAGTTAAAGACAAAATGTAAGTGAAAAAAGGCTGTTAAGCATCTGGCAACTGGGTCTCCCGCCGCTGCCAGCCGGGTCTGCTCAGCGGACAGACCCGGCATTGGGAAAGGTGTGTGGCAGCAGGTTCACAGCGGCGTCCTGACTAGCTATGAAAAGAAACACTTTCCCATCCAACCCACCACCGATCCCGCCCGCGAAACCCCCAGAAAATTCCAGCCTTATTTTACAAGGAGTAGGTAGCCTCCTTATTTCTCCTACCAAAATGTACCACCTCACACTTAACTAAATTGAAATCCATTCATCATTCACACACCCATTCTGCCAGTTTGCTTACAGTAGAATTAATCAAAAACTTTTAGTTCGCCATGAACAAATTCTATTTAAAAAAAATACTTGTCATAAATGACTAGAATATAAAAGAACTGCATAATAATGCATTAACACTTCAGGAATGTCGCTCACTGGCACGGTTATGCATGGACAAACAATCTAAACGCTCAAGCTGAGCTGAAAGAGGCATATTGATTCATGCAATTAGTATTAATTTTAAAGTTTTCAACGTATTAGCCCATCCCTCATGTCACTATAGCAATGGCTGCACAAACAGCTGGAGCAGCGGCTTTCCAATGGCGCTGACATGCTGTATGTTCACATTAGTTGTTAATCACAAAGCAATCAGACAATCAACAAATATAAATTGCTGTAGTTCTTTAGCTCACAGCATTAAAAAGAACTGAGCAAATATCGTATTTTCAACTTCAATCACTTCAATTAATAAATGTTGTCTTCTTGAACCAGCACAGCCCATGTAACATGTCAGAAATGCAGCACTTATTCACAAGTGCAGAAAAAAATATACACACTTTGTGTCATCAAATTAAAAACAAAAAGTAGGAAAAGCTATGATTTAACAAAAATAAACATTCATCTTTCTTCCTGGATATGTGGACCAATCAGACGAATATGGTGACGTAAAGATGTTAATTTACAAATTTAGCTTCTAATATTTTTCTCTCAAGCATTCTCCACAATATTAATCCCTGCTCTTATCATGAAACTTGTCTAATTATTTTAGATACTTTGCAATTAAATAGCAGGAAACAAACTTCATTGTACTCTCAATTTTTAATCTCCTATTTCAAACATTTATACCAAATCTAAATTGTACCTTATTGGTTTAATCAAGTATTTTCTATGGGCTAGAAATTGCATAGCACCCACAAACAAGAATAGGCCATACGGCCCCTCGAGCCTGCTCCGATATTTAATACGATCTTGGCTGATCCGATCATGGACTCAGGTCAACTTCCCTGCCCGCTCCCCATAACCCCTTATTCCCTTATCAGTTAAGAAACTGTCTATCTCTGTCTTAAATTTATTCAATGACCCAGCTTCCACAGCTCTGAGGCAGCGAATTCCACAGATTTACAACTTTCTGAGAAAATACATTTTTCCTCATCTCAGTTTTAAATGGGCGGCCCCTTATTCTAGTCTCCCGCATCAGTGGAAACATTCTCTCTGCATCCACCTTGTCAAGCCCCCTCATATTCTTATACGTTTCTATAAGACCACCTCTCATTCTTCTGATTTCCAATGAGTAGAGGCCCAACCTACTCAACCTTTCCTCATAAATCAACCCCCTCATCCCTGGAATCAACCTAGTGAACCTTCTTTGAACTGCTTCCAAAGCAAGTATATCCTTTCGTAAATATGGAAACCAAAACTGCACGCAGTATTCCAGGTGTGGCCTCACCAATACCCTGTATAACTGTAGCAAGACTTCTCTGCTTTTATACTCCATCCCCTTTGCAATAAAGGCCAAGATTCCATTGGCCTTCCTGATCACTTGCTGTACCTGCATACTATCCTTTTGTGTTTCATGCACAAGTACCCCCAGGTCCCGCTGTACTACAGCACTTTGTAATCTTTCTCCATTTAAATAATAACTTGGTCTTTGATTTTTTTTCTGCCAAAGTGGTAAAGATGGAAAGTACTCCAAATAATAAATGGATTTTGATCATCAAAAGAAAATAAGAGTGGGCATTTAGGCAGACCCTCCGTCTGTTGTGAACATGGTTTTTTAAAATTTGGGACCTTCAGGTAGCTTCCAGGACGTGGCAGGGGTCACTCTGATTTAAATTACCTGTACCTGTAATATATATAGCTCCATCTGGTAGACTACTGTGGCACTGCAGCCAGTGCTGTTTACAACAATAAAGAGGGAACAGGTTACCTGACTGGGTTCCTGATGTGAGCAGCCATCTTACAGCTTGTGTGTGTTTGTGAGTTGGACTGAATATATAACAGTACCATGATAAACTCTTTCAAATAGGGACAATACCAGGCGAGATTTAACTGGAAGTTACCGCAGGACATTCACCGTTACTTGTCTCGGAGCGGGTGCAGGACATTCTAAAAAGGGAGGGAGAACAGCCAGTTGTCGTGGTGCACGTTGGTACCAATGACATAGGTAAAAAAAGGGATGAGTTCCTACGAAATGAATTTAAGGAGCTAGGAGCTGGGGGATGGGAACCAATGCAGGGAGATAGAGGGAAACAAAAAGGAGGCAAAAACAAAAGACAGAAAGGAGATGAGGAAAAGTGGAGGGCAGAGAAACCCAAGGCAAAGAACAAAAAGGGCCATTGTACAGCAAAATTCGAAAAGGACAGAGGGTGTTAAAAAAACAAGCCTAAAGGCTTTGTGTCTCAATGCAAGGAGTATCCGCAATAAGGTGGATGAATTAACTGTGCAAATAGATGTTAACAAATATGATGTGATTGGGATTACGGAGACGTGGCTCCAGGATGATCAGGGCTGGGAACTCAACATCCAGGGGTATTCAACATTCAGGAAGGATAGAATAAAAGGAAAAGGAGGTGGGGTAGCATTGCTGGTTAAGGAGGAGATTAAGGCAATAGTTAGGAAGGACATTAGCTTGGATGATGTGGAATCTATATGGGTAGAGCTGCAGAACACCAAAGGGCAAAAAACATTAGTGGGAGTTGTGTACAGACCTCCAAACAGTAGTAGTGATGTTGGGGAGGGCATCAAACATGAAATTAGGGGTGCGTGCAGTAAAGGTGCAGCAGTTATAATCGGTGACTTTAATATGCACATAGATTGGGCTAACCAAACTGGAAGCAATACGGTGGAGGAGGATTTTCTGGAGTGCATAAGGGATGGTTTTTTAAACCAATATGTCGAGGAACCAACTAGGGGGAAGGCCATCTTAGACTGGGTGTTGTGTAATGAGAGAGGATTAATTAGCAATCTCGTTGTGCGAGGCCCCTTGGGGAAGAGTGACCATAATATGGTGGAATTCTGCATTAGGATGGAGAATGAAACAGTTAATTCAGAGACCATGGTCCAGAACTTAAAGAAGGCTAACTTTGAAGGTATGAGGTGTGAATTGGCTGAGATGGATTGGCGAATGATACTTAAGGGGTTGACTGTGGATGGGCAATGGCAGACATTTAGAGACCGCATGGATGAACTACAACAATTGTACATTCCTGTCTGGCATAAAAATAAAAAAGGGAATGTGGCTCAACCGTGGCTATCAAGGGAAATCAGGGATAGTATTAAAGCCAAGGAAGTGGGATACAAATTGGCCAGAAATAGCAGCGAATCTGGGGACTGGGAGAAATTTAGAACTCAGCAGAGGAGGACAAAGGGTTTGATTAGGGCAGGGAAAACGGAGTATGAGAAGAAGCTTGCAGGGAACATTAAGACGGATTGCAAAAGTTTCTATAGATATGTAAAGAGAAAAAGGTTAGTAAAGACAAACGTAGGTCCGCTGCAGTCAGAATCAGGGGAAGTCATAACGGGGAACAAAGAAATGGCGGACCAATTGAACAAGTACTTTGGTTCGGTATTCACGAAGGAGGACACGAACAACCTTCCGGTTATAAAAGGGGTCGGGGGGTCTAGTAAGGAGGAGGAACTGAGGGAAATCCTTATTAGCCGGGAAATTGTGTTGGGGAAATTGATGGGATTGAAGGCCGATAAATCCCCAGGGCCTGATGGACTGCATCCCAGAGTACTTAAGGAGGTGGCCTTGGAAATAATGGATGCGTTGACAGTCATTTTCCAACATTCCATTGACTCTGGATCAGTTCCTATGGAGTGGAGGGTAGCCAATGTAACCCCACTTTTTAAAAAAGGAGGGAGAGAGAAAACAGGGAATTATAGACCGGTCAGCCTGACATCGGTAGTGGGTAAAATGATGGAATCAATTATTAAGGATGTCATAGCAGTGCATTTGGAAAGAGGTGACATGATAGGTCCAAGTCAGCATGGATTTGTGAAAGGGAAATCATGCTTGACAAATCTTCTGGAATTTTTTGAGGATGTTTCCAGTAGAGTGGATAAGGGAGAACCAGTTGATGTGGTATATTTGGACTTTCAGAAGGCGTTCGACAAGGTCCCACACAAGAGATTGATGTGCAAAGTTAGAGCACATGGGATTGGGGGTAGTGTACTGACATGGATTGAGAAATGGTTGTCAGACAGGAAGCAAAGAGTAGGAGTAAATGGGTACTTTTCAGAATGGCAGGCAGTGACTAGTGGGGTACCGCAAGGTTCTGTGCTGGGGCCCCAGCTGTTTACACTGTACATTAATGATTTAGATGAGGGGATTAAATGTAGTATCTCCAAATTTGCGGATGACACTAAGTTGGGTGGCAGTGTGAGCTGCGAGGAGGATGCTATGAGGCTGCAGAGCGACTTGGATAGGTTAGGTGAGTGGGCAAATGCATGGCAGATGAAGTATAATGTGGATAAATGTGAGGTTATCCACTTTGGTGGTAAAAACAGAGAGACAGACTATTATCTGAATGGTGACAGATTAGGAAAAGGGGAGGTGCAAAGAGACCTGGGTGTCATGGTACATCAGTCATTGAAGGTTGGCATGCAGGTGCAGCAGGCGGTTAAGAAAGCAAATGGCATGTTGGCCTTCATAGCAAGGGGATTTGAGTACAGGGGCAGGGAGGTGTTGCTACAGTTGTACAGGGCATTGGTGAGGCCACACCTGGAGTATTGTGTACAGTTTTGGTCTCCTAACCTGAGGAAGGACATTCTTGCTATTGAGGGAGTGCAGCGAAGGTTCACCAGACTGATTCCCGGGATGGCGGGACTGACCTATCAAGAAAGACTGGATCAACTGGGCTTGTATTCACTGGAGTTCAGAAGAATGAGAGGGGACCTCATAGAAACATTTAAAATTCTGACGCGGTTAGACAGGTTAGATGCAGGAAGAATGTTCCCAATGTTGGGGAAGTCCAGAACCAGAGGTCACAGTCTAAGGATAAGGGGTAAGCCATTTAGGACCGAGATGCGGAGGAACTTCTTCACCCAGAGAGTGGTGAACCTGTGGAATTCTCTACCACAGAAAGTTGTTGAGGCCAATTCACTAAATATATTCAAAAAGGAGTTAGATGAGGTCCTTACTACTAGGGGGATCAAGGGGTATGGCGAGAAAGCAGGAATGGGGTACTGAAGTTGAATGTTCAGCCATGAACTCATTGAATGGCGGTGCAGGCTAGAAGGGCCGAATGGCCTACTCCTGCACCTATTTTCTATGTTTCTATGTTTCTATGTTTCCCATATTTTTTTTCGGCTTTCGACAATTTTCCGACATTTAATTAAAAATAAATTCTCATATTTTTGTTTCATCAGGGGCCTAAAAGTTGTTTGCTTCAGCTTCCTTCTAGCGGCTATTCGCAAGTGACTCTCTGTCTGGATTCCGTGCCATTGTATATTGGGCCCCTAACCAGCTGCCCTGCTCTGTACGCAGGAGCTGAGGGATCAATGCGCAGAAGGAACAGAAACGTTGAACAAATATTTTATATCGGTCTTCACAGTAGAAGACACTAAAAACATCCCAATAGTGGATAATCAAGGGGCTATAGGGAGGGAGAAACTTAATACAATCACTATCACTAATGAAGTAGTACTCAGCAAAATAATGGGACTAAAGGCGGACAAGTCCCCTGGGCCTGATGGCTTACATTCCTAGGGTCTTAAAAGAAGTGGCTGCAGAGATAGTGGATGCATTGGTTGTAATCTACCAAAATTCCCTGGATTCTGGGGCGATCCCAGCGGATTCGAAAACTGCAAATGTAACGCCCCTATTTAAAAAAGGAGGCAGACAAAAAGCAGGAAACTATAGACCAGTTAGCCTAAAATCTGTCGTTGGGAAAATGCTGGAGTCCATTATTAAGGAAGCAGTAGCCGGACATTTGGAAAGCAAAATTCAATCAAGCAGAGCCATCATGTTGATAAATTTGTTGGAGTTCTTTGAGGATGTAACGAGCAGGGTGGATAAGGGGGAACCAGTGGATGTGGTGTATTTGGATTTCCAGCAGGCATTCGATAAGGTGCCACATAAAAGGTTACTGCACAAGATAAAAGTTCACAGGGTTGTGGGCAATATATTAGCTTGGATAGAGGATTGGCTAACTAACAGAAAGCAGAGAGTCGGGATAAATGTGTCATTTTCCGGTTGGCAAACAGTGACTGGTGGGGTGCCGCAGGGATCAATACAGGTGCCTCATCTATTTATAATCTATATTAATGACTTGGATGAAGGGACCGAGTGTAATGCAGCCAAGTTTGCTGATGATACAAAGATGGGTGGGAAAGCAAATTATGAGGGGAACACAAAAAATTTGCAAAGGGATATAGACAGTCTAAGTGAGTGGGCAAAAATTTGGCAGACGGAGTATAATGTGGGAAAATGTGAGTGTTATGTTCATAATAAAGTAATGTAACTAAGTAATGTAGACATGAGTAAGTGTGATCTTAGCTCTTTTATTCAAACTCCAGAGTGTTGGTACAGCATGGGAGACCTGCTTATTATACAGTGCTCCTAAGGGATGCTGGGATCCCTTGGGACTCCAACAGGTATGCCCTCTGCTGGCGGTATGATAGAGGTTACATAGGGTTGCATACATAACATCACTCCCTCCCAAAGTCAATAGTACACATATTTACAGGGTGAGACGATCTGGGGCTTTTCGCTCCCTTGTCGATCGTCTCGGTACAAATGCAGGTGTGGGTGAGTTGGTTGGCTCTTCGTTGGGCTGCTGGGGATGGTGAGTTCAGCTTCGTGGTCAACCGTGATGAAGGTTGTCACTTGTGTGTGTGTTGGAGGGACGAAGTTGGTGGTGTCCTCTTCGGGTTGTTCGTGGATGTCTGTGAATCACAGTTTGGTTTGGTCCAAATGCTTTCTGCAAGTTAGTCCATGAGCAAGTTTGACCTGAAACATCCTACTCCCTTCTTTGGCTATGACAGTGCCAGCAAGCCATTTGGGACCATGTCCATAGTTGAGTACAAATACAGGGTCATTGACTTCAATATCGCGTGACAAGTTTGCACGATCATGGTACATGCTTTGTTGATGTCCTCGACATGATCATGGAGATCAGGGTGGACAAGAGACAGCCTTGTTTTGAGCACCCTTTTCACTGGGGGAACCCCGGTGAGCGAGTGGGGTCTGGTGCAGTAGCTGAGCAGGACTCGGGGCAGGCGGGTCTGCAGGGAGCCTTCCAACATGTTTCAAGCTTTGCTTGATGGTTTGGACTGCCCATTCTGCCTGATTATTGGAAGCAGGCTTGAACGGGGCAGATATGATGTGCTTGATCACATTGTGGGTCATGAATTCCTTGAATTCTGCATTGGTGAAACGCGGCCCATTGTCACTGACAAGGACATCGTGGCGCACATGGCTCGTAGGCTTTCGATGGTGGCAGTGGACGTGCTTACAGACATTATTACACACTCAATCTGTTTTGAATAAGCATTCACAACAACCAAAAACATTTCGCCTAGAAATGGGCCTGCAAAGTCAACATGGATCCTAGACCACAGTTTGGAGGGCCATGACCACAAACTTAGCGGTGCCTCCCTGGGGGCATTGCTCAGTTGAGAGCAAGTGTTGCATTCGCTCATGCATGACTCCAAATCTGAGTTGATGCCGGGCCACCACACATGGAATCTGTTTATAGCTTTCATCATTACTACGCCTGGGAGGGTACTGTGCAGGTGGCGTATGAACGTTTTCCTGCCTTTCTTAGGTAAAACCACACGATTACCCCATAAAAGACAGTCCGCCTGTATGGACATTTCATCTTTGCGCCGCTGGAACAGCTTGATCTCTTCATGCATTTCTGCTGGGACGCTGGACCAGCTCCCATGGAGGATACAGTTTTTTACAAGGGACAGTAAAGAATCCTAGCTGGTCCAGGTCCTGATTTGGTGGGCCGTAACGGGTGACTTTTTGTTTTCAAATGCATCCATCACCAAGAGCAAGTCTACAGGCTGTGTCATTTCCACACCGGTGGTGGGCAATGGTAGCCAACTGAGAGCATCAGCGCAGTTCACTGTGCCTGGTCTGTGGCGGATTACATAGTTATATGCAGACAACGTAAGTGCCCATCTTTGGATGCGGGCAGAGGCATTGGTATTAATCCCTTTGCTCTCTGAGAATAGCGATATGAGCGGCTTATGGTCAGTTTCTAACTCAAACTTAAGACCAAACAGATACTGGTGCATTTTTTTCACCCCATAAACACATGCCAGAGCTTCTTTTTCAATCATGCTGTTGGCCAATCGGCCTTGGACAAACGCCTGGATGCATAGGCGACTGATTGCAATGTTCCTGATTCGTTAGCTTGTTGTAACACACACCCGACCCCGTACGAAGACGCATCACAAGCTAGCACTAAACGTTTACATGGGTTATACAGAACAAGCTGTTTGTTGAATCGTAACAGATTTCTGGCTTTCTCAAAAGCAGCCTCTTGTGATTTCCCCCATACCCAGTCATCTCCCTTGCGTAGCAGCACATGTAGGGTTCTAGCAAGGTGCTTAACCCGGGTAGAAAATTACCAAAATAGTTGCGGAGTCCCAGGAACGACCGCAGCTCCATCACATTCTGTGGTCTCGGCATGTTCTTTATGGCCTCCGTCTTGGCGTCGGTGGGTCTGATGCCATCTGCCACGATTCTTCTCCCTAAGAACTCGACCTCTGGCGCCAGGAAAACACACTTCGAGCGTTTTAACCTGAGTCCCACGCGATCTAGCCGAATTAGAATCTCTTCCAGGTTCTTCAAGTGTTCAATGGTGTCCCGATCTGTGACCAGTATGTCGTCCTGGAAAACCACGGTGCGCGGAACCGACTTTAGCAAGCCCTCCATGTTCCTTTGAAAAATTGCCGTGACCGATCGAATCCCAAACGGGCATCTATTGTAGATGAACAGACCTTTGTGTGTATTGATGCAGGTGAGGCCTTTCGAAGATTCCGCCAGCTCCTGTGTCACGTAGGCCGAGGTCAGGTCCAACTTAGCGAACGTCTTTCCTCCAGTCAGGGTCGCAAATAGTTCGTCTGCCTTGGGTAGCGAGTACTGGTCCTGTAGCGAAAAACGGATAATCATTACTTTATAGTCCCCACAAAGTCTGACCGTGCCATCGTCTTTGAGAACCAGAACAATCGGACTGGCCCACTTGTTGAACTCCACTGGCGCGATGATGCCTTCTCGCTGCAGCCTGTCCAGCTCAATTAGCACTTTCTATCGCATCAATATATGGCACCGCCCGTGCTTTGCGGTGGATGGGTCGTGTACCAGGAACCAAGTGGATCGGCACCTTCGCCACCGAGAAACTTCTGATGCCTAGCTCAAACAATGACGGTAACTTGCTCGGAACCTGGGCACATGAGGTGTCGTCGACAGACGAGAGCGCTCGGATGTTGTCCAAGTTCCAGCGGATTTTTCCCAGCTAGCTTCTGTCGAACAGTATGGGATCATCTCCTGGTACAATCCATAGTGGGAGTTCGTGCACTGCTCCATCATAGGAGACTTTTACTGCTGCGCTGCCAATTACAGGGATCAGCTCTTTAGTGTAAGTTCTTAGCTTGGTATGAATGGGGCTAAGCTTGGGCTTGTTTGCCTTGTTGCACCACAGCCTGTCGAAGTCTTTTTGCTCATGATAGACTGACTCGCACTCGTGTCCAGTCCCATGGATACTGGAATTCCGTCCAGTTCGACTTTTAGCATGATCAGTGGACATTTCGTGGTGAAGGTGTGTACCATGTACACTTCTGCCTCCTCAGTTCGAGTTCTCTAGTTCAGCCTGATCTGCCATGGATCGATCCTCCTCTGCAATATGGTGGTTTGCAGGATTTGCAGCTCGTCTGCACATTCACTGGAGGTGTCCCATTGTTCCACAGCCTTTGCACTAATAGTGTTTGAAGCAGCATTGATGGGCTCGATGATCACCTCCGCAGCGCCAACAAGGTGTTAATGCCTCGCACTAACGTTTGATGGCGGACTCTGGGTCATCTAAGGTCGTGTAGCTTCAGGCGTGTACATTCTGCCATGTGCATTTCCTGCCTGAAAACGACGTTACTTTGTGTACAGTACTTGCTGAAACCTCTTTATGCTGTGAAATTTGTTTGGTGTTATCGCTGGTGGATATCATTATGGCTTTGCTCAGGTTCGGTATTTCAACAGTCAATAGTTTGCAAAGGATAACCTCATGGCCAATGCCAAGCACAAAGAAGTCTCTTAACATTTGCTCAAGGAATCCATCAAATTCGCAATGTCCTGCAAGGCACCTTAGTTCAGCGACGTAGCTCGCCACTTCCTGGCCTTCAGGCCGTTGACATGTGTAAAATTGATACCTTGCCATCAGAACACTTTCCTTTGGACTTAGGTGCTTCCGGACCAGCGTACACAGTTCTTCATATAATTTGATTGTTAGTTTCACCGGAGCTAAAAGATTCTTCATGAGGCCATAGGTTGTTGCCCTACAGACGGTGAGGAGGATCACCCTTCGTTTGGTCGCGTTCTCATCCTCTTCCACCTTGTTGGCCATGAAGTATTGGTCGAGACGCTCCACGAAGGCCTCCGAATCGGCCACTTCTGAGAATTTCTCCAGGATATCATCAGTTCTCTGTATTTCCGCATGATTATTCGTTATCTCATCGCCAGTTGTTATTGTAAAGTCCTTACTCTACAGCATGAAACCACACGAGACACATTCTGGGAACAAGGTCACTCTGTGACCTGCTCTCTTTATTTACAGGGTTCCAAAGACGATGAGCCTGTGTGGGACCTCCCTTTTTATACCTGTGTGATCAGGTAAGGAGTGTCTCCCACAAGTTCACCCCTTGTGGTCAAGGTGTGCATCTAGGTTGAGTGAATACAGTAATACAGTGGTGTTACATTATGGTTACATACATGACATCACCTTCCCCCCGCGCCCCCCCCCCCCCGCAAAGTCTTATTGGGATCATAGGTTTAGTCCCTCGTGGAGCACCGTAGTCGGGGCTCTGGTTGTTGGACACTGACGTGAGTGTCTGTCACCTGTGGTGATTCCGGCCTGTCCGGGCTGACCGCAGGGACTGTACATTCTTCTGATTGCTCTTGTTGCTCGTTCACTGGTGGTGTGAGCTCCATCTCATGGTCTTCTTCAGGTTCCTCCGTGTCAGTGCTGAACCTTTTTTTTACTTGGTCCAGATGCTTACGGCATATCTGAACATTGTTGAGTTTTACCATGATGACCCTATTCCCCTCTTTGTCAATTACAGTGCCCTCAAGCCATTTGGGCCCCATGGTGTCATTGAGGACGAATATAGGATCATTTATTTCTATACACATCCCCCTCGAATTACGGTCATGGGACTCGTTTTGTGACTTACGCTTACCCTCAACTATGTTGGTCAGGACTGTGAATGAGGGACAACCGAGTTTTGAGTGTCCGTTTCATTAGTAGCTCTGCGGGCAGGACCCCCGTGAGCGAGTGCGGTCGGGATCTATAGGCCAGCAGGAGGCACGACAGGCGGCATTGTAGGGAGGGTCCTTGAATCCTGAGCATCCCTTATTTAATGATTTGGACCGCATGTTCGGCCTGGCCATTGGAGGCCGGCTTGAACGGTGCAGTCCTGATGTGGTTGATGCCATTGCCCGACATAAACTCCCGGAATTCGTAGCTTGTGAAGCATGGGCCATTATCACTAACCAGAATGTCCGGCAAGCCGTGGGTTGCAAAGATCGCACGTAGGCTTTCCACGGTGGTGGATGACGTGCATGAATTCAGAATGATGCACTCGATCCATTTCGAGTACGCATCTACCACAATAAGAAACATCTTACCCATGAACGGACCTGCGTAGTCAACATGAATGTGTGACCATGGTCTGGTGGGCCAGGGCCATGGGCTGAGCGGGGCCTCCCTGGGGGCATTGCCCAGCTGGGCACACGTCGTGCACCTGCGAACACAGTGTTCCAGGTCCGAATCAATTCCAGGCCACCAAACGTGTGACCAGGCAATGGCCTTCATCAGCACAATGCCTGGGTGCTCGCTGTGGTGTTCCCTGATGAATGCCTCCCTGCCCTTCTGGGGCATAACTACCCAGCTGCCCCATAGTAGGCAGTTGGCTTGGATGGAGAGCTCATCCATCCGTCTGTGGAACGGTCTGACCTCCTCAGGGCATACTCCGTGTGCGGGCACCCAATCCCCAGTGAGGACACATTTCTTAATCAGGGATAGGAGGGGATCTCTGTTCGTCCAGATTTTGATCTGGCGTGCTGTGATGAGGGAGCCTGCACTGTCAAAGCCATCAACAGCCATGACCATCTCAGCGCTTTGCTCTGCTGCCCCCTCAATGGTGACCAGTGGAAGCCTGCTGAATGCATCAGCGCAATTTTCAGTGCCGGGCCGGTGCCGGATGGAGTAGTCATAAGCAGCCAGCGTGAGAGCCCATCGCTGTATGCGAACTGATGTGTTGGCATTGATGGCCTTGCTGTCTGACAACAGGGATGTTAATGGCTTGTGGTCCGTCTCTAATTCAAACTTCCTACCAAAGAGGTACTGATGCATTTTTTTTACACCATAGACACATGCAAGCGCTTCTTTCTCAAACATCCCAAATCCCCGTTCTGCTTGAGAGAGCGACTTGGAGGCATAAGCCATAGGTTGTAGTTGACCCTCAGCATTGGCCTGCTGCAACACGCACCCAACCCCATAGGACGATGCATCACATGTCAGAACCAATTTTTTACAGTGGTCGTACAGAGTCAACAACATGTTTGAACAAAGTAGGTTTCGCGCCCGATCAAAAGCCCGTTCCTGACAGTCTCCCCAAAACCAATCGCAACCCTTATGCAGGAGCACGTGTAGTGGCTCCAACAACGTGCTCAAGTTCGGCAGAAAGTTCCCGAAATAGTTCAACAGTCCCAGGAATGAACGCAACTCCGATGTGTTGCAGGGCTTGGGTGCTCGTCAAATTGCCTCTGTTTTGGATTCGGTGGGCCGAATCCAATCTGCAGCAATCCTCCTGCCCAGAAACTCAACCTCAGGAGCTAAGAACACACATTTAGATTTCTTGAGTCACAGGCCTACCCGGTCCAGTCGGCGTAGCACCTCCTCCAGGTTGTGGAGGTGTTCCTCGGTGTCTCGACCCGTGATGAGGATGTCGTCTTGGAATACGATCGTTCCAGGAATGGATTTAAGCAGGCTTTCCATGTTGCGTTGAAAAATTGCGGCCGCTGATCGAATGCCAAACGGGCACCTGTTATAAACGAACAGTCCCTTGTGCGTGGTGATGGTGGTCAGTAGTTTAGATTCGTTGGCCAGTTCCTGGGTCATATCGGCTGAAGTGAGGTCCAACTTGGTGAACAGCTTGCCGCCTGCCAAATTGGCGAAGAGGTCCTCTGCTCGGGAGCGGGTATTGATCTTGTAGGGACACCCGATTGATGGTGGCCTTGTAGTCACCACAGATCCTGACAGAGCCATCCTCTTTTAGGACGGTAACGATGGGGCTCGCCCAGTTGCTGAATTCAACAGGCGAGATGATGCCCTCTCTCAACAGCCAGTCCAATTCGCTCTCGATCTTTTCTCGCATCACATACGGCACCGCTCTGGCTTTGTGGTGCACTGGCCTGGCATCCAGGGTGATATGCACCTTGGTGCCTTTGAAAGTCCCGACGCCAGGTTGGAATAGTGAATCAAATTGTTGTAGGACTTGTGAGCACGAACTTCGCTTCACAAATGACATTGCACGAACATCCCCCCATTTTCAGTTCATCTCGGCTAACCAGCTCCTCCTCAACAGTGCGGGACCATTGCCCGGGACAATCCAGAGTGGCAGCCGATTCACTAACCCATTGTGTGTGACAGCCATCATTGCACTGCCTAGCACCGGAATGATTTCTTTGGTGTAAGTCCGTAATTGTGTCTCGATACGTGCTAATTTGGGTCTACTGGCTTTAAGTGGCCATAGCTTCTCAAATTGCTGAACTCCCATGAGTGACTGGCTGGCCCCAGTGTCCAGCTCCATGCGTACAAGGATGCCGTTAAATAAAACCCTCATCATCATTGGTGGCGTTTTGGTGTATGAACTGTGAATAATCGCCACGTGGACCCGCTGAACCTCGGCGTCCATCGATTTGCCCCAAAAGTGATCCTGCCTCAAAGAAGCCTCTAATGGTCCATCCGCCTCATATATTAGTCTGGTTGCAGGCTTCCTGCACATTCGAGCTAAGTGGCCACTGAGATTGCAGTTCCTGCAGACAAACTGTTGAAATCTGCAAGTTCTAGCTGAGTGTTTTCCCCCACACCCTCAGCATAAGTTAAAATTTCCATTGTTGGGAACAAAGGGACTTGGGCCAGGCATTCCGCGCTGACTGTCCCTTTGACTGCTCTTAAGGAACCTATTAGTGGGTGTCAATGGCCCCATCCCGGGCCGCATTGTCCACTGTGATGGCGTGAATGTCCGTTCAGCCTGCCATTGTCTCTGTTGAAGTCCTACTCTGGGGTTTATTGCTGCCTGGGGAATGTCGGACTGCCCCTGCCTGCCTGCAGGGCTCTGAGTCGCATTAATGATGTTGACTCCCTGATCCATCACCGCGTTAGAGGCAGAATTGCGCGGGTATATTATTTTCGTCTCTTCCTCCCCCGCCATGAAAGTTTGAGCCATCAACGCCGTCGCTTCCAAGGTCAAATCCTTGGTCTCAATTAATTTGCGGAAAATTCCCGCGTGACCGATGCCCTCAACAAAGAAGTCCCTTAACATCTCCCCCTGCAGGCATCTGTGAACTTACAGAGACTGGCCAAATGCCAGAGGTCCACTACGAAGTCCGGTATGCTCTGTCCTTCACGACGTCGGTGGGTGTAGAATCTGTGTCGGGCCATATGTATGCTACTCGCCGGTTGGAGGTGCTCCCCGATCAATTTGGTAAGTTCTTCAAAGGTTTTGTCCGACGGCTTTTAAGGTGCTAGTAAGTCCTTCATGAGCGCGTAAGTCTTTGGTCCGCAGCTGGTCAAAAGATGAGCCCTTCGCTTGTCGGCTGCTGCATCCCCAGCCATTCTTTCGTAACGTAGCTTTGCTGAAGCTTCTCGACAATTTTCATCCCAGCCTTCCCCAACACCGTACCATTCCTCTGTGCTACCGGTGGCCATTCTCGTGGGCCGTGAATTCCCGTTTCTCATCGCCAATGTAAAGTCCTTACTCTACAGCATGAAACCACACAAGGCACATTCTGGGGACAAGATCACTCTGTGACCTGCTTTCTTTATTTACAGGACTCCAAAGACGATGACCCTGCATGGGAACTCCCTTTTTATACCTGTGTGATCAGGTAAGGAGTGTCTCCCACAAGTTCACCCTTTGTGGTCAAGGTGTGCATCTTGGTTGAGTGAATACAGTAATACAGTGGTATTACATTGTGGTTACATACATGACAGTTATGTTCATAATAAAGTAATGTAACTGAGTACTGTAGATATGAGTGTGACCTTAGCTCCTTTATTCAAACTCCACAGTGCTCGTACAGCATGGGAGGCCTGCTTATATACAGTGCTTCCAAGTGATGCTGGGATCCCTTGGGACTTCAACAGGTATGCGCTCTGGTGGCGGTATGATACAGGTTACATAGGGTTGCATACACAACAGTGAGTTTATCCACTTTAGCAGAAAAAATAGAAAAGCAATTTATAATTTAAATGGAGAAAAATTGCAAAATGCTGTAGTACAGAGGGATCTGGTCCTTGTGCATGAAATACAAAAAGTTAGTACAGTAAGGTACAGTAAATAATCAGGAAGGAAAATGGAAAGTTGGCCTTTATTGCTAGGGGGATAGACTATAAAAGCAGAGAAGTCCTGCTACAAATATACAGGGTATTGGTGAGGTCACACCTAGAATACTGCGTACAATTTTGGTCTCCGTCTTTGAGGAAGGATATACTTGCATTGGAGACTGCTCAGAGAAGGTTCTCTAGGTTGATTCCGGGGATGAGGGGGTGACTTATGAAGATAGGTTGATAGGTTGGGCCTACATTCATTGGAGTTCAGAAGAATGAGAGGTGATCTTATCGAAACATGTAAGATAATGAAGGGGCTCAACAAGGTGGATGCAGAGAGGATATTTCCACCCGTAGGGGAAACTAAAACTAGGGGACATGGGGCAAGTCTTCCCTTTCATTTTCGGCGGGTTCTCGGCGATTTTCTCGGCCCGGCGAAAGTTATCCATTATTTTTTTACTGGTATCGCCCAAATCTAAAAACGCCCGCTGGGACCAAACCACCAATGTGCACCACTGAGAAAATCGCCAGGGAAGTTTGGCCTCAACGGAAGCCCATCCAGAGCGCCAAGGGAACCGCCCTGTGGAAGCTGCTTAAATTTTTATTTTTTAATTTTAAAACGGCGATTTGGTGTAAAAGTTTCTTGGGGATGTTTTTACCTTTTTATTTTTTTTTAATGAAAATTTCTCCCTCCCCTAGGCCCAGTCTCGGACTAAATTTTTTTTAATATGCCCATTTTACTTAGTTTCCTCTTAAACGCCAAGAAAACCGCCAAGAATAAAGGTGCAAGTCCCATTTTCTCGACGGGCGATTAGTTTTAATTAGTTTTAACATAAAAATGTAAATTTTCACCAGCATTACTTATCAAACTTTAACGTTTTTTCCAGGCAGGCAATCGGGTGTTGAGGGGCTCTCAGGAAAGTCTTAGAATAAGGGGTCGCCCATTTAAAACTGAGATGAGGAGGAATTTCTTCTCTCAGAGGGTTGTAAATCTGTGGAATTCTCTGCCTCAGAGAGCTGCGGAGGCTGGGTCATTGAATAAATTTAAGGCGGAGATAGACAGATTTTTGAGCAATAAGGAAATAAAGGGTTATGGGGAGTGGGCAGGGAAGTGGAGCTGAGTCCATGATCAAATCAGCCATGATCTTATTGAATAGCGGAGCAGGCTCAAGGGGCCAGTTGGCCTACTCCTGCTCTTATTTCTTATGTTCTTAATTCTTATGTTCTTATCTACCACTGACTATACTGTCCCCTACCATTACAGCTTCTATAAGAACGTAAGAATTAGGAGTAGGAGTAGGCCATTCGACCCCTCGAGCCTGCTCCACCATTCAATGAGATCATGGCTGATCTTCTACCTCAACTCCACTTTCCTGCATTATCCCCATATCCCATCATCCCTTAATACCTAAATATCAATCGATCTCTGTCCTGAATATACTCAAAGACTGAGCCCCCACAGCTCTCTGGGTAGAGAATTCCAAAGATTCACCATCCTCTGAGTGAAGAAGTTTTTCCTCATCTCAGTCCTAAATGTCCGACGCTTTATTCTGAGACTGTGACCCCCTGGTTCTAGACTTCCCAGCCAGGGGAAACATCCTCACTGCATCTACCCTGTCAAGCTCTAAGAATTTTGTATGTTTCAATGAAATCACCTCTCATTCTTCTAAACTCTAGAGAATATAGGCCTAGTCTACTCAATCTCTCCTCATTGGACAAACCCCCCATCCCAGAAATCAGTCTGGTGAACCATCATTGCACTCTCTCTATGGCAAGTATATCCTTCCTTACGTTAGCAGACCAAAACTGGACACAATACTCCAGGTGCAGTCTCACCAGGGTCCTATATAAATGCAGTAAGATGTCTTTACTCTTATACTCAAATCCTCTTGTAATAAAGGCCAACATACCATTTGCTTTCTTAACTGCTTGCTGTACCTGCATGTTAGATTTAAGTGATTTGTGTCCAAGGACACCCAGGTCCCTCTGAACACCACCATTTTCCAAACCCTTACTGTTGTGTATGGAGAAAGAGTCAGACTGAACACTGTGAGCTCAAAGTAAAGTGTGACCTTAGTCTTTTATTGCAGGTCTCCAGGGTGTCTCTCCAACCTATGACGCCTCCTTAAATACCTGTGCTCCCAAGGGATTATGGATTCCTTGAGACTCCAGGGGATGAGCCCTCTGGTGGCTGTACAGAGTAAATACAAGTATACATATATAACAACACTCCCCCGCAAAGTCAATAGTGTAACTATATGAAATGTGAGTTGATCTGGGGCCCTTCTTGCCCTGGTTGATCATCTCGGTGTGAAAGCTGGTGTTGTTGAATCATTTGTTGGCCCCTCGCTGGGCTGTTGTGCAGCTGGCCTTGCTGGGCTGCCTGGTGTGTTGGGTCCTGCTGGGCTGCTGTGGATGATGGGTTCTGCTTCGTGGTCAACCGTGGTGCCAGTTGCCACTGGTGTGTATGTTGGGGGATCAAAAAAGGTAGGGTCCAATGTGGGTTGCTCAGGATAGTCCGTGAATCTGAGTTTGATTTGGTCCAAGTGTTTCCGGTGAATGAGTCCATTTGAAAGTTTGACCCAAAACATCCTGCTCCCCTCTTTGGCCACGACAGTGCCGGGAAGCCACTTGGGACCTTGTCCATAATTTAATACAAATACAGGATCATTGATTTCAATCTCGCGTGACACATTTGCGCTATCATGGTATGCACTTTGTTGAAGTTGCCTGCTCTCTACCTGTTCATGTAGATCAGGGTGAACTAACGAGAGCCTTGTCTTAAGTGCTCTTTTCATGAGCAGTTCAGCAGGTGGGATCCCAGTGAGTGAGTGGGGTCTCGAGCTAAGCAGGACTCGGGATAGGCGAATCTGCAATGAGCCTTCAGTTACCCTCTTCAAGCCTTGCTTGATGGTTTGCACTGCTCTCTCTGCCTGACCATTGGATGCTAGTTTAAACGGGGCAGATGTGACATGTTTGATCCCGTTACGGGTCATGATTTCTTTAAACTCAGCACTGGTAAAACATGGCCCGTTGTCGCTCATCAGAACATCGGGTAGGCCATGTGTGGCAAACATGGCCCGCAGGCTTTCAGTAGTAGCAGCGGATGTGCTAGCCGACATTATCTCACATTCAATCCACTTGGAGTACGCGTCTACAACCACAAGGAACATTTTACCCAAGAACAGGCCTGCATAGTCGACGTGTACCCTAGACCACGGTTTGGAGAGCCAAGGCCATAAACGTAGCGCCGCCTCCCTGGGTACATTGCTTAACTGTGAGCATGTATTACATCTGTGAACGCAGGACTCTAAGTCCGCATCGCTACCGGGCCACCACACGTGGGATCTGGCTATCGCTTTCATCATTACGATGCCTGGGTGAGTACTGTGGAGGTCATTGATGAAGGTGTCTCTGCCCTTCTTGGGGACTACTACTTGATTGCCCCACAGAAGGCAGTCACCCTGTATAGACATTCCACCTTTGCGCCGCTGGAATGGCTTTATCTCTTCCTGCATTTCCACTGGGACACTGGATCAGCTCCCGTGAAACTCACAGCTTTTGACTGGAGATAAGGGGTCCTGGCTTGTCCAGGTTTTGATCTGCCGGACAGTGACGGGTGATTGCTCACTCTCAAATGCTTCCATAACCATGGCTAGATCTGCGGGGTGCGCCATTTCCACCCCCATGGTGGGCAATGGCAGCCTACTGAGAGCATCGGCGCAGTTTTCTGTGCCTGGCCTGTGGCGGATGGCGTAGTTGTATGCAGACAACATGAGCGCCCATCTCTGGGTGAGGGCTGATGCGTTGGTATTTATCCCTTTACTCTCGGAGAACAGGGATATAAGTGGCTTATGGTCAGTTTCCAATTTTGAATTTTAGCCCAAACAGGTATTGATGCATTTTATTTACCCCATAGACACACGCTAATGCTTCTTTCTCAATCATTCTGTAGGCTCTCTCAACCTTCGACAGACTCCTAGATGCAATACACACCCGACGCAATACGATGACGCATCACATGCTGGTACCAAACGCTTACATGGATCATACAATACAAGCAATTTGTTTGAGCATAACAATTCTCTCGCTTTTACAGAGGCATTTTCTTGGCTTTTACCTCAAACCTATTCGTCCCCTTTTCGTAGTAAGACATGCAGTGTTTCTAACAGTGTGCTGAGACCCGAACTACTAAGAAGTTACCAAAGTAGTTCAGGAGTTCCACAAACGACCACAGCTCCATCACGTTCTGAGCCCTACTGGTTGAGTCAACTAAGAACCTCCTCCAGGTTCTGCAGATGCTCGACTGTGTTCTGACCTGTGACCAAGATGTCGTCCTGGAAGACCACGGTGTGTGGGACCGACTTCAGTAAACTTTCCATGTTTCTCTGGAATATCGCCGCAGCCGATTAGACTCCAAACGGGCATCTGTTATAAACAAAAAGACCTTTGTGCGTGTTGATGCAGGTGAGGGCCTTCGATGATTCCTCCAGTTCCTTCGTCATATAGGCTGAAATCAGATCCAGCTTCATGAACGGCCTTTGGTAGTGGGTATTGGTCCTGCAGGGAGAAAGGATTGATAGTTACCTTGTAATCGTCACAGATTCTGACTCCCTTGACGACTGGGACGATAGGATTGGCCCACTCGTTGAACTCGATCGGGGAAATTATGTCCTCGCTTTGCAGCCGGTCTAGCTCAATCTCTACCCTTTCTCTCATCATGTACGTTACTGCTTTTGCCTTGTGATGGATGGGTCATGCCCCGGAATTAGGTGGATCTGCACTTTTGCTCCTTGGAATTTCCCGATGCCTGGTTCGAACAGCGAAGGAAGTTTGTTTAAGACCTGGGCACACGAAGTGTCGTCAGCGGGCGATAGCGCACGGATGTCGTCCCAGTTCCAGCGTATTTTTCCCAGACAGGACCATCGCCCGGTACCACCCAGAGTGGTAGCTTGTGCACCGTTTCATCGTAGCAGACCTTTACGGTAGCACTGCTGATTACAGGAATCAGTTCTTTTGTGTAAGTTCTTAGTTTCGTGCGAACTGGAGTTAAGACTGGCCTTGAGGCCTTGTTGCACCACAACCTTTTGAAAGTCTTTTTGCCCATGATGGACTGGCTCGCGTCAGTGTCCAGCTCCATTGACACCAGGAGTTCATTTGTTCAACATTCAGCATTATCGAGGGACAATTCATGGTGAATGTGTGCACCCCATGTATCTCTGCCTCCTCTATCTGAGGCTCTGGTTTGTAGTGATCCTCCGTGGATCTGTCCTCCTCTGCAACATGGTGGTTTGCAGGTTTAACAGGCTTTGCAGCTCACCTGCACACTCGTTGGAGGTGTCCCATTGTTCCACAGCCCTTGCAAATGTACTCTTTGAATCGGCTTGAATGGAAACGATGATCACGCCCGCAGTGCCAACAAGGTGTAAATGGCCTTGCATTCATCACCTTTGATGGTGGACTCGGAGACATCTGCGGACGTGTATCTGCAGGTATGTGTGACCTGCCCTGTACGTTACAATTCATAAACAACATCACTTGTTCACAGTATTTGTAGCAGCACTTGTGTGCTGAGAGATTTGCTTCACATTGTCACTAGTGGCAATGAATGCCTGGGCTATCGCTATGGCCTTAGTCAAGGTTGAGGTCTCTACAGTCAAAAGTTTGCGAAGTATGGTTTCATGGCCAATGCCAAGTACGAAAAAGTCTCTGAGCATGTGCTCCAAATGTCCTTCAAATTCGCAATGTCCTGCAAGGCGTCTTAGCTTGGCGACATACCTTGCCACTTCCTGGCCTTCAGACCTTTTGTAGGTGCAGAACCAGTACCTCTCCATCAGAACGCTTTCCTCCGGGTTCAAATGCTCTCGAACCAGTGTGCACAAATCGTCGTATGATTTCTCCGTGGGTTTTGCTGGAGTGAGCAAATTCTTCATGAGGTCATACGTTGGTGCCCCACAGACGGTGAGGAGGATCGCTCTACGTTTGGTAGCGTTCTCTTCCCCATCGAGCTCGTTGGCCATGAAATATTGATCGAGTTGCTCCACAAAATTTTCCCAATCATCTCCCTCCGAGAATTTCTCCAGGATGCCCACTGTTCTCTGCATCTTTGGGTTCGCTATCTGTATCTCGTTGCCAGTTGTTGTGTATGGAGAAAGAGTCAGACTGAACACTGTGAGCTCAAAGTAAAGTGTGACGTAGTCTTTTATTGCAGGTCTCCAGGGTGTCTCTCCAACCTGTGAAGCCTCCTTAAATACCTGTGCTCCCAAGGGATTATGGGATCCCTTGGGACTCCAGGGGATGAGCCCTCTGGTGGCTGTGTAGAGTAAATACAAGTATACATATATACCATTTCAAAAATACTCTGCTTTTCTATTGTTCCTACCAAAGTGGATAACTTCACATTTCTCCACATTATATTCCATTTGTCATGTTCTTGCCCACTCACTTAGCCTGTCTATATCCCTTTGAATTATTTTTGCATAAGAATATAAGAACATAAGAAATAGGAGCAGGAGTAGGCCATCCGGCCCCTTGAGCCTGCTCCGCCATTTAATAAGATCATGATTGATCTGATCATGGACTCAGCTTCACTTCCCCGCCCGCTCCTCATAACCCTTTATTCCCTTATCGCTCAAAAGTCTGTCCATCTCCGCCTTAAATATATTCAATGACCCAGCCTCCACAGCTCTCTGGGGCAGAGAATTCCACAGATTCTGAGAAAAGAAATTCCTCCTCATCCCAGTTTTAAATGGCGGCCTCTTATTCTGAGACTGTAGGCTCAATTTTCCCAAGTGATTTGCGCCGTTTTTTTTGAGCAGGCTGCTTTTTTTGTCCTAATTTTAAAATCCACAGTTTCCTCAATCAATTTGCACCGGCGTAACTCAGTTCGTTACTGTAAAGTCCTGTCCCCTCAGTACAGATTCACATGAGGCATGTAGTGAAGTCAAGGTCACTCTGGACCTGCAACTTTATTTCACAGCTCTGGAATGCTGCACTTGCCTGAGACCTGCCCTTATATACCTGTCTCTTGCAAGTGCACCCCTGGTGGTAAGGTATGCTGGTGGTTACAGGTCATATCTTATTATAGTCATGTATAGCATGTTAGAATACAGTTATATATAATAATGTAAGATACATGATATCACCCTCCCCCAAGGTCTTATTGTCTTTATAGCTTCAGTCTCTCAGGTGGTCTACGCTCTCGCTTGGAGCGTCTGAGTTGTGGTTCAGTTGTTTGCCTTGGTGTCTGTTTTTCTTTGGGTGTGGTTGCTTGTATCTCGCCTGGGCTGTCTGTTTCGAGTGGTGTGATTGTTGTTGACTCGCCTGGGCTGTCTGTTAGGATTGCCCTTTCCTCAGGTTGTTCCCTCTGTCCACCAGGTGTGATGCGAGTTCCACATTGTAGTCTGCCTCTGGTTCTGCAGTGTTGTTGGTAAATCTGCTTTTGACTTGGTCTACATGCCTCCGGCAGGTTTTGCCATTGTCCATTTGTACTATCAGTAGCCTGTTTCCTTCCTTGCCCGTTACTGTCCCTGCAAGCCATTTGGGACCCCTGCCATAGTTTAGTACAAACACTTTGTCCCCTATCTCATTCCATCTCCCCCTGGAATTTCTGTCATGGTACTCAGTCAGCTTACGGCGCTTTGCCTCAACGATTTTGTGCATGTCTAGGAGGATTAATGAGAGCCTTGTTTTTAAAGTCCTTTTCATCAACAGTTGCGCGGGGGGGATCCCAGTCAATGAGTGCGGACAAGATCTGCATGCCAGCAGCAGTCGCGACAGGCGACCCTGCAGCATGGGACCTTGGATTTTAAGCATGCCTTGTTTAATGATTTGCACTGCTCTCTCTGCCTGGCCATTGGAGGCCGGCTTGAACGGTGCCGTCTTGACGTGATTTATGCTGTGGTCAATTATAAAGTCTTGGAATTCTGCGCTGGTGAAGCATGGACCATTGTCACTGAGCAATATGTCAGGGATTCCGTGCCTTGCAAACTTGGTTGCGAGGCTCTCCACAGTGGTGGAGGTTGTGCTCGAGTTTAAAATGATGCATTCGATCCACTTTGAAAATGCATCTACAACTATGAGGAACATTTTACCCATGAATGGGCCCGCATAGTCTACGTGCACCCGCAACCACGGTTTGGTAGGCCAGGGCCAGGGGCTCAGTGGAGCTTCCCTGGGGGCATTGCTGAGTTGGGCACAAATGGTGCACCTTCGGACGCAGAGCTCCATGTCCGCGTCAATACCAGGCCACCAGACGTGGGATCTGGCTATTGCCTTCATGAGAACGATCCCCGGGTGCTCGCGGTAGAGCTCCCGGACAAATGCCTCCCTACCTCGCAGAGGCATGACTACTCGGCTGCCCAACATCAGGCAGTCTGCTTGTAGTGATAGCTCATGCATGCGCCTGTGAAAGGGTTTTAATTCCTCGGGGCAGGTTTCGCGAGCCTCTGCCCAGGCACCGGTTAGGACACATCTTTTTACTAAGGATAACGTGGGTTTGCTGGCCGTCGAGTCTCTGATTTGGCGAGCCGTCATGGGCGAACCTGTGGACTCAAAGGCATTGATTGCCATGACTATCTCACAGTCCTGTTCGTCAGACCCTTCCGTGGTCGCCACGGGTAGCCTGCTGAGCGCGACGGCATAGTTGTCTGTGCCTGGTCTGTGCGTTATGGTATAGTCGTAGGACGCCAGCGTGAGTGCCCACCGTTGAATTCGCGCCGAGGCGTTGGCATTTATTGCCTTGCTCTCGGATAGGAGGGACGTGAGGGGCTTGTGGTCAGTTTCTAACGCGAACCTGGCCCCGAAAAGGTATTGGTGCACCTTTTTGACACCATAAACGCGAGCGACTCCTTCTCTACCATTCCGTACCCGCGCTCCGCCCGCGAAAGTGACCTGGAGGCATAAGCTATGGGTTGTAATTTGCCCGCATTATTGACATGTTGCAAAACGTACCCGACCCCATACGCTGACGCATCGCATGTGAGAACTAGCTTTTTACTAGAAAGTCAAAGAAAGTCAAAACACTGTTGGAACACAGAAGGTTGCGTGCCTTATTGAAGGCGCGTTCCTGGGCGTTCCCCGCAAAACCAATCTCACCCCTTTCTGAGTAGCACGTGGAGAGGCTCCAGCAGCATGCTTAAGTTCTGCATAAAGTTCCCAAATTAATTGAGTAGCCCGAGAAAGGCACGCAGTTCTGAGACATTCTGGGGCCTGGGTGCCAGGCGAATTGCTTCTGTTTTGGACTCTGTTGGGAGGATTCCATCAGCGGCAATCCTTCTGCCCAAAAATTCAACCACAGGTGCAAGAAACAGTCACTTGGATTTCTTGACTCGTAGGCCTACCCGATCCAGACGCTTTCGTACTTCCTCCAAATACAGAAATGGGAGTCGGTGTCCCTGCCCGTGATAAGTATGTCGTCTTGAAATACAACCCCGGGATGGACTTGAGAAGACTCTCCATGTTGCGCTGGAATATGGCAGCTGCCAACCTGATGCTGAATGGGCATCGATTGTACATGAAAAGGCCTTGATGTGTGTTGATGGTGGTGAGTAGCTTGGATTCCTCGGTCAATTCTTGCGTCATATATGCAGATGTGAGGTCTAATTTTGAGAAAAGTTTACCTCCAGCCAATGTGGCAAATAAATCCTCCGCTCTGGGCAGCGGGTACTGGTCCTGTAGAGAGACTCTGTTTATGGTAGATTTGTAGTCCCCACAGATTCGTTACAGATCCATAAGGCGTCATGACTGGGACGATGGGACTTGCCCAGTCGCTAAATTCCACAGGTGATATAATGCCTTCCCGCAGAAGCCTGTCTAGTTCGTGTTCAATCTTTTCCCTCATCACATAGGGTACAGCTCTGGCCTTGTGATGGACCGGTCTAGCATCCTGTGTGATGTAGATTTTGACTTTGGCCCCTTTGAAAGTGCCCACACCTGGTTGAAACAGATGTTCAAATCGCTTTATAACTGTTGAGCAGGAGGTCCGTTCCTCTAATGACATGGCATGGACATCATCCCATTTCCAGTTTAGTTTTGCCAGCCAGCTTCTCCCCAGCAGTGCTGGGGGGTCTCCGGGGACAATCCACAGGGGAAGTCGGTTCACTGTCCCTTTGTGTGTGACAGAGAGCATGGCGCTGCCGAGGACTGGTACGATTTCTTTGGTAGGTCCTTAATGTGGTGTCGACCCTTGTGAGTTTTGGTCTGCCTCTTTTATGCGGCCACAGTTGTTCAAATTGTTGAGCGCCCATGAGAGATTGACTCGCTCCCATATCCAGCTCCATGTTGACAGATATCCCGTTGAGTAGGACCCTCATCATTATAGGAGGTGTCCTGTTGTAGGAGCAGCGGCCATTGATCATGTTGACCCGCTGTACACCGGTGTCCCAGGTACTGTCCCCACCAACTTCTGGTCCGCTTTCCGACCCATCCGATTCGTATACCAGCTGAGCTGCCGTTTTTTTGCACATGCGGGCCAAATGCCCTGTATATTCACAATTTCTGCAAACAGCCTGCTGAAATCGACATCCCCTTGCTGACTGCCCATCCCCACACCTCCAGCAGAGACCTGTTCCATTGTTCAAAGAGTTTCCAAAGAATGAGCTGCGTCTGGCTGATCTCTCTTGAGCTTCTCTCAGTTTGTAGTTGATTGCTCGCATTGTGGGTTGATGAGGTGTGAACGGCTGTTCCTGTGGCCCTTGATGGTTTCTGCTTGCTGTTGAGAGCCTGTTCTCCCGGTTTTGTCTGTGTGTGGGGGTAGCAGCTTGTTTGGTGCTGTGAACTTCTTGTTCCAATATTTCGTTAGTTGTCGTACCTGCATTGTAAATCAACCTCGTTTCTTCTTCCCCTACCAAGAATGTCTGTGCAACCAGTGCTGCTGTCTCTAAGGTCAGGTTCTTGGTCTCTATGAGCTTTCGGAATATGCCTGCATGGCCTATTCCTTCAATGAAAAAATCTCTCAGCATTTCTCTCCTCAGTTCATCGGAGAACTCACATAAACTAGCCAACCTCCGAAGTTCCGCCACGAAGTCGGGTATGCTCTGGCCCACACAGCATCTGTAGTTGTAGAACCTGTGTCTGGCCATGTGTAGGCTGCTCGCTGGCTTCAGGTGGTCTCTTACCAGTGTGCTCAATTCTTCAAACGACTTGCTTGCTGGTTTCTCAGGTGCCAACAGATCCTTCATTAAAGCGTATGTTTTCGAGCTACAGCTGGTCAAGAGATGGGCTCTTCTCTTGTCTGCCTTATCGTCGCCTAACCAGTCTTTGGTTACAAAGCTTTGCTGGAGCCTTTCTATAAAGTCCTCCCAATTGTCTCCCGCATTGTACTTTTCATCTGAGCCGTTGTTCGCCATTCTGTGGATTCTGTAATCCCGTAACCCGTCGCCACTGTAAAGTCCTGTCCCCTCAGTACAGATTCACACGAGGTATGTAGTGAAGTCAAGGTCACTCTGGACCTGCACCTTTATTTCACAGCTCTGGAATGCTGCACTTGCCTGAGACCTGCCCTTATATATCTGTCTCTTGCAAGTGCACCCCTGGTGGTAAGGTTTGCTGGTGGTTACAGGTCATATCTTATTACAGTAATGTATAGCATGTTAGAATACAGTTATATATAATAATATAAGATACATGACAGTTACGATTTTTTTAGGTACTTTTTTTTCAGCCAAAGGAGACGTAACCTGCCAACCACGCCAATTCTGGCTATTTAGGGAAGTTTGGCCAGCTGAGAGTTACTCCAGTTCTGCTTAGGCCGGTGTATATGTTCTCTGCAGAAAAACCTTCTGAAGAGTTAAAGAAATTGGTGCAGGTAAGGAAATCGGCGCAGGTAAGTGCGGCAGATAGCCGGACAGCAGCAGGAAAGGCAAGAGAGAAGGGGGAGAGAGAGGTCGGGGGGAAGAGAGAAAGCGGGGGAGAGAAGGCGGGGTGGGGTGGGGAACAGAGAGGTGGAGAGGGGGAACGGAATGTGGGTGGAAAGAGGGGGGTTGAGGGAGTGGGGGGAAACCATTTGGGTGTAGTTAGGTGCAGGGACTGGGAGGGAGGAGGCCATTCGCCCTAGGCTAGAAGCTGGGGAGAGGACCGGCAAGGCACTCAGGCTGACGGTGGGGTGGGGGAGGCGGTGGTGGGAGGAGCGGGACAGGCAAGGCACTCGGGGCCAGGATTGGGTGGGGGTTTGGGCCGGCAAGGCACTCGGGGATGAGGTGGGGGTAAGGGTGGTGGGGGAGCTGGAGCTGGACCGGCATAGGCAAGGGGCTCGGGACGGGCTAGGCAAGCAGACCGGCAAACCCTTCAGCCAGGGCTAGGGGCGGGGAGCGGGACAGTCTCTAATAATTGGAAGTAAGTTGCTGCAATATATTTTAATGTGTTTTTAAGTTGCTGCTATGTATTTAATGTGTTGGGAGCTGGCTGTATGTTTCACTTTCCAGCCTCAGCTCGCATTGTGTCCCCAGTTACCGTGGTAACCTGATCTTTTTGGCACAGATCAAGGCTTCACCCCCAAAACTAAAAGACAGGTTAGACCACGCCAAAATGAAGAAATCCATTTTTTGGGGCGTATTGGGGCCCCCATAAAAATGGGCGTAACTTTTCAAGTACGCCAAAAAAAAGCTTTGGGGAAAATTGAACCCATTGTCTCCTCGTTTTAGTTTCCCCTATGAGTGGAAATATCCTCTTTGCATCCACCTTGTCGAGCCCCCTCATTAACTTATATGTTTTGATAAGATCACCTCTCATTCTTCTGAACGCCAATGAGTATAGGCCCAACTTACTCAACCTTTCTTCATAAGTCAACCCGCTCACCTCCGGCTCTGAACAGCCTCCAATGCAAATATATCCTTCCTTAAATACATAGATCAAAACTGTACGCAGTACTCCAGGTGTGGCCTCACCAATACCCTGTACAGTTGTAGCAGGACTTCTCTGCTTTTATACTCTATCCCCCTTGCAATAAAGGCCAACATTCCATTTGCCTTCCTGATTACTTGCTGTACCTGCATACTAACTTTTTGTGTTTCATGCACAAGGACTCCCAGGTCCCTCTGTACTGCAGCACTTTGCAATTTTTCTCCATTTAAATTATAATTTGCTATTCTATTTTTTCTGCCAAAGTGGATAACCTTACATTTTACTACATTATACTCCATCTGCCAAATTTTTGCCCATTCACTTAGCCTGTCTATATCCCTTTGCAGATTTTATGTGCCCTCCTCACAATTTGCTCCCACCCATCTTTGTATCATCAGCAAACTTGGCTACATTACGCTCGGTCCCTTCATCCAAGTTGTTAATATAGATTGTAAATAGTTGAGGCCCCAGCACTGATCCCTGCGGCACTCCATTGGTTATTGTTTGCTAACCGGAAAATGACCCATTTATCCCAACTCTCTGTTTTCTGTTAGTTAGCCAATCCTCTATCCATGCTAATATCAACAAGAGGAGACATTGATGAAGAGATTCAACACCGCCTCCAGTGCGCCAGTACAGCCTTTGGCCGCCTGAGGAAAAGAGTGTTCGAAGACCAGGCCCTCAAGTCTGCCATCAAGCTCATGGCCTACAGGGCTGTAGTAATACCCACCCTCCTGTATGGCTCAGAGACATGGACCATGTGCAGTAGACACATCAAGTCGCTGGAGAAATACCACCAACGATGTCTCCGCAAGATCCTACAAATCCCCTGGGAGGACAGACGCACCACCATTAGCGTCCTCGACCAGGCCAACATCCCCAGCATTGAAGCACTGAACACACTTGATCAGCTCCGCAGGCCACATTGTCCACATGCCAGACACGAGACTCCCAAAGCAAGTGCTCTACTCAGAACTCCTTCACGACAAACAAGCCAAAGGCGGGCAGTGGAAACATTACAAGTACACCCTCAAAGCCTCCCTGATAAAGTGCAACATCCCCACTGACACCTTAGAGTCCCTGGCCAAAGTCCGCCCTAAGTGACGGAAGTGCATCCGGGAGGGCACTGAGATCTCGAGTTTCATCGGCGAGAGCAGGCAGAATTCAGGCGCAGGAAGCGGAAAGAGCGTGCGGAAAATCTGTCCTACTCTCCCTTATCCTCAATGACTATCTATCCTACCTGTGACAGGGACTGTGGCTCTTGTATTGGACTGTTCAGCCACCTAAGGACTCATTTTAAGAGTGGAAGCAAGTCTCCCTCGATTCCGATGATGATGATGCTAATATATTACCCCCAACCCCGTGAAATTTTATCTTGTGCAGCAACCTTTTTGAATGCCTTTTGGAAATCCAAATATACCACATCCACTGGTTCCGTTACATCTTCAAAGAACTCCAGAAAATTTGTCAAACATGATTTCCCTTTCATAAAACCATGCGAACTCTGCTTAATTGAATTATGCTTTTTTAAATGTCCTGCTACTGCTTCCTTAATAGTGGACTCCAGCATTTTCACAACGGCAGATGTTTGGCTAACTGATCTATAGTTTCCTGCTCTTTGACTGCCTCCTTTTTTAAATAGGGGCATTACATTTGTGGTTTTCCAATCCACTGGGACTGCCCCAAAATCCAGGCAATTTTGGTAGATTACAACCAATGCATCCACTATCTCTGCAGCCACTTCTTTTAAGACCCTAGGATGTAAGCCATCAGGTCCAGGGGACATGTCCGCCTTTAGTCCCATTATTTTAACGAGTACTACTTCTTTAGTGATAGTGATTGTATTAAGTTTCTCCCTACCGATAGCCCCTTGATTATCCATTATTGGGATACTCCTCACAACTCACATTCCCACCTAGCTTTGTATCCTTTTCACTCCCACCACTTGAATGGCCTCCTGTACCACGGTGCCGAGGTCATTTTGCTCATCCATCCTATAGACAATGCCCTGATCCACACAGGCAGCAAGAACCTCGTGCCTGTTGGATAAGGTCAAAGACCAGGCCTCCGCCAGCACTGCACCTGGGGTCCGCTTACCTGCCTGAGTCACAGTCACACCCTCCTGTCCCTGACTACTAACCAGACCTGTACCACTACCTAGCCTAAACTGTGTGACTGCCTCCTGGATCAAAGTGTCCAGATAACTCTCCCCTCCCCTGAGCTGAAGTTCCTCGAGATACAAACACTTTCCGCAGACGTGGTCGCCCGGGATCGCCAGGCTTTCCACAAACTCACACATGCTGCAGTTGCAGCACACCGCCTACACTGCCATCCCTATTTAACCTTGTTTTATTTATTTAATTAAGTAAAGTTTATGGGGTCAAAATTCGGTGTCGCCCCGTTTGGGGGCGGGTCATCCTGCGCCTGGCTGCGAAATTGGGGTTTCTGAACCCGAGAGGAAGTGTAGCACAATGTCGGGCGTTCCACTCCCTCGCGGGGGTGGGACCGGTGCGGTAAGCACGCGCTTTTTCCAGCGGCACCTGACCGCTCCGCGTAGCGCTGGCATGAGCATAAGACCCTTCCCTTCCATTAAAGGGGAGGGCACGGTACGAGCTCTGCAGTGGGGAGAGGGGCCTCCACTCGGCCACCGGGGATGGGGGGGTGCCGTGGCCGCAACCCGGCACAGATACGGAATGCCGGGCTGCACCATCACGGCACGGACCCTGCGAAATAGACAACGGAAGGCTGGACCGGTAAGTCGGCTGAACAAGAATAATGGTGCACGCACTTGCCCTTTACCATTAGCCCCGCGAGTGGAGTGCAGCCGGTTTGTCTGGTGTTGACATTGACCACGGCGGCCTCACGGGGCACTGCCAATTCACGCTGCGAGGTGAGAACAGTTCGCTGCGCATGGCGATGATGTCATCATCAACGGCGCAATGGCCCGAGGCGCGACAGGTGGGAGTGAGGCGCTGCCAGTTTTGCTCTTCCGCTAACCGCCGCCTAATTTTCCCCATCCCCGGGCGAGAAATGGTGCATGCCCCCATGGGGGTGCTAACTATGCAAATTTCTCCCCCCATGTATTTAATTAAAATAACTTATAGTTTAGTTTTTAACTAATTGTTTGATCTGGTTTAAGTTATCGTTAGATTAAATTAAATATTTTCCATATTTTATACCTTTGAGCCACACCCAATTTACAAATGCCAACTCCGTTTTCTGCTCACAATAATAAGCTTCGATTCATATAAAACACTTACACCCGGCCCCATCCCATCAGGGCTTAGTCACGTGGGTGCCAGGAATACACGGCCATCTCTTAGGCAAGCGTTGCTAAACTGCAAGGTACTTTTGTATGAGTCATTTATGCCATTTAATTCTCATGATAATTTCAAACTCCCAAACTTGTGCATCTATACTGAGGAGTAATTTTTAACTGGCAACCACTACACTTTGCAAAATGTTGTCATGAGATAAATTAAAAACAATAAAAATGTAAGTAGCAGAGCAACATCCGATTACTCTAACCTACCTAGAATTGTGGCAATATTACTAAATGAGTTCTGACATGCTCCAGGGGAATTTCCACTTGTACTTTTTTTATTATTATTGCCATTTTTTGTGTTAACACTTTTGCATGATTTTTAATTTTATTAGGTACAGCACAAGTTAGATACAGAGCAACGTTCCCTCTACAATGCCCAATAAAACACACGCAGGGCAGGTACAGCACAGGTTAGATACAGAGTAAAGCTCCCTCTACACTGCCCAATTAAACACTCCCAGGGCAGGTACAGCACAGGTTAGATACAGAGTAAAGCTCCCTCTACACTGTCCCATCAAACATGTGGAGTATACCCGCATGCAAGCTGCAGGTGCTCACACATACCATCATCATCATATGCGGTCCCTCGAAACGAGGATGACTTGCTTCCATGCCAAAAAAGGATGAGTTCGATGAGTTCACAGATGTTTCAATGAAGGATCTAATATTCTAGGTCCTGAATTACATCCTGAAGGGTGGAAGATGGCTGTGCGTGGATTTTTTTAACATGTGGTGGCCGTTGCACACCAGCCACCACACGGGCTTGACAGAGCTAGGTCTTGGTCCAGTGGCAAGGTTTATCCAAGACGACTGAAGACCAGCTCTGCTGCACGGACCTAGTGCGCACATACATCACAGTGTGGGCTGGCCCGTGCTGCCCCTGAGACCCTGACCCCGAACTCACGCCTCTCCTGGGCTCCGATCACATCCCTCCAAGGTCTCTCGCCGCTCCTGCTGCATCTGCCCATGCTCCAATCACTGACCTGGACCTTGATGATGTCACTCTGAGATGAGTCCAAAAATCTATCGATCCCTGCCTTGAATATACTCAACAACTGAGCCTCCACAGCCCTCTGGGGTAGAGAATTCCAAAGATTCACCACCCTCTGAGTGAAGACATTCCTCCTCATCTCAGTCCTAAAAGGCCGACCCCTTATTCTGAGACTGTGCCCCCTGGTTCTAGACTCTCCAGCCAGGGGAAACAACCTCTCAGCATCTACCCTGTCAATCCCCCTCAGAATCTTATATGTTTCAATGAGGTCACCTCTCCTTCTTCTAAACTACACATACAGATGCATGCACACAGGAGTACAATTATGCACATATGTGTAGACATGCAGAAACACACACAAGCACATCTGCAGAAGATAAAGGTACGTGGAGTCAGAGGAAATGTATTAGCATGGATAGAGAATTGGCTGGCTAACAGAAAGCAGAGAGTTGGGATAAATGGGTCCTTTTCGGGTTGGAAATCAGTGGTTAGTGGTGTGCCACAGGGATTGGTGCTGGAACCACAACTGTTTACAATATACATAGATGACCTGGAAGAGGGGACAGAGTGTAGTGTAACAAAATTTGCAGATGACACAAAGATTAGTGGGAAAGCGGGTTGTGCAGAGGACACAGAGAGGCTGCAAAGAGATTTAGATAGGTTAAGCGAATGGGCTAAGGTTTGGCAGATGGAATACAAGGTCGGAAAATGTGAGGTCATCCACCTTGGAACAAAAAAACAGTAAAAGGGAATATTATTTGAATGGGAAGAAATTACAACATGCTGCGGTGCAGAGGGACCTGGGGGTCCTTGTGCATGAATCCCAAAAAGTTAGTTTGCAGGTGCACCAGGTAATCAGGGAGGCGAATGGAATGTTGGCCTTCATTGCGAGAGGGATGGTGTACAAAAGCAGGGAGGTCCTGCTGCAACTGTATAGGGTATTGGTGAGGCCACACCTGGAGTACTGCGTGCAGTTTTGGTCACCTTACCTAAGGAAGGATATACTAGCTTTGGAGCGGGTACAGAGACGATTCACTAGGCTGATTCCGGAGATGAGAGGGTTACCTTATGATGATAGATTGAGTAGACTGGGTCTTTACTCGTTGGAGTTCAGAAGGATGAGGGGTGATCTTATAGAAACATTTAAAATAATGAAAGGGATAGACAAGATAGAGGCAGTGAGGTTGTTTCCACTGGTTGGGGAGACTAGAACTAGGGGGCACAGCCTCAAAATACGGGGGAGCCAATTTAAAACCGAGTTGAGAAGGAATTTCTTCTCCCAGAAGGTTGTGAATCTGTGGAATTCTCTGCCCAAGGAAGCAGTTGAGGCTAGCTCATTGAATGTATTCAAATCACAGATAGATAGATTTTTAACCAATAAGGGAATTAAGGGTTACGGGAAGCGGGCGGGTAAATGGAGCTAAGTCCACGGCCAGATCAGCCATGATCTTGTTGAATGGCGGAGCAGGCTCGAGGGGCTAGATGGCCTACTCCTGTTCCTAATTCTTATGTTCTTATGTTCTTAGGTGCTCACCCGCGCACATAAAGAATTATGCACATTCCTGCACGCAGACACATACATCCATACACAGGCACACACATTGTGCACACGCATAGCTGTGCACGGACTCTGACACACAGGTGCTGGTGTGCATACATGGTTGAGAACATAAACACATGCACACTCACAGGGTCAAAGGCAAAGATGCTGACAGTCATTTAAAACCCTATGACAGTGTTGACTGGCTGATAATGCAATGTTGCCAACAGTAACTACAGATAAATCATTCGTAGTCATCTTCTGACTCACTTTCGAAAGGGTTGGTTGGCTGTGAGCCAGACCATTACAGAGCCCGGGTTTCGGTGTTAAGCATGGGTGGAGTTCAGGCAGGCAAGGGGCTGTCTGTCCGATACCCTGCCGGGAGGCTTCATTTCCAGTAACGCCGGCGAGATGCCAATCCAGCACTCCCGGGCAGCTCGACAGTTAGGGGGTCAAGCCAATCTTATCTGTGGGCAGAAGGCAATCGTGGTGGCGTGATGGGGGGGCGGGGGGGATAGGAGGAGTGGGGTGGAGCTGGTTCAGCATTAGGGACAGGCCGGCAGCCGACCAGAAGATTATAGTGAGGCCAGCAGGAATAGCCATGCACAAAAATCATTTGTAAAGAGCCACAAAGAAGTACGTTTCCCTGAAGGATGTGCAGTGGTCCCGTTAATGGCCACTGGTTATATCACTAATCTGGTGCCAATAGCTGGAGCGCGTGCAATGCACTCTACCTCCATTGGTATCTCAACATTGCACCAGGGCCCCCTGTATGTGAGAGGACATATGGCAGGTCGCCTCCTGACAACCCTCCAGGATTGCCCTGGAGTCGGACATTTGGGGGCTGAAATTCAGATGCACCAGAAAGCTGGCGCACCGATGAGTTAGCGGTGCTCACCGCTGGAACTCTCGGTGCGCTGAGTAGGTCCATGTTCAGGACATTTGAATTCGACCCAAAGCCAGGCTGACTGGCTGAAAATGGGTCGGTTGGGCCGTAAGCCGCTGTCAAACAACATGGTGACGTCACAGCGCGAGTGGGTCACCACGCTCTTTACTCTCCGTTAAAGGGGAGAGAGTTTGTCATTTTTTAACTTTGGCCACTGGGCCACCAGGGAGGGCTTCAGCCGTGCCCGATAGGTGGTGCAAGGCAGCCCGTTGCCGGCCTGGCCGAATCCGGGTGGCAATATTTTTCTGGCCAATCGGCAAGTCGGCTGGCAAATATTTTTGCATTGCGGCCACAACAGTGGGTCCTCCCGCGCTGCCGGGCCACAATCAGTGCGGAGGTGGTGTACCGACAGAAAAACCTGCCGGGGGCACCGCGTGGCGGGGGATCGATGGATCGAGCTGAAAATAAATTGGTAACTATTTCTTTTATTTTAATTTGGTGAGGCATCTACTCGGGAGGGAAGGTCCCCCACCTGAATTTTGATTGGAGCGGCCCGTTGACCCCAAAGCGGCGGCCATTCGATTTTTAGGAATGGCCGCCGCAAGCGCCTTTGAGCCCCTGAATTTCGGCTCCTTAATCTCTAACATCCGGCTGTAAGCAACTCAGTTGAAAAGGCACACGGGAAATAAAAACATGTTTGTTTTTCTTCATTTTCTTTGATAACTTTTGCTTGTTAGTCATAACCATATTGCAGGCGGGTGAAAAAAAGCTGATAGACTGGACGGGGCAGCTGAAGGAGCTCTTCCCTCACTTAAAGGGAAAGTCCCATACTGCCGACTCTGCAGAAGAAAAAGGCACCTACCTGGAACACCATGGACCGGGAGTGCCGCGCGATCAGCCCGACACTCCAGCAGAGCGCTGGGCTGAGCAATCGCGGCCAGGACCCCGTGAAGAATCCGGATCTGTAGCGGCAGAAAGAAGGTAAGTTTTTTTTACTGGTGTCTCCGCACCTTTAATTCTCACCCCGGTAACGGCCAGCCACCTGAGATGCGCCTCCTGTGGCTGTGGGTGTTTTCGGCCGGCACTGCTACAGAGGACGGAAGTCAATTTCGGGGCCAGGACACTAACGGGCAATGTGCGTGGCGATGATGTCACGGTCTCCGGCCGCAGGAGATTGGGGGGCAAAGCTGTAGTACCGCCGATAAACTCTCGCCCAATCTGGTGGGAGTCATTACCAGCGTCATGCCCGGTCGTTAACTCCGCCCGGAGGCGCTAACGGGGTTCAAATGCAGCCAATTTCTCCTACTATGTGCGATGAATCATGCTCTTACAATTCACTGGCTACAAGCCAAGTTCTTTTAGTTGGGCCTGTGCCCAACCTTAATTTAGACCCCTGCTCAGGAAATCCCCGCCTGCACCCCTCCGCTTTGCCAGAATGCAACCTCGGACGTTCCAGGGAGATCTCACCCCTTGTCCAGGAATGCGGAATGCACCTGAACATATGGGTTTGTTGCTATGGGAATTGCAGCCCACCTCTTCCTCCCACTGTAACACACGTTAGCTTTGCTTTCTGATGATCGGGATGTGCAATGAACTCTTCTTTCAATACAAGAAAACAACCAATGTTTTGACAGGGTTTGAATGAGCACGTCTTGAGATTTCAAAAAGAGAAAAAGGCACCACTTTTTGATTGGTATCTAACCAAGTTCGGGGCCAGGGTGCTAGTGGGGTGACGAGTGCAGCGATGACATCACGTTCTCTGGGCAAAGCTGTAGTGCCAATTATCAGCACTCAGCATTTAGATATTTCTTCAGTGTTGTGTTCGCAGCTTCAGCTTGATCCTCCCAGTCCCAGACATTAGCTTCAGGTTTACTTGCCAACAGTCCTGACAGTTCGGCAGATTGTTCGACGTGTGATTCGCATTCTGATTCTATTTCATGTGCAGATCTGTTCCGCTGTTCAATTAGATCATGGCTGATCTAACTTATGCAATCTGTCCACACCATTTAACCCTTTTAGCCCCGGTATTATTCTGGTGAATCTGGCTACACCCCCCGCAAGGCCAATATCCTGAGGGGCAGTGCACAGAACTAAATAGCCAGAGCTTTACACAACCACCACTCGCCCACTTGCCTGTGCCCCTATCCACGTATCTTAACTCTCTTTACCTGCCTTGGCATCATATTCCTTAATACCCAACAAAAATCCATCAACGACAATTTTGAAATTTTCAATTGGTTCCCCAGCCTCAACAGCTTTTTGGGAGAGTGAATTCCAGATTCCCACTCCCCTTTGTGTAAAGAAATGCTTCCTAACTTTAGCCCTGAACGGTCTGGCTCTAATTTGAAGGTTACGCCTCCTTATTCTGGACCCACCAGAGGAAATACTTGCTCTCTCTATCTACCCTATCAAATCCTTTCATCAGCTTAAGCACTTCAACTAGATCCCCCCTTAATCTTCTAAACTCAAGGGAATACAAGCCTAATCTATGCAACCTGTCCATCATTTAGCCCTTTTAGTCCCGGTATCATTCTGGTGAATCTGCACTACTCCCCCTCCAAGGCCAATATATCCTTCCTCAGGGGCGGTGCCCAGAACTGAATGCAGCATTCTAAGTGCATTCTAACCAGATCTTGCTGCAGTATAAAGGTACAATTCAAAATCATTTTAGAATTGGCCATTACTATGTTATGCTGCTGACTTTTAAAATTTACCTCCCTGAGGCCATTAGCAACATTGGATTCTCAACAACAAACATTGCTACATCACCAAGATAAGAAAGCGCCTCAGACAACATGTTTCCCTTATTTGCTTCACGTTACAATAGTCCTGCCCATAAATGAGCTAACACTTTTCCCTTTTATTTTCCTGGCCCAGTTTAGCAAATCACCTCACAGGAAACTCAAAACTCAGGTGCTTATGCATCTGGGGTTAGATGCCCATCAAAAGTAACTTGATCCTGTAATATTGTATTGAAGGTCATACAATTAATTTATCTTCTTCTATAATATACTGAGTTTGCTATTACATCATCAAATCTACAGCACAGAGACAGGCCATTCGGTCAAACCAGTCCATGTTGGTGCTTATGCTCCACTCGAGCCTCCTCCCATCTTTCCTCATCTAAATCTATCCCTTTATTCCCTTCTCCCTCGTATGCTTGTCTAGCTTCCCATTGAATGCATCAATACTATTTGCTTCAACCACTCCCTGTGGTAGCGAGTTCCACATTCTCACCACTCTTAGGTTAAAGAATTTTCTTCTGAATTCCCTATTGGATTTCTTGGTAACTATCTTGTATATAAGAACATAAGACCATAAGAAATTCAATAAGATCAAGGCTGATCATTGACCTCAACTCCACTTTTTCGTCTGATCTCCATATCCCTTGATTCTCCATGACTCCAAAAATCTATCTCTCTCAGCCTTGAATACATTCAGAAACTCAGCATCCACAGCCCTCTGGGGCAGAGAATTCCAAAGATTCACAACCCTCTGAATGAAGAAATTCCTCCTCATCTCTGTCTTAAATCAGTAACGAGTGGTGCCGCAGGGATCAGTGCTGGGACCCCAACTATTTACAATCTATATTAACGACTTGGAAGAGGGGACTGAGTGTAACGTAGCCAAGTTTACTGACGATACAAAGATAGGAGGAAGGGTAATGTGTGAGGAGGACATAAAGAGGCTGCAGGAGGACATAGACAGGCTAAGTGAGTGGGCAAGTATTTGGCAGTTGGAGTATAATGTTGGAAAGTATGAGGTCATGCACTTTGGCAGAAAAACTCAAAGAGCAAGTTATTATTTAAATGGAGAAAGATTGCAAAGTGCTGTAGTACAGCGGGACCTGGGGGTACTTGTGCATGAAACACAAAATGATAGTATGCAGGTACAGCAAGTGATCAGGAAGGCCAATGGAATCTTGGCCTTTATTGCAAAGGGGATAGAGTATAAAAGCAGGGAAGTCTTGTTACAGCTGTACAGAGTATTAGTGAGGCCACACCTGGAATACTGTGTGCAGTTTTGGTTTCCATATTTACGAAAGGATATACTTGCTGTGGAGGCAGTTCAGAGAAGGTTCACTAGGTTGATACGGGGATGAGTGGGTTGACTTATGAGGAAAGTTTGTGTAGGTTGGGACTCTACTCATTGGAATTCAGAAGAATGAGAGGTGATCTTATAGAAATGTATAAGATTATGAGGGGGCTTGACAAGGTGGATGCAGAGGGGATGTTTCCACTGGTGGGGGAGACTAGAACTAGGGGGCATGATCTTAGGATAATGGGCCACTCATTTAGAACTAAGATGAGGAAAAAAAAATTCTTTCAGAGGGTTGCGAATCTGTGGAATTCGCTGCCTCAGAGAGCTGTGGAAGCTGGGACATTGAATAAATTTAAGACAGAAATAGACAGTTTCTTAAATGATAAGGGGATAAGGGGTTATGGGGAGTGTGCAGGGAAGTGGAGCTGAGTCCATGATCAGATCAGCCATGATCTTATTGAATCTTGAGGGGCCTTATGGCCTACTCCTGCTCCTGCTTATGTTATGTTCTTATGTTGAATGGTCGACCCTTTATCCTGAGACTGTGCCCTCTAGTTCTAGACACACCAGCCAGGGAAAACAACCTCTCAGCATCTACCCTGTCAATCCCCCTCAGAATCTTGTCTGTTTCAGCATGATCAACATATCCTTCAGCAGCCCCTCCAGTTCCCACACCTTCCCGTGCAAGTGCAGGAGATGCAACAGCTGCCCTTTTACTTCCTCCCTTCCCATTCTCCAGGATCCCAAATACTCCTTCCAGTACCTCAACAGTGCCGGGAGCAATATCCTCGCAGGGAGTTTTGTTAGTGCAGTTGGGGAGAGTTTAAACTAGTTTGACAGGGAAATGGGAACCTGAGAACAAATTCAATAGGGAAGTAAAGCTGAAATTTGATAGCAAGAATTTAGAAAGCGAATCTTTAAGACTGAGGAAACAAGGGTTAGTCAGTGGTAATCAAGGAGATCTTCCTATGCTAAGTGGTATATACTTTAATGCAAGGAGTATAACGAATAAGGCGGATAAGCTAAGAGCACAGGTAGACACTTGGGAGTATGGCATTATAGCCATTACAGAGACATGGCTGAAAGAGGGGCAGGTTTGGCAGATCAATATTCTTGGTTACAGGAATTTTAGACAAGACAGAGAGGGGGGTAAAAGGTGGGGGGGCGGTTGTTGTATTGATTAAAGTGGTGAGGAGGGATGATATGTTAGCGGGATCATCAAATGAGGCCATATGGGTCGAATTGAAAAATAAAGAAGGGGCAATCACATTACTGGGCGTGTATTGGAGACCCCCAATCAGTGGGAGGGAGATAGAAGAGCAAATATGTAGGCACATTTCTGTGAAGTACAAAAACCATAGGGCAGTAATAGTAGGAGATTTTAACTATCCTAATATTGATTGGGATAAATTTAGTGTGAAGGGTATAGGGTGCGGAATTCTTAAAATGCATTCAAGAGAACTTTATTAGTTAGTATGTAACAAGCCCAACATGGGAGGGGGCGGTTCTGGATTTAGTTTTGGGAAATGAAGCTGGGCAGGTTAAGGGGTAATTAGTGGGAGAGCACTTGGGTGCCAGTGACCATAATTCAGTCAGAGTCAAGTTAATTGTGGATAAGGACAAGGATAGACCAGGAATAAATGTCCCAAATTGGGGAAAAGCTAACTTTGCTAAGTTGAGGAGTGATTTGGCCACAGTGGACTGGAAACAGTTACTTGTAGGTAAATCAGTGTCGGAACAGTGAGAGGCATTCAAGGAGGAGATCCGGAGGGCTCAGGCCAAACATGTGCCCTTAAAGAAAAAAGGTGGGAATAATAATTCTAGAGCCCCCTGAATGTCTAGGGAATTATAGGAGAGGATAAAGAAAAAAAGGGAAGCTTATGTCATATACCGACGGCTAAGTACTGTAGAATTTTAGGAGGAATATAGAAAGTTCAGAGGTAACATTAAAAAGGATATTAGGAATGCTAAGCGAGAGCATGAAAAATTCTTGGCAAGTAAAATTAAGTGGCAAGTTGGATCCAAAATTGGCTTAGAGCTAGGAAGCAAAGGGTAATGGTTGATGGATGTTTTTGTGACTGGAAGGATATTTCCAGTGGGGTTCTGCAGGGCTCAGTACTGGGCTGCTTGCTTTTTGTGGTATACATCAATGATCTAGATTTGAATATAGGGGGTATGATTAAGAAGTTTACAGATGACACTAAAATTGGCTGTGCAGTTGATAATGAAGAGGAACGTCATGGACAGCAGGAGGATATCAATCTACTAGTCAGGTGGGCAGAGCGGTGGCAAATGGAATTTAATTCAGAGAAGTGTAAGGGAATGCATTAGAAGATGGCTAATAAGGAAAGGAATTTAAAAGTGTAGATAATCAAAGGCATCTTGGAGTGCTTGTCCACAGATCCCTGAAAGTAGCAGGCCAGGTGGATAAGGTGGTTAAGAAGGCATACAGAATGTTTGCCTTTATTGGCCGAGGCATAGAATACAAGAGCAGGGAGGTTATGCTTAAATTGTGTAATAATCTGGTTAGGCCAGAGCTGGAGTACTGTGTGAAGTTCTGGTCGTATTATAGGAAAGACGTGATTGCACTAGAGAGGGTGCAGAGATTTACTAGGATGCTGCCTGGAATGGAGAATCTTAGTTATGAGGACAGATTGGATAGGCTTGGTTTGTTCACATTGGAACAGAGGAGGCTGGGAGGAGATCTCATTGAGGTGTATAAAATTTTGAAGGGCCTGGATATAGTGGATATCCCTTGGTGGAGGGGCCAATTACGAGGGGGCATAGTTTTAAGATGGTTGGTGGAAGGTTTAGAGGGGATTTGAGGGGAGGCTTCGTCAAGCAGAGGGTTGTGGAGATCTGGAGGGTGGTGGATGCAGAAACCCTCACCGCAAGGTTACGGACCTAGAGCTGGTAAGTGGGATTAGACTGGATAACCTTTTGTTGGCTGGCGCAGATACGATGGTAAGTACTGCAGGGAATTGAATACAGCCAGGGTGATCTCCTGGACTAGTTTCGATCGCCTGAATGGGTCGGAGGGGAATCTTCCCAGATTTTTTAAAATCTGATTTTATCTGTTTTTTTGCCTCTCCCAGGAGATCACAAGGCTCCGGTTGGGGTGGAGTGTAGAATGTTGCGGTGCAGGGGGTGTCGCGGTTATGTGGGGCGGACTGGTTGGGCCGGATGCTCTTTATCTTTCTGTCATTGTTCATTGTTCATAGGTTTATATGTAACTTTCAGGGCTGCTGACCGGGGGCCATGTGGTTCTTTGTCGGCCGGAGCAGACACGATGGGCTGAAATAGCCTCATTCTGCGCTGTAGATTTCTAAACAGTGAATTACTTGTACTTCTTTCAATTTGTATACTGTATTCACGGCTCACGATGTGGTCTCCTCTACATTGGGGATACCAAGCGTAGATTGAGTGACCGCTTTGCGGAACAGCTCCGTTCAGTCCGTGAGCATGACCCCGAGCTTCCAATCGCCTGTCACTTTAATTCTCCGCTCCACTCCCACTCTGATATCTCCGTCCTCGGCCTCCTCCACTGTTCCAATGAAGCTCAACGCAAGCTCGAGGAAAACATAGAAACATAGAATAGGTGCAGGAGTAGGCCATTCGGCCCTTCGAGCCTGCACTTCCATTCAATAAGATAATGGCTGATCATTCCCTCAGTACCCCTTTCCTGCTTTCTCTCCATACCCCTTGATCCCCTTAGCCGTAAGGGCCATATCTAACTCCCTCTTGAATATATCCAATGAACTGGTATCAACAACTCTCTGCGGCAGTGAATTCCACAGGTTAACAACTCTCTCTCTGAGTGAAGAAGTTCCTCCTCATCTCAGTCCTAAATGGCCTACCCCTTATCCTAAGACTATGTCTCCTGGTTCTTGACTTCCCCAACGTCGGGAACATTCTTCCCGCATCTAACCTGTCCAATCCCGTCAGAATCTTATACATTTCTATGAGATCCCCTCTCATCCTTCTAAACTCCAGTGAATAAAGGCCCTGTTGATCCAGCCTCTCCTCATATGACAGCCCAGCCATCCCTGGAATCAGTCTGGTAAACCTTCGCTGCACTCCCTCAATAGCTAGAACGTCCTTCCTCAGATTAGGAGACCAAAACTGTACACAATATTCCAGGTGAGGCCTCACTAAGGCCCTGTACAACTGCAGTAAGACCTCCCTGCTCCTATACTCAAATCCCCTAGCTATGAAGGCCAACATACCATTTGCCTTCTTTACCACCTGCTGTACCTGCATGCCAACTTTCAGGGGAGAAAGTCATAGCTCTGCTCGCTGCTTCTTCCAGATCACTTTCTTCAATTCTGCGCTGATCCTAAGAGAACCATGTGCTACAAAACTACCAGTGGGCATCTCCACAGCCTCAACAACCATCAAAGCTTGAACAAACAATAATCATACATAAAACTTTATTTTAAAGGGATTATATAATATAGACCCCTTTCTCTAATAAACATATGCATTTTGGAGTCAAATGGTTGTCCTTTCCTTTTTTTGTTGTTGTCAAAGCACTTCTAAATCGTGCATGAACTATAGATATTTTTTAACCCCAGGTCTGTATTTGTCTGATATATAATACATTATCCTATTCTTTTAAAGCTATGGTTCATGCCTGGAGTTTCTTATTAGGATTACTGTTGTGTTAACCTTAGATGCTCTAATAATGACTCCACGAGGCAGTGTGTTGTACTTGAACTGTGTTGACCTTAGTCCTTTATTCGGTAACTCCAGAGTGAGGATCACACCCGGTGGTCTGCCTTTTATACTAGGCCAGGCACACATGTACAGGTAACCTACAAGTCTCCCATTGCTGTGCCCTCTGGTGGCACATCTTGTGATAGTACCAACAGTAGCCATATAGGGTACATGACAATAACAAGCTCATTTAATTAAATATAAAATTTTGAGAGTCGAGAAAAAAGAGCATTTCCTCAAAATAGGAATAAATTCACATTGCGCCATTTGTCCCGACAACACACGGCACAGCAAGGGGAGTTAAAATTTTTGCCAATTTATTTTTATCCACTTGGAGAAACACAGAATTGTACTCTAGGCAATTTTTGGAAGATCGGATCTGCTAAAAGTATGCATATCTAAGAGGGCAAGTAGAAAATATTTCCAACAATGCTGTTCAAGTAGCTAAACAGTCACTTAAGGAATGAAATCCCATTCTTCACAAATTGGCTGCACTAGTGGATTTTGCGAGACTGGCGAACAGAGGGAACTTCGACTGGACTCCGCTATCCCCTTACTTATACTAATGCACTCCTAGTACAATTTGCATAATGCACAGGGCTGGGGATTTCCTAAGCAGGAGCAGAAATATGCTGGTGCTATTTTTTAATTATACGCTATGCTACAAATGTTTTTGAATTCTTCATATTTAGTAGATTGGGGCATTAAATAAATTTGACTTTGATATCTTGGAAGTTAATTTCTGTACTTTTTACCTCAAAAGATCATAGAATCATACACCACAGATAGAGGCCATTTAGCCCATCGTGCCTGTCTCAGCTCTTTGAACATGCCATCCAATTAGTCTCACTCCTCTGCTCTTTCCCCATAGTGCTGCAAATTTTTCCTTTACAAGTATATTGATATATGCTGATGATACCCAGCTCTACCTCCCCACCACCTCTTTTGACCCCTCCACTATCTCTAAATTGTCAGACTGCTTGTCTAACATCCAGTACTGGATGAGCAGAAATTAACTCCAACTAATTATTGGAAAGAACAAAACCATTGTCTTCGGTTCCTAACACAAACTTTGTTCCCTTGCCACTGACTCCATCCCTCTCCCTGGCAAATGTCCAAGGCTGAACCAGACTATTTGCAACCTTGGCATCATATTTGACCCCAAGATGAGCTTTCGACCACATATCCACGCCATCAAGACCACCTATCTCCATCTCTGTAACATTGCCTGCCTCTACGCTGCCAAAACCCTCATCCATGCCTTGGTTACCTCTCGGCTTGACTCCTTAATGCACTCCTGACTGTCCTCCCAAGTTCTTCCCTCCATAAACTTGAGGTCATCCAAAACTCTGCTGCCTGAGTCCTAACTCGCAAGTCAAGCTCACCCATCTCCCCTGTGCTCGCTGGCCTACATTGGTTCCCAGTTAAACATCGCCTCGATTTTAAAATTCTCATCCTTATTTTCAAATCACTCGCCCCTCCCTATGGCTGAACCAGACTATTTGCAACCTTGGCATCATATGTGACCCCAGGATGAACTTCCGACCACATATCTACGCCATCAAAACCGCCTATCTCCACCTCCATAACATCGCCTGCATCCGCTTCTTGCCCCTCTCCATCTCCAATCTCCTCCAGCCCTACACCACCCCCCACCTTCCAGAGATCTCTGTGCTCCGCCAATTCTGGCCCCTTGAACATCCCCGATTTTAATCGCGCCACCATTGGTGGCTGTGCCTTCAGCTACCAAGGTCCTAAGATCTGGAGTTTACCGCTTAAAGCTCTGAGACTCTTCCTCTTTCTTCCTTTAAGACGCTTCTTAAAACCAAGTTTTTGTTCATCTGCCCTAATATCTCCTTGTGTGGCTCGATGTCAAATTCTGTTTGAAAGCGCTCCTATGAAGAGCCTTGGGATGTTTTACAACGTTAATGGTGCTATATAAATGCAAGGTGTTGTTATACATGATGGAATCACACCGGAGGAAAACTGGCCATCAATATCTGAATATGTCAAGGTATTCTATGGCTCAAGACTCCTATTGGCAGCACCAAATCAATCATCCCTGTAGGGCATACTGACAGTAACTGTGCACAATAACAGTCTCTGCTGACATAGAAACTGACTAAAAAGAGATAAGTCAGTCCCAATATAAAACTGAGACAGTATACATATTATTACAGCACCTTATCTTTCGTTTAGGCACTTTACAGTCTTCTGGACTCAACATTGAGTTCAACAATTTCAGAGCGTAACCCCTGGCCATCTTTGGCTCACTTTCCCTCCCCCCCATCTTATGTTTTTTTTTTCTTCTTTCTTCTCTCTTTTTTTCACTTTGTCTCCAATGGCAGCTGGTCAGTATTCTGCCATTCACACCCTATCGACATTAATCTTTTTCTAACCTCTATCGACCCAGCATCCCTTTTGTCTCTCCAATCTCTCCTGCCTTCCACCCTATCACACACCTTCCCTTTTGTTCTTCCTTCCCCTCCCCCTTTCAGTGCTTAAGAATCTGCTCTTTTCGAACATTAGCCAGTTCTGACGAAGTGTCATCGACCCGAAAGGTTAACTCTGTTTCTCTCTCCGCAGATGCTGCCTGAGCCGCTGAGATTTCCAGCATTCTCTGTTTTTATTTCAGATTCCAGCATCTGCAGTATTTTGCTTTTGCATCTTTCTATTCCTTTCTCCCTCGTGTGCTTATCTAGCTTTCCCTCAAATGCATCTATGCTATTCACCACAAGTTGCTTAGTTGTGGTATCCTTATTTGGGTATCACCATTTCTATCACCATAGCTGCAAAACACCTGTGATTTGTGCAGGCAGGAAAAGGTGGGGCTGAATCACTGAAACAAACTCAACTGTTGACATGAGTCACTGAGAGCTTGAACCTCTTTCAGATCTTTAGATACAGATGAGTCAGTTATGAAACCTTAAGACACATGTTGCTGTTTTGATCCTGTCAATAGCTCTGTATTTCTGGGAAATTTACAAGTCACAGACTCAGGTTTCTGTGCAGGTTAAGTTTTAAAGTTGAGTTCCTTTTGAAGCATTTTTAAATAATTTGCATATTTTAAGTTTATCTTTAAATAGTTTTAAACATTTGTCCTGTTGTAGTGCTCCTCCTGTCGAGTTTTGTCACCTGCCTGTCTGTCTCCGACCTTTGGCCAGCTAGATTCTCTAAAAAAATGAATCAGCCTGGGCCCACCTCTCCGTGTTTTGATTTGAGGGGTTTGGTAGCTGTCAGTCAGGGGACTACGGAGGGTGAAATCTGGGTACCTTACGCCTCCTGTTAGCACCCGCGCAAATGACTTTTTATCCAGGGCCGCTACCGACTCCCGGGAATGTCGGCGGGAGTTAGCAGAGGTGCTGACTGGCAGTACCCAGCTCCTGCCGATAATGCCCCGTGACGTCATGCCAGCTTTGCAAGTCGCGAACTGGGCTTCAGTCCACTTGCGGGGTGAAAATTAAAGGGGAGATGGGGGGGTGGGGCCGACATTTAGAAAAATGGCCGACTCGCTGGTCGCGGCCTTGCTCTCCGGAAATCGCGGGGGTCTGTGATGCGATGTTGCAGCTCGGCACTCCGCTTCTGTGCCGGGCTGCTGCCGCTTCACCCCGCTCCCCGGCGAAGTCATCGTCGCACCTTTTCCCCGACGCAGATTCGGCAGCGTGCCCTCCCCTTTAACGGAAGGCCCTGTGTGACCGTGGTTAGTGCCCCAGTCCCACCCCCGAGGGCAAGTGGAGCGCGCGACATTGCGCTCCATTTCCTCTCGGGGGCGGTAACCCAATTTCGCTGCTGGGGCGGGACTTCCACGCCTGGCATAGGAAGTCCTACCTGACCTCGGTTAATGGGGCCTCCCTTAGAAATTTAGCAGGTTAGCGTCTGGTGGGGTCGGCAGTGGAGCACTAGGGGGTTAGTAACCGGGCGCGGCAAAGGCAGCGACGCCCACGAACATCAGTGTCGGTTTACTCATAATGCCTCCGGGCCTCTAGCGCCTCGCAGATCGTGACGTCATAAAGTGCGCAGTGCCCACGTTACCGCCCCGAATGTGAAATTGGCTCTCGCCCCCTGTTGTATCGCCTCGCGCCGACAACGACAGCAAGAGGAGGCGTTGTGAACTCGGTTGGCTGTTAGGAGAGCGGTAATTAAAGGGAATGGTTTTCAGCTAGCGCAACTTTTATTACTTGCATCAGTCTGGTGCCTGCGCAAAGTTTTTCATGTTTCACTGGAGTAAGATGTACGAGCCCTCCACATTGTGAGAGTGTTTGGGGCTGTAATGGCAGTCGCGCAGGTCGCCTTGCAAAACCGAACTGCCGACAACTCGCTCGTGCAGCATTACTGGTCCTTCCCTTTAGGTGAGGGAAGCAACCTCTCGTGCTGTTAGCACTCGAAATTGTTTAGCGCTCTGCCACTACCACCCCGCTCTCAGACTTTAGCGCCCTAAGAGAAGTGGTTAGCGCTTGATTTAGCGCTCCACTTCCCTCTTGCAGCGCTAAAACTGAATTTCACAGCAGGCGAGAATGAGTAGTGCCTGGCGCTAATGTTTCAACTTTATGGAGCCGAAATTGACCTGTTTCGCGACTGCTGTGGGGTGGTAAATAAGACGCTAATGGACTCAGCTGCGCTGCAGGGGTGCTATCACAGCCACTTACTCAATTTCAACTGAGTTCCATTCATCAATGAGCCTTCAATCCTTAACTCCAGCTCTATCTGGCTCTTAAAGGGGTGGTCATTTCAACCTAATGATGCTCGTTTCAGCATTGCTGAAGTCATTCACTGGTCGCTGGAGTTCAGGAAGGAACTGATATGGCTGCTGGAAATCCCCCTTCAAGAAAGAGGACCACGAGATTCAGCAACGTGGCTCTGGAGGCACTGGTGGGTGCACTGGTGACCAGGAGGGACTCCCTGTTCCCTGCATTGGGAAGGATGCTTTTGTAATGTATTTGCTTCATGGGTTCTTTGCTTAAGAATTCAGAGCAACACATGGCTATTAAGAACTAGTTGGTTTATTAGCAAAGGTTTTATTATGTATGTAACTATGTAATACTTGCCACCAGAGGGCGTGACAGTTGGAGTCCTAATGGTCACCTGCACACACGTGCAGGGCCAGTATAAAAGGTTGGCTGCTGTCATGTATGTACATGCTGTTTGTAGTCACCAGATGGTGTCATTGTTGGAGGCCACTGAGCAGCACGCACATGGTATAAAAGGCCAGCCATTTTGTGAGTCAGACACTTTGGGACTAAATAAAGCACAGCCAATGTCGTTCCTTGCTTTATTAAACAGTACTCAGTTTGAAACTCTTTTGAGTTTATCTGTGAAAACATAAAACATTAAACGGTGCCACCCGACCTGGGTGACACTCCAGACATTTACAAGGCCCTTTTTTTTTTCCCCCTTTTTTGTGTTTTTTTTTGGTGTTTTTTCTTTTTTTTTTTTTTGTTTTTTTTTTGGGCACTAAAATCACAATTTTTCCCCAGTGCCCCCTATAAAAGGGAAGGGGACACTAAAAGCACCGGCAATTAAAACAAATTAACTTTAAAACGTAAAATCAAATTAAAATTTGGTTGCCGGGCGTGATGATGCACTCCAGTCCCTCCGGTGCCCACCTCTGTACTCAGTTTGAACCTTTATTGCATACATAACAGCTGGCATGTTGTTTAGGCACTCTAGAGTTGTAATAAAGAAGACTAAGGGCACACTAAGTTTAGCTCACAGTACTCAACCTCGTTGGGTTCTTCTATACACAACAGGTTTAACAATCACACCACACATTACCAGTTCATCCACCAGGCTCACAACCACCTGCCTCATCGTGGATCCCCTGAACCCAACTGGCTGGGGTTTTATGGAGTCTTGTGAACATCGCATGATTGGTTAAACCACCCACAACTCAACAGCTCTACAACTATTTTAATAGAACTTTAAGCCTCTTTTGGTATGGGCACTAGAAATTTCCAAATAAAACTTTAAAGGGAACTTAGATCAAATTAAAATTTGGTTGCCAGGGGTGATGATGCACGCGAGTCCCTCCGGTGCCCACCTCCCGCGGAAGACCGCGAGCATACTGGTGGACACCACATGCTCCATCTTCAGGGACAGAATGGCACGAATGTAGTCGTGAAAGAGAGGCAGGCAGTCGGGCTGAACGACCCCCTCGACAGCCCACTGCCTGAATCGGTTAATGGCCACCTTGGCCATGCCCAGGAGCAGGCCCATGAGGAAGCTTTCCGACCTGCCCGCTCCCCTCTGCACAGGGCGCCCAAAGATCAGGAGCGTGGGACTGAAGTGCAACCAGAAGTCAAGGAGCAGCCCCTCCAACGAATGAAAGAGGGGCTGCAACCTCACACGTTGTATATTTACGTGGAACACGGACTCCTCCACAGAAAATGCAGGCGGCCTGGGAGTCCGTGAACTCAACAGCTCTACAACTGTTTTTGGGGAGTACAAAATAACATTAGATCGAGTGCCTCCCGATCTGGGGGACACTCCAGACACTTATAATGGCCCTCTTTTTTTTTGTATTTTTGTCAGTTTTTTTGGTGTGTTTTTTTTTAGGGCATTAAAATTCCACATTTGACAAGTGCCCCCTATAAATGGGGAGGGGGACACTAAAAACCCGGCAATTAAAACAAATTAAACCTTAAAACATATAAAGTCAAATTAAAATTTGGTTGCCGGGCGTGATGATGCACTCCAGTCCTGCCGGCGCCCACCTCTCACGGAAGGCCGCGAGCGTACCGGTGGACACCGCGTGCTCCATCTCCAAGGACACCCTGGCGGGGATGTACACGCAGAAGAGAGGCAGGCAGTCAGGCTGAACGACCCCCTCGACCGCCCGCTGCCTGGACCGGCTGATGGCACCCTTGGCCGTGCCCAGGAGCAGTCCTACGAGGAGGCCCTCGGACCTACCCACTCCCCTCCGCACAGGGTGCCCAAAGATCAGGAGTGTGGGACTGAAGTGCAACCAGAAATTGGGGAGTAGCCCCTTTAAATAATGAAACAGGGGCTGCAACCTCGCAAACTCCATAAAAACATGGAACACGGACTCTTCCAAACCGCAGAAATTGCAGGCGGCCTGGGAGCCCGTGAACCGACTTAAAAATTTATTGCACGGGACTGCTCCATGCACCACCCTCCAGGCCAAGTCCCCGATAAATAATGGGAGGACTCCCGCGTACAGTGCACTCCATCGGGGACCCCCGCCTCCTCCGGACAGCAAGATGGTACGCCATGGCGTGTCCGGACGGCAGACGAGGATGGCAAAGTTGAGAGTGTGCAGGAGCAGCCCGTACAGGAAACCCCTCCGCGCAGAACTGAAAGGCACGGAGGGGATTTCCCCGAGGCAGCTCAAGTTGTGAGGTGCCGGCTCCCGAGGGAGGTTCCGGGGTTTGGCGCCGATGAGGAATTCCGTTCGGACGGGGGTCAGTTTGGACGGGATCTCCCCACATGCTTGAGCCTCCTCGATACACCTAACGGAGTCAGGGCCCAAAGCTGTTTTTAGCGACTCGATGGCATTGGCCACGCGGCGGACGTCGGCCGAATTTAGGTGCCGTGCCAGCGTGTCTGGCGCCATCCAGCCCGCTCCTCCGCCATCGAGCAGGTCCCTGACCCTGGTCACCTCACCAGCCACAGCCCTCTCGTCCGACTGCCACCTAAAACCTCGGTCGTGGAGGTACGGATTTCAACAGCTCGACAACCATGTGAGCATGCTCACAGGTGCATACCTTACAGTCATCAACGCGGGCTTTCTGGGCCATGTGGCAAGAGCTGGCCCAGGAGGTGTCAGCCAGCACCGAGGTGCAGAGAAGCCTCACCTAGTGCTGCAAAAATTCAACGATCTATGTCAGGTGGTGAAGGTGAGTACAAGTTTCCACACCTCCTCCATACCAGCTTCTCAACCTCTGTCTTGGTACACTGTGCAAACCAGCACTTCCACGCCACCCAACCACCCAGCATCTGCAGATACTCACTCACATCCTCACTGCACGCCTTGCCTACATTCACAGCTAGTCAACCATGGCAGGCATATCTTCCACATACATAGCTGGACTCTTACACGAATTCCTTTCTTTTGCAGATGGTACATAGCAGACGGGAGCAGCAGAGGACAGGAGGAGGGGAACCTGAACTGCGGCCGCTATCTAACCTTGAGGAGCGAGTGCTGCGGCACATTGGTCTCTCATTCCACTTCCCCCTCCCCCCGTCTCCCCATCCCTTCACACACACTAGCATGCGTTATCGCTTTCCAGCTCCTGATACTGTCTGCATTCCTTGCTCCATTGCTGACCACTGCCCTCACCTTAATGCATGTCTTGTGCCATTTATGTTTTCAGAGAACCAGCCAGAAGCTGTAGATCCTGCACCTGAGCCCCCCCCAAACACATTGTGGAGGGCGATGAAAAGGAAGAGGAGGAGGAGGAGGCGAGCACTGCATCATTGCTTCTCTCACCTGCAGGCACCAGCTCAGAGACTGGCACTACGTGCTCATTAGAGGTTAGCCTAGTAGAGGGGTCTGCACTGGGTGATGCACCAGGGCCGACTGGGCTGCAGCAAGGCCAAGGGGACAGTGAACATTGGGAGCCATCTCCCCAGAGGGCGAGTTTGCGCATCAGTTTTGTTCCACAGGACTCAGATGAGGACCTCAATGGGGAGCTGGATACGGGAGCGAGTCAATCTCTCATGGGCGCTCAACAATTTGAACAACTGTGGCCGCATAAAAGAGACAGACCAAAGCTCACAAGGGTCGACACCAAACTCAGGACCTATACCAAAGAAATCATACCAGTCCTCGGCAGCGCCATGCTCTCTGTCACACACAAAGGGACAGTGAACCGACTTCCCCTGTGGATTGTCCCGGAGACCCCCCAGCACTGCTGGGGAGAGGTTGGCTGGCAAAACTAAACTGGAAATGGGATGATGTCCATGCCATGTCATTAGAGGAACGGACCTCCTGCTCAACAGTTATAAAGCGATTTGAACATCTCTTTCAGCCAGTTGTGGGCACTTTCAAAGGGGCCAAAGTCAAAATCTACATCACACAGGATGCTAGACCGGTCCATCACAAGGCTAGAGCTATACCCTATGTGATGAGGGAAAAGATTGAACATGAACTAGACAGGCTTCTGCGGGAAGGCATTATTGAATTTAGTGGATGGGCAAGTCCCATCGTCCCAGTCATGAAGCCTGATGGATCCGTACGTATATGTGGGGACTGCAAATCTACCATAAACAGAGTCTGCCGACAGGACCAGTACCCGCTGCCCAGAGCGGAGGACTTATTTGCTACATTGGCTGGAGGTAAACTTTTCTCAAAATTAGACCTCACATCTGCGTATATGACGCAAGAATTCACCGAGGAATCCAAGCTACTCACCACCATCAACACACATCGAGGCTTTTTCATGTACAATCGATGCCCATTCGGCATCAGGTTGGCAGCTACCATATTCCAGCGCAACATGGAGAGTCTGCTCAAGTCCATCCCGGGGACGGTTGTATTTCAAGACGACATACTTATCACGGGCAGGGACACCGACTCCCATCTCCGTAATTTGGAGGAAGTACGAAAGCGGTTGGATCAGGTCGGCCTACGAGTCAAGAAGTCCAAGTGCCTGTTTCTCGCTCCCGAGGTTGAATTTTTGGGCAGAAGGATTGCCGCTGATGGAATCCGCCCAACAGAGTCCAAAACAGAAGCAATTCGCCTGGCACCCAGGCCCCGGAATGTCTCAGAACTGCACGCCTTTCTCGGGCTACTCAATTACTTTGGGAACTTTATGCAGAACTTAAGCACGCTGCTGGAGCCTCTCCATGTGCTACTCAGAAAGGGGTGCAATTGGTTTTGGGGGGACGCCCAAGAACGCGCCTTCAATAAGGCACGCAACCTTCTGTGTTCCAACAGTGTTTTGACTTTCTTTGACCCAGGTAAAAAGCTAGTTCTCACATGCAATGCGTCAGGGTATGGGGTCGGGTGCGTTTTGCAACATGTCAATAGTGCGGGCAAATTACAACCCATAGCTTATGCCTCCAGGTCACATTCGCGGGCGGAGCGCGGGTACGGAATGGTAGAGAAGGAGTCGCTCGCGTGCGTGTACAGTGTCAACAAGATGCACCAATACCTTTTCGGGGCCAAGTTCGCGTTAGAAACCGACCACAAGCCCCTCATGTCCCTCCTATCCGAGAGCAAGGCAATAAACGCCAACGCCTCGGCGCGAATTCAACGGTGGGCACTCACGCTGGCGTCCTACGACTACACAATAAGGCACAGACCAGGCACAGACAACTGTGCTGTTGCGCTCAGCAGGCTACACCTGGCGACCATGGAAGAGTTTGACGAACAAGACTGTGAGATAGTCATGGCAATCAATGCTTTTGAGTCCACAGGTTCGCCCATGACGGCTCGTCAAATCAGAGCCTGGACGGCCAGCGACCCCACGTTATCTTTAGTAAAAAGATGTGTCCTAACCGGTGACTGGGCAGAGGCTCACGATGCCTGCCCCGCGGAATTAAAACCCTTTCACAGGCGCATGCATGAGCTATCACTACAAGTAGACTACCTGATGTGGCGCAGCCGAGTAGTCATGCCTCTGCGAGGCAGAGAGGCATTTATCCGGGAGCTCCACCGCGAGCACCCGGGGATCGATCTCATGAAGGCCATAGCCAGATCCCACGTCTGGTGGCCTGGTATTGACGCGGACTTGGAGCTCTGCGTCCGAAGGTGCACCATTTGTGCCCAACTCAGCAATGCCCCCAGGAAGGCTCCACTGAGCCCCTGGCCCTGGCCTACCAAACTGTGGTCGCGGGTGTACGTAGACTATGTGGGCCCATTCATGGGCAAAATGTTCCTTGTAGTTGTAGATGCATTTTCAAAGTGGATCGAATGCACCATTTTAAACTCGAGCACAACCTCCACCACTGTGGAGAGCCTCCCAACCATGTTTGCAATGCACGGAATCCCTGACATATTGGTTAGTGACAATGGTCCGTGCTTCACCAGCGCAGAATTCCAAGACTTTATAATTGACCACGGCATAAATCATGTCAAGACGGCACCGTTCAAGCCGGCTTCCAACGGCCAGGCGGAGAGAACAGTGCAAATCATTAAACAAGGCATGCTTAAAATCCAAGGTCCCACGCTGCAGGGTCACCTGTCGTGACTGCTGCTGGCATACAGATCTTGTCCGCACTCATTGACTGGGACTCCCCCCCCGCGCAACTGTGGATGAAAAGGACTTTAAAAACAAGGCTCTCATTAATCCTCCCAGACATGCACAAAATCGTTGAGGCAAAGCGCTGTAAGCTGACTGAGTACCATGACAGAAATTCGAGGGGGAGATGGAATGAGATAGGGGACAAAGTGTTTGTACTTAAACTATGGCAGTGGTCCCAAATGACTTGCAGGGACAGTAACGGGCAAGGAAGGAAAGAAGCTGCTGGTAGTACAAATGAACAATGGCAAAACCTGCCAGGGGCATGTAGACCAAGTCAAAAGCAGATTTACCAACAACACTGTGGAACCAGAAGCAGACTACAATGTGGAACTCGCACCACACCTGGTGGACAGACAGAGGGAACAACCTGAGGAAAGGGCAATCCCAACAGACAGCCCAGGCGAGTCAACAACAATCACACCAATCGAAACAGACAGCCCAGGCGAGATACCAGCAACCACACCCAAAGAAAAAGAGACACCAAGGCAAACAACTGAACCACAACTCAGACGCTCCATGCGAGAGCGTAGACCACCTGAGAGACTGAACCTATAAAGACAATAAGACCTTGGGGGAGGGTGATGTCATGTATCTTACATTATTATATATAACTGTATCCTAACATGCTATACATGACTGTAATAAGATATGACCTGTAACCACCAGCACACCTTAACACTAGTGGTGCACTTGCAAGAGACAGGTATATAAGTACAGGTTTCAGGCAAGTGCAGCATTCCAGAGCTGTGAAATAAAGGTTCAGGTCCAGAGTGACCTTGACTTCACTACATGCCTTGTGTGAATCTGTACTGAGGGGACAGGACTTTACAGTTACCTTGATTGCCACTGAGAGAGCCGTCCACACACGTCTGAGGCTCGAGGTCAGATTGCAGCAGATAGCAGAGCTCTGTGACCACATCCTGCTGTAACGCAACCTTTGCACACATTGTTCCTCAGTGACATTGCTGTAGGAGAACTGCTGCCAGAATACTGCTGCCGGCAAGGTTTCCTGTTGGCAACCCTGTTGGGCCTTCTCCCTCTAACCACATTTTGCTGTTTTTCTCCCTCTCCCGCTCCCTCTCCCTGTCCCTCTCCCTCTCCCTGTCCCTCTCCCTCTCCCTCTCTCTCTCTCCCTCTCCCTCTCCCTCTCCCTCTCTCTCTCCCTCTCCCTCTCCCTCTCCCTGTCCCTCTCCCTCTCCCTCTCCCTCTCTCTCTCTCCCTCTCCCTCTCCCTCTCCCTGTCCCTCTCCCTCTCTCCCACTCCCTCTCCCTGTCCCTCTCCCTGTCCCTCTCCCTGTGCATCTCCCTGACCTTCTCCTTTTCCCTTTGCCTCCCGCTGTGCTGCTCCCTATCTTGTCCCATGTCCTTCTCCCTGCCTTTCTCTAACCTTTCTCTCTGCAATTGTCTCTGCCTCTGTCTTCACCTGAGCATCCTCTGACAGTGAGGTCGGAGCAAGAGGTCGAGTGCCAACACAGCCCCCATGAAGCAATAACATTTTGTAATTTTAAATCTGCCCTGAGTGATACAGGGGAATAGTTAGGAGTCAGAACAGTTCTTGCCGTAAAATTCATTGCGATCGGTCCACCAGCCATTCTGCCTGTGTTGGAAAGCTGAAGAAAGTAACGGCCGAAAGAAATGTTGTTTTCAAGATGGTGCCTTTAAATAGCGCTGCTCCAGCCCGCTCCCGACTGCACCCCGTCAGTTGAAGCTGCCATTGTCACCGCCAAGCGGTACGTGAGGGTGCACGGCCGAATTTCACTTCCAGGGCGGTAACGCGGCGATGTGCATGGCGATGACATCATCATCGTTGCGCGCAGGCAAGCAAGCCGTTCCCATCAGCCTCTGTAACACCCCCGCCCAATTCCACGGGGGGCACAATTTTATCGCCGCTCCCGAACCGAAACCATCCTGGAGACGCTAACAGCCATCGCAAAACAGGGCAATTTCGGCTTCTCAGAAGTGTATGTGCATAATTGATTGAAATAAAGCATTTTGCCAAGACCCTGAAAGCTTGCCACAAGATGGCTTTTTGGCTGTAAAAGTTTGAAAGACAAAGAAGTTATTAAAATGCAACTGCTTTTCACACAGAAAGCAGACAGATAAAAGAATGTGAACAGGCAAGATAAGTGAATGTTACATACAGGATAACCTAGGCCTTGGAGTCTCGAGGCAATGGAAGGTTACTGGAGGGGAGGTGTCATGTTAAGTCAGGTGACAGAAGGAACTCAGTTTTGCTAGGGGACAAAAGTCACATAAAAAGAGACATTTTGCACTTAGTAAAGTTAGTGCGGCGAAAGAAATGCATGTCTACATTCCCCTGCTTGTTTGTGTTCAATCTACTTTGCTTGTAAAGTGTTCTGCATATTGACTGAAGAAATAAAAGAATTGAACCTGAAGTAACTTCTAAATTCATTGATACAAGAGTGTTTGCGGTGTTATTTTTTATTTTTCACAAGTGATACTGTGTGTTATGCAAAGGATGCATACCAATAGTGTAAAGTCCTGTCCCCTCAGTACAGATTCACACGAGGCATGTAGTGAAGTCAAGGTCACTCTGGACCTGCACCTTTATTTCACAGCTCTGGAATGCTGCACTTGCCTGAGACCTGCCCTTATATACCTGTCTCTTGCAAGTGCACCCCTGGTGGTAAGGTATGCTGGTGGTTACAGGTCATATATTATTGCAGTCATGTATAGCATGTTAGGATATACTTATAAATAATAATGTAAGATACATGACATCACCCTCCCCCAAGGTCTTATTGTCTTTATAGGTTCAGTCTCTCAGGTGGTCTACGCTCTCGCGTGGAGCGTCTGAGTTGTGGTTCAGTTGTTTGTCTTGGTGTCTGTTTTTCTTTGGGTGTGGTTGCTGGTATCTCTCCTGGGCTGTCTGTTTCGATTGGTGTGATTGTTGTTGACTCGCCTGGGCTGTCTGTTGGGATTGCCCTTTCCTCAGGTTGTTCCCTCTGTCTGTCCACCAGGTGTGGTGCGAGTTCCACATTGTAGTCTGCCTCTGGTTCCACAGTGTTGTTGGTAAATCTGCTTTTGACGTGGTCTACATGCCCCTGGCAGGTTTTGCCATTGTTCATTTGTACTACTAGCAGCTTCTTTCCTTCCTTGCCCGTTACTGTCCCTGCAAGCCATTTGGGACCACTGCCATAGTTTAGTACAAACACTTTGTCCCCTATCTCATTCCATCTCCCCCTCGAATTTCTGCCATGGTACTCAGTCAGCTTACGGCGCTTTGCCTCAACGATTTTGTGCATGTCTGGGAGGATTAATGAAAGCCTTGTTTTTAAAGTCCTTTTCATCAACAGTTGCGCGGGGGTGGAGTCCCAGTCAATGAATGCGGACAAGATCTGTATGCCAGCAGCAGTCGGGACAGGCAACCCTGCAGCGTGGGACCTTGGATTTTAAGCATGCCTTGTTTAATGATTTGTACTGTTCTCTCCACCTGGCAGTTGGAGGCCGGCTTGAACGGTGCCGTCTTGACGTGATTTATGCCATGGTCAATTATAAAGTCTTGGAATTCTGCGCTGGTGAAGCATGGACCATTGTCACTGACCAATATGTCAGGGATTTTGTGCGTTGCAAACATGGTTGCGAGGCTCTCCACAGTGGTGGAGGTTATGCTCGAGTTTAAAATGGTGCATTCAATCCACTTTGAAAATGCATCTACAACTACGAGGAACATTTTGCCCATGAATGGGCCCGCATAGTCTACGTGCACCCGCGACCACGGTTTGGTAGGCCAGGGCCAGGGGCTCAGTGGAGCCTTCCTGGGGGCATTGCTGAGTTGGGCACAAATGGTGCACCTTCGGACGCAGAGCTCCAGGTCCGCATCAATACCAGGCCACCAGACGTGGGATCTGGCTATGGCCTTCATGACAACGATCCCCGGGTGCTCGCGGTGGAGCTCCCGGATAAATGCCTCGCAGAGGCATGACTACTCAGCTGCCCCACATCAGGCAGTCTGCTTGTAGTGATAGCTCATGCATGCGCCTGTGAAAGGGTTTTAATTCCGCGGGGCAGGCATTGCGAGCCTCTGCCCAGTCACCGGTTAGGACACATCTTTTTACTAAGGATAACGTGGGGTCGCTGGTCATCCAGGCTCTGATTTGGCGAACCTGTGGACTCAAAGGCATTGATTGCCATGACTATCTCACAGTCCTGTTTGTCAAACTCTTCCATGGTCGCCAGGGGTAGCCTGCTGAGCGCATCGGCACAGTTGTCTGTGCCTGGTCTGTGCCTTATGGTATAGTCGTAGGACGCCAGCGTGAGTGCCCACCGTTGAATTCGCTCCCAGGCGTTGGCGTTTATTGCCTTGCTCTCGGATAGGAGGGACGTGAGGGGCTTGTGGTCGGTTTCTAATGCGAACTTGGCCCCGAAAAGGTATTGGTGCATCTTTTTGACACCGTACACGCACGCGAACGCCTCCTTCTCTACCATCCCATACTTGCGCTCCGCCCGCGAAAGTGACCTGGAGGCATAAGCTATGGGTTGTAATTTGCCCGCACTATTGACATGTTGCAAAACGCGCCCGACCCCATACGCTGACGCATCGCATCGCATGTGAGAATTAGCTTTTTACCTGGGTCAAAGAAAGTCAAAACACTGTTGGAACACAGAAGGTTGTATGCCTTATTGAAGGCGCCTTCCTGGGCATCCCCCCAAAACCAATCGCACCCCTTTCTGAGTAGCACATGGAGAGGCTCCAGCAGCGTGCTTAAGTTCTGCATAAAGTTCCCAAACTAATTGAGTAGACCAAGAAAGGCGTGCAGTTCTGAGACATTCCGGGGCCTGGGTGCCAGGCGAATTGCTTCTGTTTTGGACTCTGTTGGGCGGATTCCATCAGCGGCAATCCTTCTGCCCAAAAATTCAACCTAAGGTGCAAGAAACAGGCACTTGGATTTCTTGACTCGGAGGCCGACCTGATCCAACCGCTTTAGTACTTCCTCCAAATTACGGAGATGGGAGTCGGTGTCCCTGCCCGTGATAAGTATGTCGTCTTGAAATACAACCGTCCCCGGGATGGACTTGAGCAGACTCTCCATCTTACACTGGAATATTGCAGCTGCCGACCTGATGCCAAATGGGCATCGAGTATACATGAAAAGGCCTCGATGTGTGTTGATGGTGGTGAGTAGCTTGGATTCCTCGGTCAATTCTTGCGTCATATACGCAGGTGTGAGGTCTAATTTTGAGAAAGGTTTACCTCCAGCCAATGTGGCAAATAAGTCCTCCGCTCTGGGCAGCGGGTACTGGTCCTGTCGGGAGACTCTGGTTATGGTAGATTTGTAGTCCCCACAGGTTCGTACGGATCCATCAGGCTTCATGACTGGGACGATGGGACTTGCCCAGTCGCTAAATTCCACAGGTGATATAATGCCTTCCCGCAGAAGCCTATCTAGTTCGTGTTCAATCTTTTCCCTCATCACATAGGGTACAGCTCTGGCCTTGTGATGGACTGGTCTAGCATCCTGTGTGATGAAGATTTTGACTTTGGCCCCTTTGAAAGTGCCCAAACGTGGCTGAAAGAGATGTTCAAACCGCTTTATAACTGTTGAGCAGGAGGTCCGTTCCTCTAATGACTGGGCATGGACATCATCCCATTTCCAGTTTAGTTTTGCCAGCCAGCTTCTCCCCAGCAGTGCTGGGGGGTCTCCAGGGACAATCCACAGGGGAAGTCGGTTCACTGTCCCTTTGTGTGTGACAGAGAGGACTGGTACGATTTCTTTGGTATAGGTCCTTAGTGTGGCGTCGACCCTTGTGAGTTTTGGTCTGTCTCTTTTATGCGGCCACAGTTGTTCAAATTATTGAGTGCCCATGAGAGATTGACTCGCTCCCGTATCCAGCACCATGTTGACAGATATCCCATTGAGTAGGACCCTCATCATTATAGGAGGCGTCCTGTTGTAGGAGCAGCGGCCATTGATCATGTTCACCCGCTGTTCACCGGTGTCCCGGGTACTGTCCCCACCATCTTCTGGTCCGCTTACCGACCCATCCGATTCATATACCAGCCGAGCTGCCGATTTTTTGCACATACGGGCCAAATGCCCTGTATATTCACAATTTCTGCAAACAGCCTGCTGAAATCGACATCCCCTTGATGACTGCCCACCCCCACACGTCCAGCACAGACCTGTTCCATTGTTCAAAGAGTTTCCAAAGAATGAGCTGCGTCTGGCTGATCTCTCTTGAGCTTCTCTCAGTTTGTAGTTGATTGCTCTTTTCTTGTCTGCCTTATCGTCGCCTAACTAGTCTTTGGTTACAAAGCTTTGCTGGAACCTTTCTATAAAGTCCTCCCAATTATCTCCCGCATTGTACTTTTCATCTGATCCGTTGTTCACCATTCTGTGGATTCTGTAATCCCGTAACTCGTCGCCACTGTAAAGTCCTGTCCCCTCAGTACAGATTCACACGAGGCATGTAGTGAAGTCAAGGTCACTCTGGACCTGCACCTTTTATTTCACAGCTCTGGAATGCTGCACTTACCTGAGACCTGCCCTTATATACCTGTGTCTTGCAAGTGCATCCCTGGTGGTTACAGGTCATATCTTATTACAGTCACGTATAGCATGTTAGCATACAGTTATATATAATAATGTAAGATACATGACAAATAGCATGGCTCCCTTTTCTTCCCTTGTCACAAGTTCTTGAAATTGGTCAGAAATGTTTATTTTTAAAATACCAAATGTTATGTGATTGCCTCATGTCCAGAACTAAAGGTTTCTCACACAATTAATTCAAACCAATCTCAAACTAATCAGTGCCAGTTGAAAAAAACTGCAGACACATTAAGACAAATATAAATCCTCATGCTCTTTTTTTAATAAACTTTTTCATTCACCCTGAAACATCAAAGAAAAACACTTGTTTTTACACAGGCAGGCTTTCACACACAATACATTCCATGACTACTCAAACATCCATAGTAGCAAATTTTATCTTGTATTTCTCTCGGTACAAAAGTTAGAAGCTTAAGTGGCGGTTTCTCCTTCGATGACTCATATAATGCTTGTCTATTCTTTAGTGTGTCTGCAGTTTTTTAAAAATCGACTTCCTACAGTAAACACAATGCTTCTCTGAAACACACATTTACATTGCCATGAGTTGAACTTCCTTTTAGATCCCGCAGGGTCCTTCTGCCCACCTTGATTTCCTTTTCTGCACCATCTTAAAGGCAGCTTTCAAATTTCTAAACCTGCAGCTGCAGCTACTGAGGAGGATTTGCTTAAAGTCTTAATCCTCCAACTCTGGGTGACCCCTCCTAAAATCCGCCCAGCGCCTATTAACATCCAGTGGATCCTCCGTGGAGTTAATGGGGCCTTTCACCCAGCTCAATGCTGCCAATTCGTCCTCATCACAGTTATTGATCGGTGTTCCTGGTGCTTTGGGAGCCGGCCGACCCTCACTATACTGGGTCCCATCATCGGGCTCCTTTGTCTCCTCATCCCAGTCGACCCCAACTTCCCCCAGTGTCATAAGACAAGCCATACCCCTGGCCCCGGAAAATGCTAGGGTCAGCTTACGAATTTTCTCATTACATGGCCCATGATCGGCCATGTACCTGATTTTGAGTTCCCCTGTATGCCACCTTGATATCCTTCAACTGTCCCTCAGCCTTGTCAGCTCTCTCTAAGTTCCTGGCACTTTCCTCACGCTGAGCCTGAAACTGCTTTTTACTTTCAGTGACCTGATATTGCCAGTACTCTATCGTATTTCTCCTTTCCTCTCCTGGCTTTCATTACTTAAATCTTCCATCAACCGGTGCACTACGGCCCTGCCCTTCTTTCTGATTCCCTTTTCTCTTCAAACTGCTTCATTCTCTCCGTGCATAAACAGCAACCAAATCGCCTTTTCATTTGACTTCCCTCTGGCAAATATAGATGGATTATGGGGACAAAGGCGGGGAGTGAAATTATGTTGGGACAAGTGGTGGAAGGAGGAATAAGGGTTTTATGTGTGTGTGGGAGGATCGGAACGTAAATGCCAGAAGGGGATGTCCATCGTTTTAAACGGCAATGGCAAGCTTCCGGGTCTGGAATGGGCTGGATTCAGAGTTTCCATTCGTGTGTGATCCCAGATCCTCCAAACTCAGTCAATGCTACCGAGTTAGTAGCACATAAAAGGAAGCCCCTACCATCAGCCTCAAAAATTGTGTGAGAAACCTTTAGATGTGGCCCTTACAGCTAAAGGGATCAAGGGGTATGGAGAGAAAGCAGGAATGGGGTACTGAAGCTGCATGATCAGCCATGATCATATTGAGTGGTGGTGCAGGCTCGAAGGGACGAATGGCCTACTCCTGCACCTATTTTCTATGTTTCTATGTTCCTTAAGTTCACTGCTACCCGTCCACTCTGCCGCCTCTTCCTGTGGACTGTCAGAGTGCATGACTTCCGGCACCCAGCGCTCGGACATATTTACCTCACCAAACACGTACGAGGAAAGCCTATCCCCCATTGATGGTTTCTTGTCCTTGACCCTGTTCATAATTTTGTTCATAACCTTAGAAGTCCCTTTGTGGTCGCCAAGATGTAAGAGATTCCGTAACCCCTCACCAACAGTTCTTGACTTCAGGGTTTATAAGAAATACACACGGCTTAACCTTAAACTTGTTTATTGAACTTATGCTATTCCCAGGATAAACCTCCCTGAGATTCGATCGGAATCATACAGAACCCACAATACAAAACCCCTACACGAGATTGCCTGAAACCTAACATGAAATATCACAGTTTAAAACCCTTCCATGATTCGACTGCGATTACAAAACTACTCAGACAAATTCCCCTATGATTTGCCTGAAACTTATAATCACCCACACAGCTGGCAGTTCCGGTGTCGATTGTAGGCCGGGACCAGGTGATCACCCTGCATCCTTCTTCACTGCAGTGTCCTCGCTCCGAAGTGGGCCTCTTTTTATGCATCATTGTCTCTGATAATGTTCTTCCATCATAGGCAGTCCCTTGAAATCGAGGAAGACTTGCTTCCACCCTAAAATGAGTTTTCAGGTGACTGTACAGTCCAATACAGGAATTACAGTCTCTGTCACAGGTGGGGCAGACAGTGGTTGAAGGAAAGGGTGGGTGGGGAGCCTGGTTTGCCGCACGCTCCTTCTGCTGCCTGTGCTTGTTTTCTGCATTCTCTCGACGATGAGACTCGAGGTGCCCAGCACCCTGCTGGACGCTCTTCCTCCACTGGCGATCTTTAGCCAGGAATTCCCAGGTGTCGGTGAGGATGTTGCACTTTATCAAGGAGCTTTTGAGGGTGTCCTTGAAATGTTTCCTCTGCCCCTCTGGGGATCACCTGCCATGTAGGAGTTCCGAGTAGAGCGCTTGCTTTGGGAGTCTTGTGTCAGGCATGCGGACAATGTGGCCCACCCAATGGAGCTGGTCGAGTGTGGTCAGTGCTTCGATGCTGGGGATGTTGGCCTGATTGAAGACGCTAATGTTGGTGCGTCTGTCCTCCCGGGGGATTTGCAGGATCTTTCGGAGACATCGTTGGTGGTATTTCTCCAGCGATTTGAGGTGTCTACTATATATGGTCCACGTCGCTGAGCCATACTGGAGAATGGGTATCACTACTGCTCTGTCGACTGTAAGCTTGGTGCCAGATTTGAGGGCCTGGTCTTCGAACACTCTCTTCCTCAGGCGACCGAAGGCTGCACTGGCAGTCTTTTCAGTCTCATAATGAGTCATAGTTTTGCTGCTATGTTTGAATGAACCCCTTAATGTATAGCCCACCGTCTGGGTTTTTGTAGTGAGGTTTGTTTTTTATTAAACACTCTCACTATGTCCGTGGATTTTATATTCCAATCTACAGTCCATTTTACAGTTGCGGGGGGTGGGGGGTAACAGGTCCTACAGATGTTTTATACAATGTTCATGTAAAGTTTCTATTAATGTGCTGTCAAATATTAAAAACGTTATTTTCAATTCTTTCCGGCTTTCCGGTCTTGAACAGATTTGCGTGCACCTTTGGAAGTGGCTTAGTGAGTTGCAGTGAATGGTGAAACGTAAGGATACCCCCCACAATGGTGATGAATATGTAAAGGAATCACTTGGTCTATGTAGGGATGCTTGATGATGTCGGTGTGGGGTGGTGCCAAACTAATGCCTCATAGGGCAGCCAGGGTGTACTGCGTGAAGCTAAGTAAATGTGGTCATGGTGAGGCCATCTCTAGCCCCCCGGGCAGCAATATGGTAAGCTGCTGATACCCTGTGTCCTATGCAGCATCAGGTGATTGTGGAGAAGGTTGGTGTTGTTTTTAAGTGATCTGTCAATGGTGAGAGAGGTAATGAGGTGAGACTGGATGGAGACTTGTGGAGAGATTTGCAGCCTGCACAGGATCTGTGCTGGAAATGCAGTAAGGAGCAGCTTGTGGCTGAGGAAAGTGATCTCTGTCAGGTGGGAGCTTTTACTATACATTTGAAGCTGTAAGCGGGCAGAGAAAGTGGAGTTGAGACCAAGATCAGATCAGCCATTATCTTATTGAATGGTGGAGCAGACTCGAGGGGCCAAATGGCATACTCCTGTTCCTATTTCTTATGTTCTTATGTTCTTATGTAAAGCAATCAGCTGGAGCACTGGCCACTGAACTCCTGCCTCAGGTTGACAGTTGTGGTCACTGAACAGCATGGTTCCCATGGCCATGAATTTAAATATAAAAAGTAATGTTATAAAACCTGTTAGGAAAAGAAAGAAAGACTTGCATTTATAGAGTGACAACCAGACATCTCAAAGTGCTTTACAGCCAATGAATGTACAATATAGTCACTGTTATAATGTGGGAAATGCGGCAACCAATGTGCACAAGCACCTCCCACAAACAATAATGTGATAATGGCCAGATAATCTGTTTTTGTTATGTTGATTGAGGGATAAATAGTGGCCCCAGGTCACTAGGGATAACTCCCCCAGCTCTTTTTTGAAAAAGTGTCACGGGACCATTTACGTCCACCTGAGAGAGCAGGCGGGGCCTCGGTTTAACATCTCATCCAAAAGACGGTACCTCCGACAGTGCAGCGGTCTGGTAAGTATATTATAGTCGCTCCTGTGAGAGACCATCAGTGGCAGGTCGGGGCTATAAAAGGAGTGGTGAGCGGCCATGGGCAGCGTGGAGGCCACTACAAGGTACAGCGCGAGCTGGTGCAGGAGGGCGACAGCAGCGAAGAGTTGCATCAGCAAGGTCCAGGTCGGTGATTGGAGCTTGGGCAGGTACAGCAGGAGCAGTGAGATCAGGGCAAAGGAGCTGTGAGAGATTGTGGAGGTGGATGAGATCGGGGCCTAGGATGGCGTGAGTTCGGGGCCAGGAGCCCAGGGGCAGCACGGGCCAGCCCACACTGTGATATGTGTGCGCACTAGGTCCGTGCAGCAGAGCAGGTCTCCAGTTGTCTTGGGTAATCCTTGCCACTGGACCAAGACCTAGCTCTGTCAAGCCCGTGTGGTGGCTGGTGTACAACGGCCACCACATGTTAAAAAAATCCACGCACAGGCATCTTCCACCCTTCAGGATGTAGTTCGGGTTCTTCATTCAAAACACCTGTTTTTGGCGTGGAAGCAAGTCATCTTTGTTTCGAGGGACCGCTATGCTAAGATGATATTATAATTAGTTTAATTGGGTTGCTCGCCGCGACCTGTCGAGTTATCTTAGTGCTGTCAGACCCGACATTGTGAGAGGTGCTTTGCGGCGGGAAAATGAAACCACTTTCCCATCCCACCCACCACCAGTCCTGCCCGCTGACACACTGACGCTGAGTTAGCATATGTGCAGCAGAGTTATGGATGAACTTAACAATGGTCCTCATATGAAGGGAATTGACAGTGTGCTATACGCCCCGTGAGGCTGACTCCCTCTCCTGAGTGTTCACCAACAGGTGAATGCTGGAGGCTTCCTTCCTTCCAACTCTTTCCCCTTTTGTTGCTGCAGTTCGATCCTCAATCTCGCACAGTGCCCAAGGAATCCTTTCTCTGGCGTAATCAACCCTTCCCAGCCTATGAAAACCGAGGTCACCAATGTCCCGGCCGATGACTCATGAGCCAGAGATTGACCCCTTGATCTTCCTGTATGTCTACTTTGTAGATGGTTTACTTCTAAGCCACTGGGAAGTTGGAGTTCAACATTTCATCATGGCTACATTGATCTAAGGGGACATTAATTCTCACAGTGCTCTGAATTGTACTGTGCAAAGGGCAAATGGTGAAAAGTGGTTTAGAAACATCGAAATATTGGCCCTGAAATCCCAGTCCTCTGCTTCCTGAGGGCGCTTGCCAGAAAATGGCTAAAAAGATGCGCACCTACTTTTTCCTGCTGCGCCCACCAGAGACCCCAATCTTGAGGCCTCCTCTTGTTACGCAATGGAGCACGTTCACGTTGGGACATCCGCAGGAGTCACGTGGTCCTGGGCACCCAATCACGGTCCGAATCTCCTATTACTATGAATGAGAAACACCCCCAAACGCTACATAAAAAATGTAAAAAACACCTCACATAAATACATTATAGAAATTCAAGTTGAGGGAAATGTTTTTGAAAAAAAAAATTACCGATTTTTAAAAAAAGTTTTAATTATGGTTAAAAGTAAACTTACCTTAGTGGGCAGGGTTTTTAACATTAAAATGTGTTTTTTTTAATTTTATTTTTATATATTTTTGTACGTTATAAAACTCTTACGCTGGTAAAAGTAGGCTATGCGTCTGCTTTTACCAAGTACAAGAATTTTAAGGACATTCGCTGGGCAAGATATGGGCAAACAGCCCAATCTCTGCCGTGGTTATGTCCTTCTCCCCGAGATGTGTGCGATCGGTTAAGCCAGAAACTTGACAGATTGGAAAGTCGGTTTTTGGCGTGTGTGCATTGCGTGCCGGAATCCGGCTTTTGCGATGCCGGGTCCATACACACTCCGTACACACTCCGTACGGGCAGGGGAGGCCGGAATTTCAGGGCCATTAGAAAAGAAAAAAGAAAGACTTGCATTTATATAGCACCTTTCATGACCACCGGATGTCTCAAAGCATCTTACAGACAATGAAGTATTTTTTGGAGTGTAGTCACTGTTGCAATGTGGCAATGTGGGAAACGAGGCAGTCAACTTGCGCACGGCAAGCTCCCACAAACAGCAATGTGATAAGCCAGATAGCCCGTTGGGCTTGCTCCACCGTTCAATTAGATCACGACTGATCTGCACCCCAACTGCATTTACCCACCTTGGCTCCATATCCTTTGATATACTTACCCAATAAATATCTATTGCTCTCAGTCTTGAAAGCTCCAATTTTCACAAATATCCGCTTCCATTGGTGACCTATTTTAAGAATGTGCCCTCTTGTTATGAATTCCTCAATCAGAGGAAATAGTTTCTCTGTATGTATCCTATCTACTTTTAACATTCCAAACACCTCGATCAGATCACCCATTAGTCTTCTAAATTCAAGGCAATACAAGCCATGTTCATGCAACTTTCCTTCCGCAAAACTGAACCCTCTAAGTCCCGGTATTATTCTGATTTAATGAGAAACAAACACTCGACCATTTTCTTTTCTTCATATTTCGATTTAGTTGCAGCATCCATAGATAGAATGTTTCTGAGCAAATCGCCATCACTTACTTATGTTACACCGAAACCTTACTGTAACTGAGAGAATATTTACGTGCAGTGCTAAGTGAAGCCTTTGCACAGCTGTGGCCTGACAACTTTCCCAGCAAGTGACTCATTGCTCTGCATCCAGTATGCCTAGTTACAGCTCAATTCTAGCACAAAGACTCATTTTCTTGTGGTGTGCTTACCTCTGTCATAGATCGTAGAATCATAGGACTAGAATTTCCACTTAGTTCGCTATGCCCAAAAAAATGGGCGATGTTCCAGCCTTAGCGATGTTTCAGCCTTCATGATCGCTGGAACATCGGCCATTTTTGGGATCGCGACTTAAGGCATTTTTTGGGGAGGTGATAGCCCAGTGTTGTGAAACAGACCTCAGCGATGTGGAAGGTAAGGCTTCCCAAGAAACGGCCTTCTGCACATGCGTTGTTTATTGATTTATTTATTTTGTAAACAGGTTTTCCTGCGATTCGGGAGGTCAGGGGTCATCCAGATATGCGCAGAAGACAAAGGGAGGGGTAGAGAGAGAGAGAGAGAGAGAGAGAGAGAAGATAGAGAGAGAGGAGGATGGCAGTGACAGAGAGGAGAGAGTAAAGAGGACTTTGATAAATAAAATAGATATACAGAAGACTTTTGAATCGAAATTTCTAATTCTGACAGTATGCATGATGTGGAGGAGGGGAGGAAAAAGGCAAAACTGTTTTGCGATGAGGCCAATGAGGTGCTGGTGCAGGAGGTCCACTCCCGTTGGGCCCAATCAACCCGGGGTGGGGTGTGGGAAACCTCCACCCCGGATATCCCGAAAGATTGGGGCGAGATCGTCGATGTGGTCTCGTCGGCATCCCACGAGGCAAGGAGGTCCAAGCAGTGCTGGAAGCGTTGGAACAGCCTGGTTGCTTCAGCAAGAGTAAGTATAGATTTTATATTGTAATGATGCAAATTGTAATTATAATTATACACCTCCAGGATTGAAATTAAGCTTGTTATTCTGACATATATTCTCTGTTAAGATCCGAACAGGGCTATGAACCTGCGCCTTTTTTAAGTCTCTCTGGCTGTTGTCACTTACACAGTGACACAGCATGGATTGGGGGAGAGCTGCCCTGGCTCACTGTCTGCCCTGGGACACTTTGGGACATTAGTTCCTGTCATTACCAAGTTCACTAGCTATCCTGATTCCCACCACCCCCAGAGCCCGTCAATGAAGACTGTAGTTGAGAGAGATGTTTGTGTCAAGCATTAGATCCTAAACACGATCTTTGTTATAACCATGTATCAATTGTGGATGAAAACCCTATAACATTGGAGACTGCTGTCTTTCCATGATAGTATCTAGTCAATTTGCTTATGCCATGTGCTTTTCATGTCTGCAGATGAAGTTAGCGAAGAATCGGGCTGAGCGCAGGCGCACAGGAGGAGGCCCCTGCCCAGCTCAGCATCCACACAGAGTTAGAGGAACGGGCAGCGGCATTGGTCGGGGGCCACACTCGCTCGGCCACCCATGGTGAGGCAGAGCCCTCGCTTGCATCACATGAGTAATGCCTCAAGCAGTGTTAAAGTAATGTAATGTCATTTCATTATAATATACGGATGATGTCATGCTATGCATGTAGCTATCCTGATTCCCGGTAGTCGGTGTGCAATGACCAACCCACACTAAAGAACTCACGCCCAGGCATCTTCCACTCATCTAATATGACGTTCGGGACCTGGAAAGTCAGAGGACCCTAATGGACAACTCCAACAGCGACAGGCTGGAACGCCGCACCGCCATAGTTGCCCTGGAACTTAGACGCTTTGACATCGACATCGCTGCCCTAAGCGAGACCCAACGGGCAGGGGAAGGCCAGTTCAAGGAACATGGTGGAGGTTATACCTTTTACTGAAAAGGAAAACCAGAGGAAGAACGCCGACTTCATGGAGTTGGCTTCACCGTCAAAAAGGAAACAGTCGGCCGCCTCAAAGACTCCCCCCTGCGGGATTAATGAACGCCTCATGACCCTTCGCCTTACCCTATCCCGGAACTAATGCACCACAGTCATCAGTGCGTACGCCCCAACACTCGATTCAACGGATGAGGCTAAAAAGTGTTTTTATTCCAACCTCAAGACATCTCTGTCCCGCGTCCGCATGGGTGATAAATTGATGCTCCTAGGTGACTTTAATGCCAGGGTCGGCAAAGACACAGGCCTCTGGGGAGGCGTGGTTGACAGAGAGGGAGTAAGGAAATCCAACTCCAGCAGTACCCTACTCCTGACAAAATGTCGAGAACACGAACTCCTCACCACCAACACCCTGTTCCGCCAGAGGGACAAATACAAGGTATCGTGGCTACACCCTCGCTCCAAACACTGGCACCTGCTGGACTATGTCATCGTTCGAGCCAGGGATCGCAAGGATGTGCGCATCGCCCGCGCTATGACAGCAGCTGACGACTGCTGGACGGACCATCGCCTAATCCGATCCATCATCAACATTAACATAGCCCCAAAGCAGAGGGGACAGCAGAAGCAGTGCCGCAAAAAAGTTAATACCGGGGTACTTAAAGACCCAGCTAAGAGAGCCCTATACAGCCAGCGCCTCACAGGCAATCTGGCATGCATTGATGACCCTGAGATGCTCAATGCCCAACAGTGCTTGGTCTGCCCTCCAGGCCTCCATAACCAGTGCCTGTGAAGAGACACTTGGACACTCAACCAGAAAACACCAGGACTGGTTGCATGAAAATGATCAGGAGATCCGAGAGCTCATAAGCGCAAAGTATTTCTGAGCCTCAAGCAACAACCCAACTCTGGAGCTACAAAGCAACGTTATAGACAGCTCAAGGCTGAGGTCCAACAAAAAACCCGGGACCTAAAGAACAGGTAGTGGATGTAGAAAGTGCAGGTGATACAACAACTAGCCGACAGCCATGATATGCGAGGATTCTTCATTGCAGTCAAGGCCACCTACAGTCCAAACTCCCAAGGCCTCACCCCACTCCTGGCCAAGAACAGGGAAACACTCATCAAGGACACCGAGGCTTTCAAGGCCCGCTGGAAGGAGCACTTTAAAGATCTCCTCAATCAAGACTCTGCCTTTGACTCGAGTGTTCTCAACACCATCCCTCAGCATGCGACCCGCCACCACCTCAGTGAAACCCCAACGCTGCATGAGGTAGGCAAAGCCATAAAACATCTCAAGAATAACAAGGCTACGGGTGTGGATGGAATTCCTGCTGAGGCGCTAAAATATGGTGGAGAGGCGCTGTTGGCGTGGATAGATGACCTCATCTCTCTCATTTGGAGGGAGGAGAGCATGCCGGGAGATCTCCGAGATGCCGTGATCGTGTCCATTTTTAAAAAGGGGAACAAATTCGACTGTGGCAACTACAGGGGAATCTCCCTGCTGTCAACCACTAGGAATTTTGTCGCAAGAATTCTCCTCAACTGTCTTCTCCCTGTGGCCGAAGAGCTCCTCCAGGACTCACAGTGCGGGTTTTGACCCTACAGGGAACAACGGACATGATCTTTGTAGCACAACAACTGCAGGAAAACTGCAGGGAGCAGCACCAGCCCTTATACATGGCCTTTTTCGATCTTACAAAAGCCTTTGACACTGTCGACTGTGAGGGCTTATGGAGCATCCTTTTCCGTTTTGGATGGTCCCGAGAGTTTGTCAACATCCTTCGCCTGCTTCACGGTGACATGCAGGCTGTGATCCTTACCAGCCGATCCGTTACAGACCAATTCCACATCCAAACCGGGGTCAAACAGGGCTGCGTCATCGCTCCAACCCTCTTCTCAATCTTCCTCGCTGCCATGCTCCACCTCACAGTTAACAAGTTCCACCCTAGTGGAACTAAACTACAGAACCATTGGGAAGCAGTTTAACCTATGCCGCCTCCAGGCCAGGTCCAAGATCACCCCAACCTCTGTCGTTGAGCTACAGTACGTGGACGATGCCTGCGTCTGCGCACATTCTGAGGCTGAACTCCAGGATATAATCGACGTATTCACCGAGGCATATGAAAGCATGGGCCTTACGCTTAACATCGGTAAGACAAAGGTCCTCCACCAGCCTGTCCTCGCCGCACAGCACTGCCCCCCAGTCATCAAGATTCACGGCGTGGCCCTCGACAACGTTGACCATTTCCCATACCTCGGGAGCCTCTTAACAACAAAAGCAGACACTGATGCGGAGATTCAACACCGCCTCCAGTGTGTCAGTGCAGTATTCGGTTGCCTGAGAAAAAGAGTGTTCGAAGACCAGGCCCTCAAACCTACCACCAAGCTCATGGTCTGCAGAGCTGTAGTAATACCCGCCCTCCTGTATGGATCAGAGGCACGGACGACTTACAGAAGACACATCAAGTCGCTGGAGATTTATCACCAACGATGTCTCCGCAAGATCATGCAAATCCCCCGGGAGAACAGACGCACCAACATCAGTGTCCTCGCCCAGGCCAACAACCCCAGCATTAAAGCAGTAACCACACTTGATCAGCTTCGCTGGGCAGGCCACTTAGTTCACAAGCCAGACACAAGACTACCCAATCAATTGTTCTACGCGGAGCTCCTTCTTGGCAAATGAGCCAAAGGTGGGTAGCGGAAACTTTACAAGGACACCCTCAAAGCCTCCCTGGTGAAGTGCGACATCACCACTGACACCTGGGAGACACTGGCCGAAGACTGCCCGAGGCAGAGAAAGTGCATCTGGGAGGGCGTTGAGCTCTTCGAATCTCAACGCTGCGAGCGTGAGGAGGTCAGGCGCAGGCAGCGGAAGGAGCGTGTGGTAAATCAGTGCCACCCACTCCCCTTCCCCCGACGAATATCTGTCCCACCTGTGACAGGGTCTGTGGCTCTCGTGCTGGACTGTTCAGCCACCAAAGAACTCACTTTCGGAGTGGAAGCAAGTTTTCCTCGATTCCGGGACTGCCTGTGATATTCTGATTCCCATGCAGCCTCTGTGCTACTCTCAGGTTGACATCGTAAGAGATAAGAGCAGGAGCCATCTGGCGATCTGGCCTCTTCTCTGTCCGCTCTCCATAAACCTTCACTCCCTCATCATTCTGTCTTTCTCCAACTTATCCAGCCTCCACAGCTCTCTGTATACTGAATTTCAACTTGGATTTACTACCATATGTCCCATCGTCTGATGCGTTATTATATAACGTCTCTTGGTCTCATTTATTGTAGTAGTGCAGCTCCTCCTTTGTATGCCAGCGCAGCACAAGAATGTGTTCCCTTCCGTTCTAATCAGCTCAATAAGCTCAATTGTGTTTTGCAGGTCCAACAACACCCATGCGCAGCGAGGCACGACCGGAACCTCAAATGAAACCATCAACTTTGACAGTGGTCCTCACCACGGGTGGGGAGGAGGAGGAAGGAGATGATGGTGATGACATGGAGACAACAGAGCAGGAGGAGGAGGAATGAATCGAAACGGAGGAGGATATCTGGAGCACCGCTGAAGTGGAACAATTATCTGTGGGACCTGTGGTCATAACGTCGGCTTCGACGGAAGAAGTAGCGGGACCAAGAGGCTTGCAGCCAGCCACGCCAAGGCGCAGCTTAGTGCTCACGCTGACCCCACGGAGGTCGAGTCAGCGAGGTCAGCACGTGCCTGCTCTGGCCAATCGCATCGAGGGTTTGACCAGACTGTACATGGAGAGTGCCGCGATAAGTCGTGAGCTCCTCCAGGCTTTCGTGCTTTACAGAGGGACATGTATCGGGCGTCTGCTCGCAGTTCGGAGATTACGCAGCAGATGATCTGGGAGATGCGTGTGCAGACCGCCTCCGTCGATGCCTCGCGGCATGTGATAGTGGCGGGACATGGCACTGCACTCCAAGGTGCCGTAGCACATACCATGAGCACCAGCACACAAGCGAGTCAGGAGGAAGCACTTCCTTCTGACTCGGAAGGCGATTCCCCAGCTTCGTCTTAACTCCAGCACCCCAAGAGCCGATCGAGCCACCATCACCCCACCCACGGCAGGAAGTCTTGCCATCGCCCGCTGCACGCCAGACTCGTCTCGGTGCCCGGGGACCAAATTGGGTGGGTGGGCTTAAGACACGTGGTGGGGTACAGGACCTGGAGGGAATCATGGCCGCGGGTAGGGAGGGGGATGCTTTATTGTTGTTTTAGTGTTACTGTTGTTGTTCTTGTTATTATTGTTATATTATTCATTGTTGTTCTTCTTTAAATTTATTGTTGGTCACTGTTGGGGTGGGGGTGGGGTTGGGTGGATGTTTCATTTAAAATTATTCAAATTTTGTTAAATCATTAAAAAGTTTTATTTCACTTTACAATTGTTGTGCAGTGTCTTCTAATAACGTAAGGTAAGGTAAAACATGAATACAGCTGTTGGAAAACAATGGCCAGGCCAGGCCAGACCAGGCAAGGATGAAACGTAACACAACTGCAACTGTTGTCTTTCCGTAACTGTAACTGTGACTGGCCCCACTGTAAGTTCATGCAAAGCGTTCATTTATGAGCTGCTGACGCATCAGTTTTGTAGCAGCATAACTCCCACGGGGTTTTTCCAGTCTTGCCGGGGGGTGGGGGGTGGGACCATGCATTAATCGCCAGGCTGATTGTCCTCCCCGAGGTCATCAGCAGCCTCCTCCTCCTCTTCCTCGTCTGCCTCTTCTTCCTCCATTCCTTCCTGAGGTGGACCAGAAGCCCCATCTGGCAATTGTTGTCCTCTCCTTATAGCTAGATTATGCAACATGCAGCACACAACAATAAACCTGGTCAGGGTGGTACTGTAGGCTGCCTCCAGAGTGGTCCAGGCATCTGAAGCGCTGTGGCTATGTGGCTTACGTTATAACGCTTCTCGGCTTCTGTCTGGGGATTATACAGGGGGGTCGTGAGCCAGCTGGCAAGGCCATATCCTTTATCTCCCAGCATCCAAACATGACCTTGTGGGTCAGAAACAGTGCTTCACGCAGGATGTGCGCATCATGGATGCTGCCTGGAAATTTAGCATTTACTGCCATGATGATTTGATTGTGGACAACAATGAGCTGCACATTCAGGGAATGGAATCCATTCGGTTACGAAACACCTTCGCATTCTGTAAAGGTGCTCGCAGGGCAATGTGCGTACAATCTATTGCTCCCTTCACCTTGGGGAAGTTTGCTATTTTCGACAAACCAGAGCCCTCCCTATCTGTGCCTCCCTGGTCATAGGGAAACTTATAAAGTCCATCCTGCGAGCGTAAAGAGCTTAAGTCACCTGTCAAATGGAGCAATGTGTGGGGCAACGTGAATTGGCTAGGATTGGAGAATGATACTTAAAGGTTTGATGGTGGATAGACAATGGCAGACAGTAAATATCACATGGATGAACTACAACAATTGTACATCCCTATGTGGCGTAAGAATAAAAAACGGGAGGTGGCTCAACCGTGGCTAACAAGGGAAATTAGGGAATGTGTTAAATCCAAGGAAGAGGCATATAATTGGCCAGAAAAAGCAGCAAACCTGAGGACTTGGATAAATTTAGAATTCAGCAGAGGTGGACTAAGGGTTTAATAGAGTTTGAGAGTAAGCTTGCAGGGAACATAAAATCTGACTACAAAAGCTTCCGTCAACCGGTTCACTACGGCCCTGCCCTGCTTTCTGATTCCCTTTTCTCTTCAAACTGCTTCATTCTCTCCGTGCATAAACAGCAACCAAATCGCCTTTTCATTTGACTTCCCTCTGGGCAAATATAGATGGATTATGGAGACAAAGGGGGGGGAGTGAAATTATGTTGGGACAAGTGGTGGAAGGAGGAATAAGGGGTTTATGTGTGTGTGGGAGGATTGGAACGTAAATGCCAGAAGGGGGTGTCCATCGTTTTAAACGGCAATGGCAAGATTCCGGGTCTGGAATGGGCTGGATTCAGAGTTTCCATTCGTGTGTGGTCCCAGATCCTCCAAACTCAGTCAATGCTACCGAGTTAGTAGCACATAAAAGGAAGCCCCTACCATCAGCCTCAAAAATTGTGTGAGAAATGCTTAGATGTGGCTCTTACAGCTAAAGGGATCAAGGGGTATGGAGAGAAAGCAGGAATGGGGTACTGAAGCTGCATGATCAGCCATGATCATATTGAGTGGTGGTGCAGGCTCGAAGGGACGAATGGCCTACTCCTGCACCTATTTTCTATGTTTCTATGTTCCTTAAGTTCACTGCTACCCGTCCACTCTGCCGCCTCTTCCTGTGGACTGTCAGAGTGCATGACTTCCGGCACCTAGCGCTCGGACATGTTTACCTCACCAAACACGTACGAGGAAAGCCTATCCCCCATTGATGGTTTCTTGTCCTTGACCCTGTTCATAATTTTGTTCATAACCTTAGAAGTCCCTTTGTGGTCGCCAAGATGTAAGAGATTCCGTAACCCCTCACCAACAGTTCTTGACTTCAGGGTTTATAAGAAATACACACGGCTTAACCTTAAACTTGTTTATTGAACTTGTGCTATTCCCAGGATAAACCTCCCTGAGATTCGATCGGAATCATACAGAACCCACAATACAAAACCCCTACACGAGATTGCCTGAAACCTAACATGAAATATCACAGTTTAAAACCCTTCCATGATTCGACTGCGATTACAAAACTACTCAGACAAAAATCCCCTATGATTTGCCTGAAACTTATAATCACCCACACAGCTGGCAGTTCCGGTGTCGATTGTAGGCCGGGACCAGGTGATCACCCTGCATCCTTCTTCACTGCAGTGTCCTCGCTCCGAAGTGGGCCTCTTTTTATGCATCATTGTCTCTGATAATGTTCTTCCATCATAGGCAGTCCCTTGAAATCGAGGAAGACTTGCTTCCACCCTAAAATGAGTTTTCAGGTGACTGTACAGTCCAATACAGGAATTACAGTCTCTGTCACAGGTGGGGCAGACAGTGGTTGAAGGAAAGGGTGGGTGGGGAGCCTGGTTTGCCGCACGCTCCTTCTGCTGCCTGTGCTTGTTTTCTGCATTCTCTCGACGATGAGACTCGAGGTGCCCAGCACCCTGCTGGACGCTCTTCCTCCACTGGCGATCTTTAGCCAGGAATTCCCAGGTGTCGGTGAGGATGTTGCACTTTATCAAGGAGCCTTTGAGGGTGTCCTTGAAATGTTTCCTCTGCCCCTCTGGGGATCACCTGCCATGTAGGAGTTCCGAGTAGAGCGCTTGCTTTGGGAGTCTTGTGTCAGGCATGTGGACAATGTGGCCCACCCAATGGAGCTGGTCGAGTGTGGTCAGTGCTTCGATGCTGGGGATGTTGGCCTGATTGAAGATGCTAATGTTGGTGCGTCTGTCCTCCCGGGGGATTTGCAGGATTCGAAGAGCTCAACGCCCTCCCAGATGCACTTTCTCTGCCTCGGGCAGTCTTCGGCCAGTGTCTCCCAGGTGTCAGTGGTGATGTCGCACTTCACCAGGGAGGCTTTGAGGGTGTCCTTGTAAAGTTTCCGCTACCCACCTTTGGCTCATTTGCCAAGAAGGAGCTCCGCGTAGAGCAATTGATTGGGTAGTCTTGTGTCTGGCTTGTGAACTAAGTGGCCTGCCCAGCGAAGCTGATCAAGTGTGGTTACTGCTTTAATGCTGGGGTTGTTGGCCTGGGCGAGGACACTGATGTTGGTGCGTCTGTTCTCCCGGGGGATTTGCATGATCTTGCGGAGACATCGTTGGTGATAAATCTCCAGCGACTTGATGTGTCTTCTGTAAGTCGTCCGTGCCTCTGATCCATACAGGAGGGCGGGTATTACTACAGCTCTGCAGACCATGAGCTTGGTGGTAGGTTTGAGGGCCTGGTCTTCGAACACTCTTTTTCTCAGGCAACCGAATACTGCACTGACACACTGGAGGCGGTGTTGAATCTCCGCATCAGTTCTGCTTTTGTTGTTAAGAGGCTCCCGAGGTATGGGAAATGGTCAACGTTGTCGAGGGCCACGCCGTGAATCTTGATGACTGGGGGGCAGTGCTGTGCGGCGAGAACAGGCTGGTGGAGGACCTTTGTCTTACCGATGTTAAGCGTAAGGCCCATGCTTTCATATGCCTCGGTGAATACGTCGACTATATCCTGGAGTTCAGCCTCAGAATGTGCGCAGACGCAGGCATCGTCCACATACTGTAGCTCAACGACAGAGGTTGGGGTGATCTTGGACCTGGCCTGGAGGCGGCATAGGTTAAACTGCTTCCCAATGGTTCTGTAGTTTAGTTCCACTAGGGTGGAACTTGTTAACTGTGAGGTGGAGCATGGCAGCGAGGAAGATTGAGAAGAGGGTTGGAGCGATGACGCAGCCCTGTTTGACCCCGGTTTGGATGTGGAATTGGTCTGTAACGGATCGGCTGGTAAGGATCACAGCCTGCATGTCACCGTGAAGCAGGCGAAGGATGTTGACAAACTCTCGGGGCCATCCAAAACGGAAAAGGATGCTCCATAAGCCCTCACAGTCGACAGTGTCAAAGGCTTTTGTAAGATCGAAAAAGGCCATGTATAAGGGCTGGTGCTGCTCCCTGCAGTTTTCCTGCAGTTGTTGTGCTACAAAGATCATGTCCGTTGTTCCCTGTAGGGTCAAAACCCGCACTGTGAGTCCTGGAGGAGCTCTTCGGCCACAGGGAGAAGACAGTTGAGGAGAATTCTTGCGACAAAATTCCTAGTGGTTGACAGCAGGGAGATTCCCCTGTAGTTGCCACAGTCGAATTTGTTCCCCTTTTTAAAAATGGACACGATCACGGCATCTCGGAGATCTCCCGGCATGCTCTCCTCCCTCCAAATGAGAGAGATGAGGTCATCTATCCACGCCAACAGCGCCTCTCCACCATATTTTAGCGCCTCAGCAGGAATTCCATCCACACCCGTAGCCTTGTTATTCTTGAGATGTTTTATGGCTTTGCCTACCTCATGCAGCGTTGGGGTTTCACTGAGGTGGTGGCGGGTCGCATGCTGAGGGATGGTGTTGAGAACACTCGAGTCAAAGGCAGAGTCTTGATTGAGGAGATCTTTAAAGTGCTCCTTCCAGCGGGCCTTGAAAGCCTCGGTGTCCTTGATGAGTGTTTCCCTGTTCTTGGCCAGGAGTGGGGTGAGGCCTTGGGAGTTTGGACTGTAGGTGGCCTTGACTGCAATGAAGAATCCTCGCATATCATGGCTGTCGGCTAGTTGTTGTATCACCTGCACTTTCTACATCCACTACCTGTTCTTTAGGTCCCGGGTTTTTTGTTGGACCTCAGCCTTGAGCTGTCTATAACGTTGCTTTGTAGCTCCAGAGTTGGGTTGTTGCTTGAGGCTCAGAAATACTTTGCGCTTATGAGCTCTCGGATCTCCTGATCATTTTCATGCAACCAGTCCTGGTGTTTTCTGGTTGAGTGTCCAAGTGTCTCTTCACAGGCACTGGTTATGGAGGCCTGGAGGGCAGACCAAGCACTGTTGGGCATTGAGCATCTCAGGGTCATCAATGCATGCCAGATTGCCTGTGAGGCGCTGGCTGTATAGGGCTCTCTTAGCTGGGTCTTTAAGTACCCCGGTATTAACTTTTTTGCGGCACTGCTTCTGCTGTCCCCTCTGCTTTGGGGCTATGTTAATGTTGATGATGGATCGGATTAGGCGATGGTCCGTCCAGCAGTCGTCAGCTGCTGTCATAGCGCGGGCGATGCGCACATCCTTGCGATCCCTGGCTCGAACGATGACATAGTCCAGCAGGTGCCAGTGTTTGGAGCGAGGGTGTAGCCACGATACCTTGTATTTGTCCCTCTGGCGGAACAGGGTGTTGGTGGTGAGGAGTTCGTGTTCTCGACATTTTGTCAGGAGTAGGGTACTGCTGGAGTTGGATTTCCTTACTCCCTCTCTGTCAACCACGCCTCCCCAGAGGCCTGTGTCTTTGCCGACCCTGGCATTAAAGTCACCTAGGAGCATCAATTTATCACCCATGCGGACGCGGGACAGAGATGTCTTGAGGTTGGAATAAAAACACTTTTTAGCCTCATCCGTTGAATCGAGTGTTGGGGCGTACGCACTGATGACTGTGGTGCATTAGTTCCGGGATAGGGTAAGGCGAAGGGTCATGAGGCGTTCATTAATCCCGCAGGGGGGAGTCTTTGAGGCGGCCGACTGTTTCCTTTTTGACGGTGAAGCCAACTCCATGAAGTCGGCGTTCTTCCTCTGGTTTTCCTTTTCAGTAAAAGGTATAACCTCCACCATGTTCCTTGAACTGGCCTTCCCCTGCCCGTTGGGTCTCGCTTAGGGCAGCGATGTCGATGTCAAAGCGTCTAAGTTCCAGGGCAACTATGGCGGTGCGGCGTTCCAGCCTGTCGCTGTTGGAGTTGTCCATTAGGGTCCTCTGACTTTCCAGGTCCCGAACGTCATATTAGATGAGTGGAAGATGCCTGGGCGTGAGTTCTTTAGTGTGGGTTGGTCATTGCACACCGACTACCGGGAATCAGGATAGCTACATGCATAGCATGACATCATCCGTATATTATAATGAAATGACATTACATTACTTTAACACTGCTTGAGGCATTACTCATGTGATGCAAGCGAGGGCTCTGCCTCACCATGGGTGGCCGAGCGAGTGTGGCCCCCGACCAATGCCGCTGCCCGTTCCTCTAACTCTGTGTGGATGCTGAGCTGGGCAGGGGCCTCCTCCTGTGCGCCTGCGCTCAGCCCGATTCTTCGCTAACTTCTTCTGCAGACATGAAAAGCACATGGCATAAGCAAATTGACTAGATACTATCATGGAAAGACAGCAGTCTCCAATGTTATAGGGTTTTCATCCACAATTGATACATGGTTATAACAAAGATCGTGTTTAGGATCTAATGCTTGACACAAACATCTCTCAACTACAGTCTTCATTGACGGGCTCTGGGGGTGGTGGGAATCAGGATAGCTAGTGAACTTGGTAATGACAGGAACCAATGTCCCAAAGTGTCCCAGGGCAGACAGTGAGCCAGGGCAGCTCTCCCCCAATCCATGCTGTGTCACTGTGTAAGTGACAACAGCCAGAGAGACTTAAAAAAGGCGCAGGTTCATAGCCCTGTTCGGATCTTAACAGAGAATATATGTCAGAATAACAAGCTTAATTTCAATCCTGGAGGTGTATAATTATAATTACAATTTGCATCATTACAATATAAAATCTATACTTACTCTTGCTGAAGCAACCAGGCTGTTCCAACGCTTCCAGCACTGCTTGGACCTCCTTGCCTCGTGGGATGCCGACGAGACCACATCGACAATCTCGCCCCAATCTTTCGGGATATCCGGGGTGGAGGTTTCCCACACCCCACCCCGGGTTGATTGGGCCCAACGGGAGTGGACCTCCTGCACCAGCACCTCATTGGCCTCATCGCAAAACAGTTTTGCCCTTTTCCTCCCCTCCTCCACATCATGCATACTGTCAGAATTAGAAATTTCGATTCAAAAGTCTTCTGTATATCTATTTTATTTATCAAAGTCCTCTTTACTCTCTCCTCTCTGTCACTGCCATCCTCCTCTCTCTCTATCTTCTCTCTCTCTCTCTCTCTCTCTCTCTCTCTACCCCTCCCTTTGTCTTCTGCGCATATCTGGATGACCCCTGACCTCCCGAATCGCAGGAAAACCTGTTTACAAAATAAATAAATCAATAAACAACGCATGTGCAGAAGGCCGTTTCTTGGGAAGCCTTACCTTCCACATCGCTGAGGTCTGTTTCACAACACTGGGCTATCACCTCCCCAAAAAATGCCTTAAGTCGCGATCCCAAAAATGGCCGATGTTCCAGCGATCATGAAGGCTGAAACATCGCTAAGGCTGGAACATCGCCCATTTTTTTGGGCATAGCGAACTAAGTGGAAATTCTAGTCCTATGATTCTACGATCTATGACAGAGGTAAGCACACCACAAGAAAATGAGTCTTTGTGCTAGAATTGAGCTGTAACTAGGCATACTGGATGCAGAGCAATGAGTCACTTGCTGGGAAAGTTGTCAGGCCACAGCTGTGCAAAGGCTTCACTTAGCACTGCACGTAAATATTCTCTCAGTTACAGTAAGGTTTCGGTGTAACATAAGTAAGTGATGGCGATTTGCTCAGAAACATTCTATCTGTGGATGCTGCAACTAAATCGAAATATGAAGAAAAGAAAATGGTCGAGTGTTTGTTTCTCATTAAATCAGAATAATACCGGGACTTAGAGGGTTCAGTTTTGCGGAAGGAAAGTTGCATGAACATGGCTTGTATTGCCTTGAATTTAGAAGACTAATGGGTGATCTGATCGAGGTGTTTGGAATGTTAAAAGTAGATAGGATACATACAGAGAAACTATTTCCTCTGATTGAGGAATTCATAACAAGAGGGCACATTCTTAAAATAGGTCACCAATGGAAGCGGATATTTGTGAAAATTGGAGCTTTCAAGACTGAGAGCAATAGATATTTATTGGGTAAGTATATCAAAGGATATGGAGCCAAGGTGGGTAAATGCAGTTGGGGTGCAGATCAGTCGTGATCTAATTGAACGGTGGAGCAAGCCCAACGGGCTATCTGGCTTATCACATTGCTGTTTGTGGGAGCTTGCCGTGCGCAAGTTGACTGCCTCGTTTCCCACATTGCCACATTGCAACAGTGACTACACTCCAAAAAATACTTCATTGGCTGTAAGATGCTTTGAGACATCCGGTGGTCATGAAAGGTGCTATATAAATGCAAGTCTTTCTTTTTTCTTTTCTAATGGCCCTGAAATTCCGGCCTCCCCTGTCCGTACGGAGTGTGTACGGAGTGTGTATGGACCCGGCATCGCAAAAGCCGGATTCCGGCACGCAATGCACATACGCCAAAAACCGACTTTCCAATCTGTCAAGTTTCTGGCTTGACCGATTGCACACATCTCGGGGAGAAGGACATAACCACGGCAGAGATTGGGCTGTTTGCCCATATCTTGCCCAGCGAATGTCCTTAAAATTCTTGTACTTGGTAAAAGCAGACGCATAGCCTACTTTTACCAGCGTAAGAGTTTTATAACGTACAAAAATATATAAAAATAAAATTAAAAAAAACACATTTTAATGTTAAAAACCCTGCCCACTAAGGTAAGTTTACTTTTAACCATAATTAAAACTTTTTTTTAAAAATCGGTAATTTTTTTTTTCAAAAACATTTCCCTCAACTTGAATTTCTATAATGTATTTATGTGAGGTGTTTTTTACATTTTTTATGTAGCGTTTGGGGGTGTTTCTCATTCATAGTAATAGGAGATTCGGACCGTGATTGGGTGCCCAGGACCACGTGACTCCTGCGGATGTCCCAACGTGAACGTGCTCCATTGCGTAACAAGAGGAGGCCTCAAGATTGGGGTCTCTGGTGGGCGCAGCAGGAAAAAGTAGGTGCGCATCTTTTTAGCCATTTTCTGGCAAGCGCCCTCAGGAAGCAGAGGACTGGGATTTCAGGGCCAATATTTCGATGTTCCTAAACCACTTTTCACCATTTGCCCTTTGCACAGTACAATTCAGAGCAGTGTGAGAATTAATGTCCCCTTAGATCAATGTAGCCATGATGAAAAGTTGAACTCCAACTTCCCAGTGGCTTAGAAGTAAACATCTACAAAGTAGACATATCAGGAAGATCAAGGGGTCAATCTCTGGCTCATGAGTTATCGGCCAGGACATTGGTGACCTCGGTTTTCATAGGCTGGGAAGGGTTGATTACGCCAGAGAAAGGATTCCTTGGGCACTGTGCAAGATTGAGGATCGAACTGCAGCAACAAAAGGGGAAAGAGTTGGAAGGAAGGAAGCCTCCAGCATTCACCTGTTGGTGAACACTCAGGAGAGGGAGTCAGCCTCACGGGGCGTATAGCACACTGTCAATTCCCTTCATATGAGGACCATTGTTAAGTTCATCCATAACTCTGCTGCACATATGCTAACTCAGCGTCAGTGTGTCAGCGGGCAGGACTGGTGGTGGGTGGGATGGGAAAGTGGTTTCATTTTCCCGCCGCAAAGCACCTCTCACAATGTCGGGTCTGACAGCACTAAGATAACTCGACAGGTCGCGGCGAGCAACCCAATTAAACTAATTATAATATCATCTTAGCATAGCGGTCCCTCGAAACGAAGATGACTTGCTTCCACGCCAAAAACAGGTGTTTTGAATGAAGAACCCGAACTACATCCTGAAGGGTGGAAGATGCCTGTGCGTGGATTTTTTTAATGTGTGGTGGCCGTTGCACACCAGCCACCACACGGGCTTAACAGAGCTAGGTCTTGGTCCAGTGGCAAGGATTACCCAAGACAACTGGAGACCTGCTCTGCTGCACGGACCTAGTGCGCACACATATCACAGTGTGGGCTGGCCCGTGCTGCCCCTGGGCTCCTGGCCCCGAACTCACGCCATCCTAGGCCCCGATCTCATCCACCTCCACAATCTCTCACAGCTCCTTTGCCCTGATCTCACTGCTCCTGCTGTACCTGCCCAAGCTCCAATCACCGACCTGGACCTTGCTGATGCAACTCTTCGCTGCTGTCGCCCTCCTGCACCAGCTCGCGCTGTACCTTGTAGTGGCCTCCACGCTGCCCATGGCCGCTCACCGCTCCTTTTATAGCCCCGTCCTGCCACTGATGGTCTCTCACAGGAGCGACTATAATATACTTACCAGACCGCTGCACTGTCGGAGGTACCGTCTTTTGGATGAGATGTTAAACCGAGGCCCCGCCTGCTCTCTCAGGTGGACGTAAATGGTCCCGTGACACTTTTTCAAAAAAGAGCTGGGGGAGTTATCCCTAGTGACCTGGGGCCACTATTTATCCCTCAATCAACATAACAAAAACAGATTATCTAGCCATTATCACATTATTGTTTGTGGGAGGTGCTTGTGCACATTGGTTGCCGCATTTCCCACATTATAACAGTGACTATATTGTACATTCATTGGCTGTAAAGCACTTTGAGATGTCTGGTTGTCACTATATAAATGCAAGTCTTTCTTTCTTTTCCTAACAGGTTTTATAACGTTACTTTTTATATTTAAATTCATGGCCATGGGAACCATGCTGTTCAGTGACCACAACTGTCAACCTGAGGCAGGAGTTCAGTGGCCAGTGCTCCAGCTGATTGCTTTACATAAGAACATAAGAAATAGGAACAGGAGTATGCCATTTGGCCCCTCGAGTCTGCTCCACCATTCAATAAGATAATGGCTGATCTGATCTTGGTCTCAACTCCACTTTCTCTGCCCACTTACAGCTTCAAATGTATAGTAAAAGCTCCCACCTGACAGAGATCACTTTCCTCAGCCACAAGCTGCTCCTTACTGCATTTCCAGCACAGATCCTGTGCAGGCTGCAAATCTCTCCACAAGTCTCCATCCAGTCTCACCTCATTACCTCTCTCACCATTGACAGATCACTTAAAAACAACACCAACCTTCTCCACAATCACCTGATGCTGCATAGGACACAGGGTATCAGCAGCTTACCATATTGCTGCCCGGGGGCGAGAGATGGCCTCACCATGACCACATTTACTTAGCTTCACGCAGTACACCCTGGCTGCGCTATGAGGCATTAGGTTGGCACCACCCCACACCGACATCATCAAGCATCCCTACATAGACCAAGTGACTCCTTTACATATTCATCACCATTGTGGGGGGTATCCTTACGTTTCACCATTCACTGCAACTCACTAAGTCACTTCCAAAGGTGCACGCAAATCTGTTCAAGACCGGAAAGCCGGAAAGAATTGAAAATAACGTTTTTAATATTTGACAGCACATTAATAGAAACTTTACATGAACATTGTATAAAACATCTGTAGGACCTGTTACCCCCCACCCCCCGCAACTGTAAAATGGACTGTAGATTGGAATATAAAATCCACGGACATAGTGGGACTGTTTAATAAAAAACAAACCTCATTACAAAAACCCAGATGGTGGGCTATACATTAAGGGGTTCATTCAAACATTGCAGCAAAACTATGACTCATTATGAGACTGAAAAGACTGCCAGTGCAGCCTTCGGTCGCCTGAGGAAGAGAGTGTTCGAAGACCAGGCCCTCAAATCTGGCACCAAGCTTACAGTCGACAGAGCAGTAGTGATACCCATTCTCCAGTATGGCTCAGCGATGTGGACCATATATAGTAGACACCTCAAATCGCTGGAGAAATACCACCAACGATGTCTCCGAAAGATCCTGCAAATCCCCCGGGAGGACAGACGCACCAACATTAGCGTCTTCAATTAGGCCAACATCCCCAGCATCGAAGCACTGACCACACTCGACCAGCTCCATTGGGTGGGCCACATTGTCCGCATGCCTGACACAAGACTCCCAAAGCAAGCGCTCTACTCGGAACTCCTACATGGCAGGTGATCCCCAGATGGGCAGAGGAAACATTTCAAGGACACCCTCAAAGCCTCCTTGATAAAGTGCAACATCCTCACCGACACCTGGGAATTCCTGGCTAAAGATCGCCAGTGGAGGAAGAGCGTCCAGCAGGGTGCTGGGCACCTCGAGTCTCATCGTCGAGAGAATGCAGAAAACAAGCACAGGCAGCAGAAGGAGCGTGCGGCAAACCAGGCTCCCCACCCACCCTTTCCTTCAACCACTGTCTGCCCCACCTGTGACAGAGACTGTAATTCCTGTATTGGACTGTACAGTCACCTGAAAACTCATTTTAGGGTGGAAGCAAGTCTTCCTCGATTTCAAGGGACTGCCTATGATGGAAGAACATTATCAGAGACAATGATGCATAAAAAGAGGCCCACTTCGGAGCGAGGACACTGCAGTGAAGAAGGATGCAGGGTGATCACCTGGTCCCGGCCTACAATCGACACCGGAACTGCCAGCTGTGTGGGTGATTATAAGTTTCAGGCAAATCATAGGGGAATTTGTCTGAGTAGTTTTGTAATCGCAGTCGAATCATGGAAGGGTTTTAAACTGTGATATTTCATGTTAGGTTTCAGGCAATCTCGTGTCGGGGTTTTGTATTGTGGGTTCTGTATGATTCCGATCGAATCTCAGGGAGGTTTATCCTGGGAATAGCATAAGTTCAATAAACAAGTTTAAGGTTAAGCCGTGTGTATTTCTTATAAACCCTGAAGTCAAGAACTGTTGGTGAGGGGTTACGGAATCTCTTACATCTTGGCGACCACAAAGGGACTTCTAAGGTTATGAACAAAATTATGAACAGGGTCAAGGACAAGAAACCATCAATGGGGGATAGGCTTTCCTCGTACATGTTTGGTGAGGTAAATATGTCCGAGCGCTGGGTGCCGGAAGTCATGCACTCTGACAGTCCACAGGAAGAGGCGGCAGAGTGGACGGGTAGCAGTGAACTTAAGGAACATAGAAACATAGAAAATAGGTGCAGGAGTAGGCCATTCGTCCCTTCGAGCCTGCACCACCACTCAATATGATCATGGCTGATCATGCAGCTTCAGTACCCCATTCCTGCTTTCTCTCCATACCCCTTGATCCCTTTAGCTGTAAGAGCCACATCTAAAGGTTTCTCACACAATTTTTGAGGCTGATGGTAGGGGCTTCCTTTTATGTGCTACTAACTCGGTAGCATTGACTGAGTTTGGAGGATCTGGGACCACACACGAATGGAAACTCTGAATCCAGCCCATTCCAGACCCGGAATCTTGCCATTGCCGTTTAAAACGATGGACACCCCCTTCTGGCATTTACGTTCCAATCCTCCCACACACACATAAACCCCTTATTCCTCCTTCCACCACTTGTCCCAACATAATTTCACTCCCCCCCCTTTGTCCCCATAATCCATCTATATTTGCCCATAGGGAAGTCAAATGAAAAGGCGATTTGGTTGCTGTTTATGCACGGAGAGAATGAAGCAGTTTGAAGAGAAAAGGGAATCAGAAAGCAGGGCAGGGCCGTAGTGAACCGGTTGATGGAAGATTTAAGTAATGAAAGCCAGGAGAGGAAAGGAGAAATACGATAGAGTACTGGCAATATCAGGTCACTGAAAGTAAAAAGCAGTTTCAGGCTCAGCGTGAGGAAAGTGCCAGGAACTTAGAGAGAGCTGACAAGGCTGAGGGACAGTTGAAGGATATCAAGGTGGCATACAGGGGAACTCAAAATCAGGTACATGGCCGATCATGGGCCCTGTAATGAGAAAATTCGTAAGCTGACCCTAGCATTTTCCGGGGCCAGGGGTATGGCTTGTCTTATGACACTGGGGGAAGTTGGGGTAGACTGGGATGAGGAGAGAAAGGAGCCCGATGATGGGACCCAGTATAGTGAGGGTCGGCCGGCTCCCAAAGCACTAGGAACACCGAGTCCGATCAATAACTGTGATGAGGACGAATTGGCAGCATTGAGCTGGGTGAAAGGCCCCATTAACTCCACGGAGGATCCACTGGATGTTAATAGGCACTGGGCGGATTTTAGGAGGGGTCACCCAGAGTTGGAGGATTAAGACTTTAAGCAAATCCTCCTCAGTAGCTGAAGCAGCAGGTTTAGAAATTTGAAAGCTGCCATTAAGATGGTGCAGAAAAAGGAAAACAAGGTGGGCAGAAGGATCGTGCGGCATCCAAAAGGAAGTTCAAAGCATGGCAATCTAAATGTGTGTTTCAGAGAAGCATTGTGTTTACTGTAGTAAGCCGATTGTTTAAAAGACAAAAAGAATGGACAAGCATTATCTGAGTCTACGAAGGAGAACTCGGCACTTAAGCTTCTAACTTTTGTACCGAGAGAAATATAACATAGAATTTGCTACTATGGATGTTTGAGTAGTCATGGAATGTATTGTGTGTGAAAGCCTGTCTGTGTAAAAACAAGTGTTTTTCTTTGATGTTTCAGGGTGAATGTAAAAGTTTATTAAAAAAAGGGCATGAGGATTTATATTTGTCTTAATGTGTCTGCAGTTTTTTTAACTGGCATTGGTTAGTTTGAGATTGGTTTGAATTAATTGTGTGAGAAACCTTTAGTTCTGGACATGAGGCAATCACATAACATTTGGTATTTTAAAAATAAACATTTCTGACCAATTTCAAGAACCTGTGACCAGGGGAGAAAAAGGAGCCATGCTATTGGTATGCATGGAATGTTTTCCAGAATGATTGTAATGAGTAAGGGTCTGTGTCTGTGATCATTTAACATGCAAAAAAAGGACGTTAACTCTCTGCACAAGCAGCTGTGAACTCTTTAATTCGGTATGCAACACCTTTTACATTGCAAATATTTTGAGCATTTTTAAAATTTTACTTTTTTGAATTTGAGTGGATGTTTCCCACAGTGACAGAAAGGGGATGAGAATTGATGAATTAACCCATTGAGTGGCAGGAAAGCCACAATGGATGTACTGTTTCTTTTCTTTATATCATCATCATAGGCAGTCCCTCGGAATCGAGAAAGACTAGCTTCCACTCTTAAAATGAGTCCTTAGGTGGCTGACCAGTCCAATACGAGAACCACAGTCTCTGTCACAGGTGGGACAGATAGTCGTTGAGGGCAGGGGAGGATGGGACTGGTTTGCCGCATGCTCTTTCCGGTGCCTGCGCTTGATTTCCGAATACTCTCGGTGATGAGACTCGAGGTGCTCAGCGCCCTCCTGGATGCACTTCCTCCACTTAGGGCAGTCTTTGGCCAGGGACTCCCAGGTGTTAGTGGGGATGTTGCTCTCAGGGAGGCTTTGAAGATGTCCTTGTAATGTTTCCTCTGCCCACTTTTGGCTCGTTTGCCATGGAGATATTACGAGTACAGCGCTTGCTTTGGGAGTCTCGTGTCTAGCAAGCGGATGATGTGGCCTGACCAGCGAAGCTGATCGAGTGTGGTCAGTGCTTCAATGCTGGGGATGTTGGCCTGGTCGAGGACGCTAACGTTGGTGCATCCCAGGGGATTTGTAGGATCTTGCGGCGACATTGTTGGTGGTATTTCTCCAGCGACTTGAGATGTCTACTGTATATGGTCCATGTTTCTGGGCCATACAAGGAGGTGGGTATTACTGCAGCTCTGTAGACCATGAGCTTGGTGGCTGTTTTGAGGGCCTGGTCTTCGAACACTCTTTTCCTCAGGCGGCCGAAGGCTGCACTGACGCACTGGAGGCGGTGTTGAATCTTACTGTCTATGTCTGCTGTTGTTGAGCTCTTATTTTTAACAGGAGTGCTGATGGTGCAAGATTACCAAGAGGGTTCTTTAACATGGAAATGACTTCAAGATGTTAACGACCTTGAACTTTGCTGGATCAAAAGAGAAGAACTCCAGTAATGTTCAACTTCTTATCTGCAGTAATGGATCTTGAATGCCACAGCATGGTGACAAAATTGAACTTAAGACTTTGTTTTTTATTAAATGCTTGGAATGAATGATTTGGCGTCATGTGTTATCTTCCACGACAGATTGCTCGAGAGGGAAGATAAAGAATTTTCATGCAAAAGATATCTTTTGTATTGTTAAATCACGAAGGCTGGACATAGGTTTTTGTGAAATTAAATTGACTTAGCTAAATTGATATTAGTTGCTGCTCAAGCGTTTGAGAAGGGAAATTTAATTCATATAACCTAAGTTTGACCTGTGGAGAGAAGACCTCTCACGGAGCGGTGCTATTTTTCCTTTTGTTTTTTTCTTGCAGAAGCAAGTGAAAGTGAGGACGCAGGATGAAATATCGCAGCCAGCAAGGTCCAGGTGAACGAGGGAAGGTCAGTGTGCCTGGAGTGATGGGGAAGCGTCTCCGTGGGATGGTGGTGGTGACCACGGTAAGACAGACAAGGCAAAGGGTAATCAATCCACAGATTGGGAAAGATCGGGGAACGACTCATACAGATGGATTATGGGGGCAAAGGGGGGGAAGGGGGAACAAGGGGTTTATGCGTGTGTGGGAGGATCGGAACGTAAATACCAGAAGGGGGGTGTCCATCGTTTTTAAACGGCAATGGAAAGATTCCGGGTCTGGAATGGGTTGGACTCAGAGTTTCGATTCGTGTGTGGTCCCAGATCCTCCAAACACAGTCAATGCTACCGAGTTAGTAGCACATAAAAGGAAGCCCCTACCATCAGCCTCAAAAACATGGGATACAGAGGTTAATGCCCCATAATGTCACCGGGACTTAGGAATGGGTTGGTGCTGATTCCAACCGGGAAAGTGTTGTACCAAGATATGCATTATGAGGTAGCACCTGTGTAAGCATCGGCTCCCCAAGGATTGTTGGGCATTATCTGGAGATTACGTTTGAATATTTCTCACTGCAGAAAGAGCTGGCAACCTGTTGTGAGAGGGGCCCAGGTATTTTTCCACAAAATTGTATACAAAATCCACATCTAATGGGCGGGTGTGGTCTGGGACAAGTTACAATGGCCAGGAGAAGGCAACTCATCACAGGTAATGGGCAAAGATGGAGGGTCCATTGTTAAGCAATGTGAAATCATCAGAGGTAGATCAGATATGCGTTGGTCAGTGATCAAGCCATTACCTGGCTGATATAACCCCGAGAGACAGGAAACCAGAACAAAGAGTAACACCAGATCGATTGGAAGCGAAAACCCATCACCAGCCATCACTGGAATACACATGGGCCACTCTGACAGAAGCCTCGAAACAAGGAAACCTTTATTTGACCAGAAGAAGCAAGCAGACTTTGCATATAAAAGGTGGCCGCACGGCCATTGCTCTCTCTTTTGCCCTCGCTTGCTTCACCTCTAAAAGGGCCGAGTACTCCATCTGGGACAGAGAGAAGAAACCATCAACGAGCAACCAGAGCCTTGCTATTCAACTATGGAGCTAATCTTGAGACTGGGACTTGGATACTATAGACAGTACGGAACCAGAAGAGACTTTTTTTCACCAGAGGAAGCACCGAGTAAGCCAACGAATCAGTGAGCATCATCCCTGCCCACGCATCTTTAAGATCACAGCCACTGTGTGAGAAGGTGTCGTGTGTTCTCCCAACCAAGCCTTATTAAGGGTTTTAGTGGGGAGGTTTTACTGCAAGGACCATAGTGGTGCGCCCAGCCGGTCGGTACAGATTCGGGGGTACATTGTGGATCTGAGCAGACGGTTTAGATGTTGGGTACTTCGCGATAGGGCAGTTTAAACATGCCAGGGTATTTGACTGTACTGCATTGTCACTGTATTTATTTGTAGTTTTGTTGTGTTCGGGTGGCTTTAATAAAGCATTGACGGTTGAGATCGAGGTATTTGTCCGTAACTCATTCATCTGTTCAGTACAGTAATCACCTCAGGTCTAGAACTATTGTAACATGGGTGTCGAAAACACCTAAGGGAAACCACTTACATCTGTCATCCTTAATGTAGCAAAGGAATGGCTACCCCGGCCCAGCCAAAACAGAAAAATTGTATGAGAGACTGTTAAAAGAAATGTTTCGACAATTCTACGAGGTGAACTATGGGGACAAAAGTCGGAAAGATTTAGATAAACGAGCTGACAACATCCACCGGTTTGGGGAGACGGAAGAGGGATTGATCAATGAGGCAGCCACGGTATTTAATACGAGGGCGTCACTGGTTAATAGTATGGATGATGCCCAGCTGCAAACGCCGACCAATGCTTTACGGGATCAGCTAAAGAGGATACTGGGGGAGGGTAATGATATTGAGGAACAGGAATTATGAGAAGACCAAGTAATGACCATTCACCTAAAAGAATTGATAGCTGAGCTGGAAACTCACATCCAGACCATAAACAATTTAATAAAAGAGGATCGGAATGCGTCGGACCAGGCTGCACAAAATGATGCATGTGTTATATACGGTACTTGGTTATTAAACGAGGGGCGCAGTAACTTAGAAGATTTGGAGCAAGGTCACATACCATCATGGGTTGACAACAGATACCTAAAAACTATGAGCACTTTTGACAATCTCATAAGCCCGTATCAGTTGCGGTTGGCCTCCGAAGCACACCCAGTCCCAATCGATTGTGATCAGTACAACCATACTGTGATGGGGATAATTCTCAGGATACCAATGATGGGTCAGTCACAACGGCCAGTGCCGGTATACCGGGTGGAAAAAATTGGCGTCATTCGAAATGGGATATATGTGTGGCATCATGGGGCCTCTCCGTATGTGGTTAAGCGGGAGAACTCCATGACCAACACTGATCTGAAGGGATGTCAGGAAAGGGGTGCACATGTGGTGTTGTGTCCACATCACCTGAATGTGTTCAACCAATCGGTATGTGGATTTGAATCTGAAAGCACACAACCGATCAACTGTACCATGGAGGTGATGCTCAGAGCCATGTCCTGCTGCAAGTTACTTATGAGGTAACAGAACCTATTGCGTCATCATCATCATCATAGACAGTCCCTCGAACAAAAATGACTTGCTTCCACATGAGTTCACAGATGCTTCAATGAAGGACCCTTTACTCCAGTCCTGAACTCCAGGGGTGGAAGAGGCCTGTGTGTGGATTTTTTTAACGTGTGGTCACCGTTGCACATCAGCCACCACACGGGCTTGGCAGAGCTAGGCCTTTATCCAGTGGCAAGGGTTAACCAGGATGACTGAAGACCTGCTCTGCTGCACGGACCAAGTGCACACACATATCGCAGAGTGGGCAGGCCCATGCTGCCCCTGGGCCCTCCGTGACATGGTGGTGTCACCACCTGTGCGAACCAGTATAGGGTACACAATGATACCTGGTGCAATTGGCAGCATTGAGCAGGGATATAGGTCCCATTAACTCCACGGATAGTCCGCTGGATGTTAATAGATGCTGGGCGGATTTTAGGAGGGGTCACCCAGATTTGGAGGATGTAGACTTTAAGCAAATCCTCCACAGTAGCTGCAGCAGCAGTCTTAGAAATTTGAAAGCTGCCATTAAGGTGGTGCAGTAAAAAAGAAACCAGGTTGGGCAGAAGGACCCTGCAGGATCCAAAAGGGAGTTCAAAGTATGGCAATGTAAATATGTGTTTCAGAGAAGCATTGTGTTTTCTGTAGTAAGCCGATTGTTTAAAAGACGAAAAGAATAGACAAGCATTATATGAGTCTACAAAGGAGAACCCGACACTTAAGCTTCTAACTTTTGTACCGAGAGAAATAAAAGATAGAATTAACTACTATGGATGTTTGAGTAGTCATGGAATGTATTGTGTGTGAAAGCCTGCCTGTGTAAAAACAAGTGTTTTTCTTTGATGTTTCAGGGTGAATGTAAAAGTTTATTTAAAAAAAGGCATGAGGATTTATATTTGTCTTAGTGTGTCTGCAGTTTTTTTAACTGGCATTGGTTAGTTTGAGATTGGTTTGAATTAATTGTGTGAAAAACCTTTAGTTCTGGACATGAGGCAATCACATAACATTTGGTATTTTAAAAATAAACATTTCTGACCAATTTCAAGAACCTGTGACCAGGGGAGAAAAGGGAGCCATGCTATTGGTATGCATGGAATGTTTTCCAGAATGATTTTAATGAGTAAGGGTCTGTGTCTGTCATCATTTAACATGCAAAAAAAAAGAAAGTTAACTTTCTGCACAAGCAGCTTGAACTCTTTAATTCGGTATGCAACACCTTTTACATTGCAAATATTTGGGTCATTTTTAAAATTTTATGTTTTTGAATTTGAGTGGATGTTTTTCACAGTGACAGAAAGGGGATGAGAATTGATGAATTAGCCCATAGGGTTGGCAGGAAAGCCACAATGGATGTTCTGTTTCTTTTCTTTCGAGCAGGAGTGCTGACGGTGCAGGCTGCTGGTGGCAATCCAGTCCCACCCACCTCTTTCCTCAACAACTATCTGTCCCATCTGTGATAGAGACTGTACAGCCACATAAGAACTCATGTTAAGAGTGGAAACAAGTCTTCCTCGATTCCGAGGGACTGCCTCATCATCATATCCGTTGGTAAGGATCACGGCCTGCATGTCATCGTGCAGTAGGCGGAGGATGGTGACGAACTTTTGGGGACATCCGAAACGGAGGAGGACACTCCATAGACCCTCGCGGTTGACAGTGTCAAAGGCCTTTGTAAGGTCGAAGAAGGCCATGTATAAGGGCTGGCGCTGCTCCCTGCATTTTTCCTGCAGCTGTCGCGCTGCAAAGATCATGTCCGTGGACTGCCTATGATGATGATGGTGCAAGATTACCCACAGGGTTCCCAGAGGGAAATGACTTCAAGATGTTAACGCCTTTGAAATTTGCTGGATCAAAAGAGAAGAACTCCAATAATGGTCAACTTCTTATCTGCAGTAATGGATCTTGAATGCCACAGCATGGTGACAAAATTGAACTTAAGACTTTTTTAAAAAATGCTTGGAATGAATGATTTGGCGTCATGTGTTATCTTCCACGACAGATTGCTCAAGAGGGAAGATAAAGAACTTGCAGCAAACACATTGCAGATACCTTTTGTATTGTTAAATCACGAAGGCTGGACATAGGTTTTTGTGAAAATAAATTTGACTTAGCTAAATTGATATCAATTGCTGCTCAAGCGTTCGAGAAGGGAAATTTAATTCATATAACCTAAGTTTGACCTGTGGAGCGAAGACCTCTCACGGAGCGGTGCTATTTTTCCTTTTGTTTTTTTCTTGCAGAAGCAAGTGAAAGTGAGGACACAGGATGAAATATCGCAGCCAGCAAGGTCCAGGTGAACGAGGGAAAGTCAGTGTGCCTGGAGTGATGGGGAAGCGTCTCCATGGGATGGTGGTGGTGACCACGGTAAGACAGACAAGGCAAAGGGTAATCAATCCACAGCTTGGGAAAGATGGGGGAATGACTCATACAGATGGATTATGGGGACAAAGGGGGGGAGTGAAATTATGTTGGGAGGAACAAGGGGTTTATGTGTGAGTGGGAGGATCGGAACGTAAATGCCAGAAGTGGGTGTCCATCGTTTTTAAACGGCAATGGCAAGATTCCAGGTCTGGAATGGGCTGGACTCAGAGTTTCCATTCTTGTGTGGTCCCAGGTCCCCCAAACACAGTCAATGCTACCGAGTTAGTAGCACATAAAAGGAAGCCCCTACCATCAGCCTCAAAGACCCGGGATGTAGAGGTTAAGTGCCCCATAATGTTACACGGACCTAGGAATGGGTCGGTGTTGATTCCAACTCGGAAAGTGTTGTACCATGATGTGCATTACAAGGTAGCATCTGTCATCCTTAATTTAACAAACGTACAGCTACCCCGCTGGTGCCCAGCTGAAACAGAAAAATTGGATGAGAAACTGTTAAAAGAAGTGTTCTGACAATTCTACGAGTTGAACTGTGGGGACGAAAGTCGAAAAGATTTATATAAACGAGCTGACAACAGCCACACCGGTTTGGGGAGATGGAAGAGGGGATTGATCAATGAGGCGCCACGGTATTTAATACGAGGGCGTCACTGGTTAATAGTATAGATGATGCCCAGCTGCAAACGCCGACCAATGCTTTACGGGATCAGCTAAAGAAGATACTGGGGGAGGGTAATGATATTGAGGAACAGGAATTATGAGAAGACCAAGTAATGACCATTCACCTAAAAGAATTGATAGCTGAGCTGGAAACTCACATCCAGACCATAAACAATTTAATAAAAGAGGATCGGAATGTGTCGGACCGCGCCGCACAAAATGATGCATGTGTTATATACAGTACTTGGTTATTAAACGAGGGGCGCAGTAACTCAGAAGATTTGGAGCAAGGTCGCCTACCATCATGGGTTGACAACAGACACCTAAAAGCCATGAGCACTTTTGACAATCTCATGAGTCCGTATCAGTTGCTGTTGGCCTCCGAAGCACATCCAGTCCCAATCGATTATGATCAGTACAACCATACTGTGATGGGGATAATTCTCAGGATACCAATGATGGGTCAGTCACAATGGCCAGTGCCGGTATACCAGATGGAAAATATTGGCGTCTTTTGAAGTGGAATCATGGGGCCCCTCCGTATGTGGTTAAGTGACACCTCCGTGTCATGGAGAACTCAGGAGCAGCACGGGCAGCCCACACTGCGATATGTGCGCGCACTAGGTCCATGCAGCAGAGCTGGTCTCCAGTCGTCCTGGTTAACCCTTGCTGCTGGATAAAGGCCTAGCTCTGTCAAGCCCGTGTGGTGGCTGATGTGCAACAGTTCGGGAGTGTTTAAACTAATATGGCAGGGGGATGGGAACCTATGCAGTGAGATAGGGCAAAGTAATATGGAGTCAGAAACAGATGGTAGAAAGGTAAAAAGCAATAGTGGAAGGCCGAGTAAACAAAGGCAAGAAACAAAAAGGGCCACACTACATCATAATTCTAAAAGGACAAAGGGTGTTAAAAAAAACAAGCCTGAAGGTTTTGTGTCTTAATGCAAGGAGTATCCGTAATAAGGTGGATGAATTAACTGTGCAAATAGATGTTAACAGATAAGATGTGATTGGGATTACAGAGACGTGGCTCCAGGATGATCAGGGCTGGGAACTCAACATCCATGGTTATTCAACATTCAGGAAGGATAGAATAAAAGGAAAAGGGGTAGCATTGCTGGTTAAAGAGGAGATTAATGCAATAGTTAGGAAGGACCTTAGCTTGGATGATGTGGAATCTATATGGGTAGAGCTGCAGAACACCAAAGGGCAAAAAACGTTAGTGGCAGTTGTGTACAGACCTCCAAAACAGTAGTAGTGATGTTGGGGAGGGCATCAAACAGGAAATGAGGGGTGCATGCAATAAAGATGCAACAGTTATCATGGGTGACTTTAATATGCATATAGATTGGGCTAACCAAACTGGAAGCAATACTGTGGAGGAGGATTTCCTGGAGTGCATAAGGGATGGTTTTCTAGACCAATATGTCAAGGAACCAACTAGGGGGGAGGCCATCTTAGATTGGGTGTTGTGTAATGAGAGAGGATTAATTAGCAATCTCATTGTGCGAGGCCCCTTGGGGAAGAGTGACCATAATATGGTGGAATTCTACATTAGGATGGAGAATGAAACAGTTAATTCAGAGACCATGGTCCAGAACTTAAAGAAGGGTAACTTTGAAGGTATGAGGTGTGAATTGGCTAGGATAGATTGGCGAATGATACTTAAGGGGTTGACTGTGGATGGGCAATGGCAGACATTTCGAGACCGCATGGATGAACTACAACAATTGTACATCCCTGTCTGGCATAAAAATAAAAAAGGGAAGGTGGCTCAACCGTGGCTATCAAGGGAAATCAGGGATAGTCTTAAAGCCAAGGAAGTGGCATACAAATTGGCCAGAAATAGCAGTGAACCTGGGGACTGGGAGAAATTTAGAACTCAGCAGAGGAGGACAAAGGGTTTGATTAGGGCAGGGAAAATAGAGTACGAGAGGAAGCTTGCAGGGAACATTAAGACGGACTGCAAACGTTTCTATAGATATGTAAAGAGAAAAAGGTTAGTAAAGACAAACGTAGGTCCCCTGCAGTCAGAATCAGGGGAAGTCGTAACGGGGAACAAAGAAATGGCAGACCAATTGAACAAGTACTTTGGTTCAGTATTCACTAAGGAGGACACAAACAACCTTCCGGATATAAAAGGGGTCGGAGGGTCTAGTAAGGAGGAGGAACTGAGGGAAATCCTTATTAGTCAGGAAATTGTGTTGGGGAAATTGATGGGATTGAAGGCCGATAAATCCCCAGGGCCTGATGGACTGCATCGCAGAGTACTTAAGGAGGTGGCCTTGGAAATAGCGGATGCATTGACAGTCATTTTCCAACATTCCATTGACTCTGGATCAGTTCCTATGGAGTGGAGGGTACCAATGTAACCCCACTTTTTAAAAAAGGAGGGAGAGAGAAAACAGGGAATTATAGACCGGTCAGCCTGATATCAGTAGTGGGTAAAATGATGGAATCAATTATTAAGGATGTCATAGCAGCGCATTTGGAAAGAGGTGACATGATAGGTCCAAGCCAGCATGGATTTGTGAAAGGGAAATCATGCTTGACAAATCTTCTGGAATTTTTTGAGGATGTTTCCAGTAGAGTGAACAAGGGAGAACCAGTTGATGTGGTGTATTTGGACTTTCAGAAGGCTTTTGACAAGGTCCCACACAAGAGATTAATGTGCAAAGTTAAAGCACATGGAATTGGGGGTAGTGTGCTGACGTGGATTGAGAACTGGTTGTCAGACAGGAAGTAAAGAGTAGGAGTAAATGGGTACTTTTCAGAATGGCAGGCGGTGACTAGTCGGGGTACCGCAAGGTTCTGTGCTGGGGCCCCAGCTGTTTACATTGTACATTAATGATTTAGACGAGGTGATTAAATGTAGTATCTCCAAATTTGCGGATGACACTAAGTTGGGTGGCAGTGTGAGCTGCGAGGAGGATGCTATGAGGCTGCAGAGTGACTTGGACAGGTTAGGTGAGTGGGCAAATGCATGGCAGATGAAGTATAATGTTGATAAATGTGAGGTTATCCACTTTGGTGGTAAAAACAGAGAGACAGACTATTATCTGAATGGTGACAGATTAGGAAAAGGGGAGGTGCAACGAGACCTGGGTGTCATGGTGCATCAGTCATTGAAGGTTGGCATGCAGGTACATCAGGCGGTTAAGAAAGCAAATGGCATGTTGGCCTTCATAGCGAGGGGATTTGAGTACAGGGGCAGGGAAGTGTTGCTACAGTTGTACAGGGCCTTGGTGAGGCCACACCTGGAGTATTGTGTACAGTTTTGGTCTTCTAGCTTGAGGAAGGACATTCTTGCTATTGAGGGAATGCAGCGAAGGTTCACCAGACTGATTCCCGGCATGGCGGGACTGACATATCAAGAAAGACTGGATCAACTGGGCTTGTATTCACTGGAGTTCAGAAGAATGAGAGGGAATCTCATAGAAACGTTTAAAATTCTGATGGGTTTCGACAGGTTAGAAGCAGGAAGAATGTTCCCAATGTTGGGGAAGTCCAGAACCAGGGGTCACAATCTAAGGATAAGGGGTAAGCCATTTAGGACCGAGATGAGGAGAAACTTCTTCACCCAGAGAGTGGTGAACCTGATGAATTCTCCACTACAGAAAGTTGTTGAGGTCAATTCACTAAATATATTCAAAAAGGAGTTAGATGTAGTCCTTACTACTAGGGGGATCAAGGGGTATTGCGAGAAAGTAGGAATGGGGTATTGAAGTTGCATGTTCAGCCATGAACTCATTGAATGGTGGTGCAGGCTCGAAGGGCCGAATGGCCTACTCCTGCACCTATTTTCCATGTTTCTATGTCACCACACGTCAGATGCATGACCGGCACCGATCTGAAGGGATGTCAGGAAAGGGGTGCACATATGGTGTTGTGTCCACATCACCTGAATATGTTCGACCGACCGGTATGTGGATTTGCATCTGAATGCGCACAAGCGATCAACTGTACTATGGAGGTGATGCTCAGAACCATATCCCGCCCCAGGTTATTTATGAGGGTAACAGAACCTACTGTGTCACCATCATCATCATAGACGGTCCCTCAAACAAGGATGACTTGCTTCCACATGAGCTCACAGATGTTTCAATCAAGTGTCCGCTATTCCAGTCTTGAACTCCAGGGATGGAAGATGCCTGCGCATGGATTTTTTTAATGTGTGGTGACCATTGCACATCAGCCATCACACGGGCTTTACAGAGCTAGGCCTTTATCCAGTGGCAAGGATAAACCAGGACGATGGAGACCTGCTCTGCTGCACTGACCTAGTGCACACATATATTGCAGTGTGGGCAGTTCCGTGCTGCCCCTGGGACCTCCATGACATGTTGGTGTCACCACCAGTGTGAAGCAGTATAGGGTACACAACATGTGGAGGCCCCGACATGCCTCCCCTAGGCCCCTACCCATCAGCGGTAGGTCGGGGCCACAAAAGAAGTGGTGTTTGGCCTAGGGTGCAGTGTGGAGGCCACTACAAAGTACAGCGCGAGCTGGTGCAGGAGGGCAATGGCAGCAAAGAGTGACGTCAGCAAGGTCCAGGTCAGTGATTGGAGTGTGGGCAGATGCAGCAGGAGCGGCGAGATCAGGGCAAAGGAGCTGTGAGAGACTGTGGAGGGACGTGATCAGGGCCCAGGGGAGGCGTGAGTTTGGGGCCAGGGACCCAGGGTAGCACGGACCAGCCCACACTGCGATATGTGTGTGCCCTAGGTCCATGCAGCAGAGCAGGTCTCCAGTCGTCTTGGATAACCCTTGTCACTGGACCAAGACCTAGCTCTGTCAAGCCCGTGTGGTGGCTGGTGTGCAACAACCACCCTACTTAAAAAAAATCCACGCACAGGCATCTTCCACCCTTGAGGATGTAGTTTGGGTCCTTCATTCGAAACACCTGTGAATGCATCCTTTTTTTGGCGTGGAAGCAAGTCATCCTCGTTTCGAGGGACCGCCTATGATGATGATGCTGATGACACAATAATACCTGGTACACAGTTCATGACTCGACCATTTGTTTTAAACGCCAGATAGAGGATCAAGTGGCACAGGAAAGGATAATCCCTATCTCGGATCACACCTCAGTAAATCTCACAGTGTGTGACACTTTACCCAACCTCCAAGAATACATATCCCATTTTGTGTATGATATCCCGCCATTACCTGAGCATTTGTCAAACTAGTAAAGGATGTGGAGCTTTCCCAAAAACATCATTATACTCTCCAACAGAAAAACAGGGAAACAAGAAATCAGGGAAATAACTAGCCCACCTTGGTGGGATATTGGATTTAATATTGAAAATCCTCTCTGGATTCGAATTGCCTGATGTGTTTTAGTAATTGTACAATTGATTGTGGGATTGTATTTGTTTAGGTTATCAGGTAAACTGAAACAAAATGTAAACAGGGAAGGGAAAAACAGGAAAGATTATATAAAAGGGGTCTTGAGGTGATGGAATCAAATGTATAGACTTTATAAAAGGAATGTAATATTTGCCTGAGACTGGAAAAAAAAGTTAAAAAAAGAAAAAAATACACTTACCAGAGCAGACGAATCGGCGGAAGTAATATCTCTAGTTTAAGATATATTAAAGGGGCGAGATGTAGGATCTGTTCCCACCCCGCCCCACCCCCAACTGTAAAATGGGCTGTAAAATGGAATATAAAACCCACGGACATAGTGGGACTGTTTAATAAAAAACAAACCTCACTCCAAACACCCAGAGAGTGGGCTATACAGTAAGGGGTTCATTCAAACTTTGCAGCGAAACTATGACTCATTGAGAGACTGGAAGGACTGCCAGTGCCGCCTTCGACCGCCTGAGGAAGAGAGTGTTCAAAGACCAGGATCTCAAATCTGGCACCAAGCTTATAGTCTACAGGGCTGTAGTAATACCTGCCCTCCTGTATGGCTCAGAGACGTGGACCATATACAGTAGACACCTCAAATCGTTGGAGAAATACCACCAACGATGTCTCCACAAGATCCTGCAAATCCCCTGGGAGGATAGATGCATCAACATCAGTGTTCTCGATCAGGCCAACATATCCAGCATCGAAGCACTGACCACACTCGACCAGCTCTGCTGGGCAAGACACACTGGCTGCATGCCCGACACAAGACTCCCAAAGCAAGCGCTCTACTCGGAACTCCTACACGGCAGGTGAGCCCCAGGTGGGCAGAGGAACCATTTCAAGGACACCCTCAAAGCCTCCTTGTTAAAGTGCAACATCCCCACCGACACTTGGGAATCCCTGGCCAAAGATTGCCCTAAGTGGAGGAAGTGCATCCGGGAGGGTGCTGAGCACCTCGAGTCTCGTCGCCGAGAGCATGCAGAAAACAAGCGCAGGCAGGGAAGGGGCGTGCGGCAAACCAGACTCTCCACCCACCCTTTCCTTCAACCACTGTCTGTCCCACCTGTGACAGAGATTGTAATTCGCATATTGGATTGTTCAGTCACCTGAGAACTCACTTTTAGAGTGGAAGTAAGTCTTCCTTGATTTCGAGTGACTGACTATGATGGAAGGACATCATCAGAGTCAATGATACAGGATACCTGCCATTGATCTAATCAGCACAGGCAATAGCACCAGCGCCAGCCATGCACACCTTCAATGGTCCCTGGTCTCTGTCAAGAAGGAAGAGGGACATTCACACATTCCTCAACTGTGGAGCCAGATCTGTTACCAAGGAAGGCTTGCATTGTACTACACAGCGGGAGAGCTGATCATGCCCCTGTCTGGGCCAGGGAGTGGAATACACTGATGATCAAGAGGTAATTAACCATCGGAAGATGGACAGGGGAACAGCAGGAAATATTTTTGATGCTGTGATTACGAAGCCCCATAAAAAGAGGACCACTTCGGAGCGAGGACACTGCAGTGAAGAAGCATGCAGGGTGGTCACCTGGTCCCGGCCTACAACTCTTTTGGGGGGGGAACAAAATAAACGTTAGATCAAGTGCCCCTGATATGGGGGACACTCCAGACACTTTTAACTGCTGCTTTATTTTTTTTTTGTTTGTTTTTTTTGTTGATTTTTGGGGGGGGGGGGCATTAAAACCATATATTTTACAAGTGCCTCCTATAAAAGGGGAGGTCCCAGCCTACAACTCTTTTAGAGTAAACAAAATAAACATTAGATCAAGTTCCCCCCGATCTGGGGGACACTCCAAACATTTCCCAAGGCCCTTTTTTTTTGTTTTTATTGTTTTTTTCTTATTTTTGTAGGTTTTTTTTGTAGTTTTTTTTTGGGGCTCTAAAACCGTAATTTACAAGTGCTCCCTATAAAAGGGGAGGGGGACACTAAAACAAATTAAACTTTAAAACATATAAAATCAAATTAAAATTTGGTTGCCGGGGATAATAATGCACTCCAGTCCCTCCGGCACCCACCTCTCGGGGAAGGCCGCGAGCGTACCGGTGGACACCGCGTGCTCCATCTCCAAGGACACCCTGGCCCGGATGTAGGCGCGGAAGAGAGGCAGGCAGTCAGGCTGAACGACCCCCTCGACCGCCCGCTGCCTGGACCGGCTGATGGCACCCTTGGCCGTGCTCAGGAGCAGTCATACGAGGAGGCCCTCGGACCGACCCGCTCCCCTCCGCACAGGGTGCCCAAAGATCAGGAGTGTGGGACTGAAGTGCAACCAGAAATTGAGGAGCAGCCCCTTTAAATAATGGAATAGGGGCTGCAACCTTGTACATTCGATAAAAACATGGAACACGGACTCTTCCAGACCGCAGAAATTGCAGGTGGCCTGGGAGCCCGTGAACCGACTTAAAAATTTATTGCACGGGACTGCTCTGTGCACCACACTCCAGGCCAAGTCCCCGATAAATACTGGGAGGACTCCCGTGTAGAGTGCACTCCATCGGGGACCCCTGCCTTCTCCGGACAGCAAGATGGTACGCCATGGCATGTCCGGACGGCAGACGAGGATGGCAAGGTTGAGAGTGTGCAGGAGCAGCCCGTACAGGAAACCCCTCCGCGCGGAACTGAAAGGCACGGAGGGGATTTCCCCGAGGCGGCTCAAGTTGTGAGGCGCCGGCTCCCGTGGTAGGTTCCGGGGTTTGGCGCCGATGAGGAATTCCGTCCGGACGGGGGTCAGTTCAGACGGGATCTCCCCACGTGCTTGAGCCTCCTCGACACACCTAACCGAGTCAGGGCCCAGAGCTGTTTTTAGCGACTCGGGTCCCAGCCTACAACTGACATCGGAACAACCAGCTGTGTGGGTGATTATAAGTTTCAGTCAAATCGTAGGTGAATTTGTCCGAGTAGTTTTGTAACCGCAGTCGCATCGCGGAAGGGTTTTAAACTGTGATATTTCGTGTTAGGTTTGAGGTAACCTCGTGTAGGGTTATTTTTTGTGGTATAGTGTTTGAAATGATACAATGAACTCCGTATTGTGAGCCAGTGACCAGGTGTAATCTGATCAGTCTTTAATGGCTTCCAGAAGTGAAGACTCAAAGATGAAGTTCAGCTTATATACCGGGCCCAGCACGAGTGTATCTGTGATCCTAGGACCTCCGACAGTAGTGCCCCCTGTTGGTAGACAGACCTTATGTACATACTTTACATCATTCCCCCCCCGCCCCGCTCCAGTTCCTGGCACAAGCCATATTACAAGTGCAGACGGTCCGGAGCCCTTCGCTCCCTGGTTGACCGTCTCAGTACAATCCCAGTACTTTCCGAGTCTCTCATGATTTGGGGCTGGGCATTGACCACAGTGGGTTCTTCTGATGGATGGATGTGAGTTGGTTGGTCGTCTAAGCTCGTGGTGTCTTCTTTCAACTGTTCCGGTTCATCAGTGTGTCTTAGCTTGATTTGATTAATGTGTTTCTTGCACATCTGCCCATTCTTGAGCTTAACCATATACACCCAGTTACCCTCCTGATCCGTAACATTGCCCAGGAGCCACTTGAGCCCTTGACCTTGGTTAAGTACATACACTGGGTCATTTACAGATACGTCGCATGACACTGCGGCGCGGTCGTGATACCACTGCTGGCGTTGACATCGGGTTTTGACATGATCGTTAAGGTCAGGATGGACTAGAGAGAGCCTGGTTTTGAGGCCTCTCTTCATCAATAGTTCCGTAGGTGGGACCCCAGTGAGCGTGTGTGGCCTTGTCCTGTAACTGAACAGTATGCGTGACAAGTGTGTCTGCAAGGAACCATGAGTTACGCGTTTCAGGCTCTGCTTGATGGTTTGAACTGCCCGCTCCGCTTGACCATTGAACGGGGCAGACCTCACGTGTTTTATGCCGTTGCGTTTCATGAACTCTTGAAACTCCAGGCTCGAGAAACATGGTCCGTTGTCGCTGACAACGATGTCTGGCAGACCATGTGTGGCAAACATGGCTCTCAGGTTCTCAATGGTGGCAGTGGAAGTGCTGGATGACATGATCACACATTCTATCCATTTGGAGTATGCATCCACCACCACAAAAAACATTTTACCGAGGAAGGGGCCCGCAAAGACGATGTGGATTCTAGACCACGGTTTGGATGGCCATGACCACAGACTGAGCGGAGCTTCCTTTGGGATATTGCTTAACTGCATGCAAGTGCTGCACTGATGCACGCATGACTCTAAGTCCGAGTCAATGCCAGGCCACCAAACATGGGACCTGACGATGGCTTTCATCATGACAATACCGGGATGCATACTATGTAACTCCTGTACAAATCTCGCCCTGCCTTTCTTGGGCTTTACAACACGATTACCCCACAGTAAACAGCCGGACTGGCTGGAAAGTTCATCTTTGCGATGGCTGTAAGGTTTGGTTTCATCACCCATTTCCTTGGGGATGGTCGACCAGTCCCCATTAAGAACACAACGTTTTACAACCGATAGGGTTGGATCCTGACTGGTCCAGGTCTTAACTTGTTGAGCAATGGCAGGCGACCTTTCACTCTCAAAGGCATCCATGACCATGAGTAGCTCTGCGGGTATTGGCGTTTCCACCTCCGGTGTGGTCAACGGTAACCGGCTCAATGCATCAGCACAGTTGTCGGTGCCTGGTCTATGGCAAATGACATAATCATAGGCAGATAATGTCAGCGGCCACCTTTGGATGCGGGACGACGCGTTGGTATTGATACATTTGTGTTCCGAGAACAACGATATAAGTGGCTTGTGATCGGTTTCCAGCTCAAAGCGAAGCCCAAACAGGTATTGCTGCATTTTTTTTACCCCATAAACACATGCTAAAGCCTCTTTCTCTACCATGCCGTAGGCTCTTTCCGCCGTGGACTGGCTTCGAGACGCATATGCAACTGGTTGTAGTTTGCCTTACTCATTGGCTTGCTGGCATACGCAGTCGACCCCATAGGACGACGCATCACAGATCAAAGCTAAACGCTTGCATGGGTCATACAGTACCAGTAGCTTCTGGGAACACAACAGATTTCTAGCCTTCTCAAAGGCTCTGTCTTGAAGTTCACCCCATACCCAGTCGTCTCCTTTCCTGAGCAGCTTATGTAAAGGCTCTAATACTGTGCTCAATTTGGGTAAGAAGTTACCGAAATAGTTGAGAAGACCCAGGAACGAACGCGGCTCTGGCACATTCTGGGGCCTGGGCGCATTTTGATCGCCTCTGTTTTCGCGTCTGTAGGCCTGATTCCATCTGCAGCAATCTTTCATCCAAGGAATTCGACCTCTGGTGTCATGAAAACGCACTTCGAACATTTCAGCCTGAGTCCCACTTTGTCCCAACGACGCAGAACCTCTTGCAGATTGTGCAGGTGCTCGGCAGTGTCACAACCTGCGATTAGGATGTTGTCTTGGAATACCATGGTCCTGGGGACGGATTTCAATAGGCTCTCCATGTTTCTCTGAAATATGGCTGCCACCGAACGAATGCCAAAAGGGCACCCGTTGTAAATAAACAATCCTTTGTGTGTGTTAATGCATATAAGTTTCTTTGATGATTCAACCAGTTCCTGTGTCATGTAGGCCGACGTTAGATCCAATTTGGTGAACGATTTTCCCCTAGTTAGCGTTGCAAACAGGTCATCAGCTTTCGGTAGCGGGTACTGATCTTGTTTCGAAACTCGGTTGATCATGACCTTGTAGTCTCCATAAATCCTGACTGTGCCGTCGTTCTTTAAAACCAGAACAGTAGGACTGGCCCATTCATTAAATTCGACCGGTGAGATGACCCCCCTCGCTTTGTAGCCTGTCCAATTCGAGCTCAACCTTTTCTCTCATCATGTGTGGGACCGCCCTGGCCTTGCGTCTGGGCCTAGGTGAATCTGCACCTTGGCTCCTTTGAAGCTGCCAATTCCCGGTTCAAACAGTGAGGGAAAGTTGCTCAGCACTTGAGCACACAAATCATCATCCGCTGATGACAAAGCTTTGATATCGTACCATTTCCATTTCATTTTCTCGAACCAACTCCTGCCGAATAACGATGGGCGTTGCCCGGGATAATCTATAACAGTAGATCATGAACTGCTCCCTCGTACTCTCACTGCTGCACTACCGATCACTGGTATGAGCTCTTTGGTGTAGGTATGGAACTTCACATTTATCGGACTCAGCTTGGGTCTCTCTGCCTTGGTCTCGCTAAAGTCTTCTGGCTCATTAACGATTGACTCGCACCCGTGTCTAATTTCATGGATACCGGCATGCCATTTAATTTTACTTCCATCATCAGTTGGCTCTTTGTTAGGAACGCACGTACGCTATATACTTCCTTCTCGAAGCTCTCAAATGCCTCGGGCTGCATCGCCAGATCCATGCTGAATTGATCATCATTCACGTGGTGTGTCGCAGCTTGCTTGCTCTGCTGCGGACACATCCACTGAAGATGCCCCGTCTTCGCAAACCCTCTGCATACATACTGCCTGAAGCAGCACTGATGGAGTCGGTGATTGCCCCTGCAACACCAACACATTGAGCTCGGATTTGCACCCGATGGTGGGCTTTGAGCCGGTGTGTCCCCATCCAGGTCGTTGGCTATAAAGAAATGTTCCAGTCTTTCTACAAAAGCGTCCCAATCTTCCCCGTCAGTAAATTGCTGAAAGTTGCTGAGATTCGACATGCTAAGCGTGTAGTTCGTGACCTCGTAACCTCGTTGCCAGCTGTAGTGTATGTAGGCGCCTTTTGTAATGACTCCACGAGGCAGGGTATGATACTTAAACTATGTAGACTCTAGTTATTTATTTGAACTCCTCGAGTGAGGACACCAAGCTGTGTGTGAGCTTCCTTTTATACTGGGTTACCTGCAGTGTGCAGGTAATCCTTAGGTCTCCAGCAGCAGCACCCTCTGGTGTACAGCTACGGTGTGATATGTACTTACTTACTATACAGTATAAATGCACACTAGGCCCATACTTGAGAGAAGGTCACTCTGTGACCAGTTACCTTTATTACCAAGACCTCAAATGATGAAGGTGGGTGGAGCTTCCCCTTTTATACCTGAAAGTCAAGGTTAGGACTGTCTCCCACAAGTTCGCCCCCTTGTGGTCAATGTTCTCAAGGTGTACAACTTAGGTTAGCTTATACATGGGTTACAATGATAGTTGAATACATGACATCACCTCCCCCCAAAAGTCTTATTGGGATCACAGGTTAAGTCTCTCTGGTGGTTTACGCTCCCTTGTCGAGCACAGGAGTTGGGGCTCCGGTTGTTGGGCGCTGGCCTGAGTGTCTGCTGTTTGCTGTGCCTCAGGCTTGTCCAGACTGGATTCTCCTCCACTTGGTTCCGGTGTTCGGTCACCTGTGGTAGAGTAAACTCTATGTCGTGTTCTTCCTCTGGGGTTGCTGAACCTCCTTTTAGTTTGATCCACGTGTTTGTGGCAGATTTGTCCATTGGTAAATTTAACTACCAAAACCCTATTCCCCTCTTTGGCAATCCATTTGGGCCCTGCAGCGTAATTAAGGACAAAAACAGGGTAATTGACATCGATACATCGCACCCCCGCATTCCTGTCATGGTAGTCATATTGTGACTGACGCCTGCTCTCAAAAATGTCTTTCATAGCAGGGTGTATAGGGGATAACCTAGTTTTGAGCGTCCTTTTCATGAGCAGCTCTGCGGGTGGAACCCCTGTGAGTGAGTGTGGTCGGGATCTATTGGCCAACAGGAGGCGTGATAAGCGGGTTTGTAGGGAACCCCCTTGGATTCTGAGCATCCCCTGTTTGATTATCTGCACTGCTCATTCCGCCTGTATGTTTGAGGCCGGCTTGAACGGTGCCGTTCTGACATGGTTGATTCCATTGCCTGCCATGAAGTCCTGGAATTCAGTGCTTGTGAAGCACGGGCCATTGTCGCTGACCAAGACATCCGGTAGACCATGGGTGGCGAACATTGCCTGTAGACTTTCTACCGTGGCAGAGGATGTGCTTAAATTTAAAATGGCACACTCAATCCATTTGGAGTAGGCATCTACTACAACCAAAAACATTTTTCCCATGAAAGGACCTGCGTAGTCCACATGGATGCGTGACCATGGCTTGGCGGGCCAGGACCATGGGCTAAGGGGGACTTCCCTGGGTGCATTGCCCAGCTGAGCACATGTGTTGCACCGTTGAACACAAATTTCCAGGTCTGCATCTATCCCTGACCACCAAACGTGTGACCTGGCAATTGCCTTCATCATGACAATGCCCGGGTGCTCATTGTGAAGTTCTCTGATAAACACCTCTCTGCCCATCTGGGGCATGACTACTCGGTTTCCCCACAGTAGGCAATCGGCCTGAATTGAGAGTTCATCCTAGCACCTATGAAATGGTTTAAATTCCTCAAGGCATGTCCCGTACGTGGCTGCCCAGTCCCCATTCAGGACACATTTCTTAACTAAAGACAGTAGCGGGTCTTTATTTGTCTAGACTTTAATCTGATGGGCTGTCACAAGTGAGCCTTCGCTTTCGAAAGCTTCATGACCATCTTAGCATCATGCTCAGTTGCCCCCTCAGTGGTGGCTAGTGGGAGCCTGCTGAGTGCACCGGCGCAGTTTTCAGTGCCCGGTCTGTGCCGAATTGTGTAGCCATAGGTGGCTAACGTAAGTGCCCACCTCTGTATGCGGGCCGATGCATTCGCATTTATGGCCTTGTTGTCGGCCAAAAGGGACGTTAGGGGTTTGTGATCTGTCTCCAGCTCAAATTTCCTGCCAAACAGGTACTAGTGCATTTTTTTACTGCATATACACATGCTAGTGCTTCATTTTCTGCCATCCTGTAGCCCCTTTCTGCCTGGGACAGACTTCTGGAGGCATAAGCTACTGGCTGTAACTGACCATTGGCATTCACATGCTGCAACACACACCCGACCCCATAGGACGACACATCGCACATTAACACAAGTTTCTTACACGGGTCATATAACGTTAATAGTTTGTTGGAGCATAACAAGTTATGTGCTCTATCAAAAGCCCTTTCCTGGCTGTCCCCCCAGACCCAATCACGACCTTTGCGTAGGAGCACGTGTAGCGGCTCTAACAGCGTGTTCAATTTGGGAAGGAAGTTACCAAAATAGTTCAGGAGCCCCAGGAACGAACGCAGCTCCGTCGTGTTACGGGGTCTGGGTGCTCTCTGGATCACTTCCGTTTTGGACGCACTAGGTCTGATCCCGTCTGCTGCTACCTTCCTCCCCAGGAATTCTACCTCTGGAGCTAAGAAGACGCACTTCGCCTTTTTCAGTCGCAGCGCTACCCGGTCCAGTCTGCGTAGCACCTCCTCCAGGTTGTGGAGGTGTTCTTCAGTATCGCGGCCCTTGATGAGGATGTCGTCCTGAAAAACCACCGTCCTTGGAATCGACTTGAGGAGGCTTTCCATGTTTCGCTGAAAGATCGCGGCGGCCGAACGAATCCCGAACGAACATCTGTTATACTCAAACAACCCCTTGTGTGTCATGATGGTGGTCAGCTTCTTCGACTCACTCGCCAGCTCCTGGGTCATGTAAGCTGAGGTCAGGTCCAATTTTGAAAAAAGTTTACCAATAGACAGCGTCGCAAAGAGGTCCTCCGCTCTTGATAGCATGTACTGGTCTTGGAGTGACACCCGATTGATGGTGGCCTTGTAATCACCACATATCCTGACCGACCCATCCGCCTTGAGCACCGACACGATTGGGCTCGCCCAGTCACTGAAATCGATTGGCGAGATGATGCCTTTCCTCAGCAGGCGGTCCAATTCGCATTCTATCTTTTCGCATCACATACGGCACCGCTCTGGCCTTGTGGTGTATTGGCCTGGCATCCGGGCTTATGTGGATCACTACCTTGGCCCCCATGAAAGTGCCGATGCCGGGTTGAAATAATGAGTCAAATTTGTCCAGGACCTGTGAGCATGATACTTGCTCCACAGAAGCAATTGCATTGACATCGCCCCACTTCCATTTCATGACATCAAGCCAACTCCTCCCCAGTAGTGCGGGACCGTCCTCTGGGACAATCCAGAGTGGCAACCTGTTCTCCGAATCTTTGTGGGTCACGACTACCATGGCGCTGCCTAGCACTGGAATTATCTCCTTTGTTTATGTCCGTAGCTGTGCGTCAATCGGCATTAATTTTGGCCTCCTGGCCTTGGACATCCAAAACCTTTCGAACTGTTTGATACTCATCAGGGACTGGCTGGCCCCCGTGTCTAGCTCCATTAAAACTGGGATGCCATTGAGGAGCACTTTCATCATTATCGGTGGCATCCTGGTATATGAACTGTATATGTGCTCCATATGAACTCGCTGAACTTCAGCTTCCAGCAATTTCCCCCAGTATTCATTTGGCCTCGTAGGGCTTACATCGGGCCTGTCCTCCTCGTACATCAACCTGGCTGTAGGCTTCCTGCACATACACGCCAAGTGACCGCTGATGTTGCAGTTTCTGCAGGTATATTGCTGATACCTGCAAACTCTGGCTGGGTGTTTGCCTCCACACCTCCAGTCTGAGCTGGAGGCCCCAATATTGGAAACAAAAGTTCCATTACCAGTCGATCGTCTCTGACTGTCTCTATGACTGTCCTTAAGCGCATCATTAACAGGTGTTAATGGCCCCATTACTGGCCGCATTGTCCATTGCGATGACATGAATCACCGTTCAGCTAGCCATTGTCTCTGTTGAATTCCTCCTTTGGGTTCGACTACATGCTGGGGCATGTCCGATTGCCCTTGTCTGCCTAGAGAACTGTGTGCCGCGTTAACAATGTTGACTCCCTGGTCGTTTGCCATATTTGAGCCAAGATTTTTGTCATACATCATTCTGGTCTCTTCCTCCCCTGAGATAAATGTCTGGGCTATCAGAGCCGCCGCTTCCAAGGTCAAGTCTTTGGTCTCAATCAGTTTCCTGAAAACCCCAGCGTGCCCGATGCCCTCAATAAAAAAGTCTCGCAGCATCTCCGCTCTGCATGCATCTGGGAACTTACATAGGCTCGCCAGTTGCCGGAGATCTGCTACAAAGTCTGGAACGCTTTGCCCTTCTCACAGATTGCCATACACTGTTGCATAAGAGAGGTGACCGACGCTCTTTATGTCAGGAGAGGGGACTTCATTATGTTCTTCAGATGGAACCGGGAAGAACACGCACGTCGCTTTGCCAGGATAGCAGACTTCCCATGGTGCAGAGCGCCATTGACTGCACTTATGTACCTAAATGCTGAGATGTACCACAACCATAGAGGTTACCATAGAAACATAGAAAATAGGAGCAATAGTAGACCATTCGGCCCTTCGAGCCTGCACCACCATTCAATATGATCATGGCTGATCCTCTATCTCAACACCATATTCCCACTTTTTCCCCATACCCCTTGCTGCTTTTGTGACTAGAAATCTATCTATCTCCTTCTTAAATATATTCAGTGACTTGACCTTCACAGCCTTCGGTGATAGAAAATTCCACAAGTTCACCACCCTCTGAGTGAAAACATTTCTCCTCATCTCAGTCCTAAATTTCCTTCCCCGTATCCTGAGACTGTGACCCCTTGTTCTAGGCTTCCCAGCCAGGGGAAACATCCTTCCCGCATCCAGTTTATCCAACCCAGTCAGAATTTTAAAAGTTTCTATGAGATCCCCTCTCATTCTTCTAAACTCCAGTGAATACAGGCCTAGTCGACCCAATCTCTCCTCATACGACAGTCCTGCCATCCCAGGAATCAGTCTGGTGAACCTTCGCTGCACTCCCTCTATGGCAATTATATCCTTTCTTAGATAAAGAGAACAAAACTGCACACAATACTGCAGGTACGGTCTCACCAAGCTCTTGTATAACTGTAATAAGACATCCTTGCTCCTGTACTCAAATCCTCTTGCAGTGAAGGCCAACATACCATTTGCTTTCCGAACTGCTTGCTGCACCTGCATGTTTGCTTTCAAAGGCTGGTGTACACGGGCACCAAGGTCCTTTTGTACATTGGCATTTTGCAAGCTATCGCCATTTAAATAATACTTTGGGGTGAAGTTTTGGGCCATGCCTAGAACGGCGCAGCCCCGACCTGGACGCCCGTTTTTCGCGCCCAAAAGTGCGTCAAAAAAATACCTTCAGATTCTCTGGCTCCCTGCAGGTCCTTTGGAGCTTGGCGCGGTGCGCACAGAGCAGCGGGAGGCGGAGCAAGAGAATCGCGGCGATTCTAGAAGTGGTGGGGGCCGGGGCTAATTTAAATGAGACAACGTCGTGCCGGCAGCCTTGCGCGTGCGCGTTGGAGCATGCGCGTTGGTACATGCGCGTTGGTGCATGCGCGTTGGAGCGCGCGCACATGCGCAGTAGCGCATAAACATTGGCACTCGGCCATTTTTAAAGGGACTTGAAGAAAAGTGTTGATTTGTCTCGTGGACCCCTGGAAAGGCTTGGGATTGAATTTTGGTGATTTTTTGGTGTCTGAAGGAGTTTTTGAAGCAGCACTGTTGAAGAAATCACCTGCTGAAATCAGTGAGTGCTGCTTTTCACTGCTAAACTTCCAGAACAGATGCTGCATTGGTGCATGCAAATTAAGGACTGTGTGTTTTGAAAGATAAGAGTGTCAATTCAATATAGCAATGGAACAACGTCCACCAAGAACAAAGAATTTCTTGCATGAGGAAGTGGAGATATTAGTAAATGTCATGAAGCAGAGATGGCAGGAGCTAGATACCAGCAACAGAGGTCACATAAAAGTGCCACCTAAAGAAATGAAGAAACGCTGGAACCAAGTTGCAGAAGATTACTGCGCAGTGGTGCATACCAGGAGATCTGGAAGCCAGTGTAAAAAGAAATGGCACAACCTTGGTCAAGTAGTTAGTGTAAGTAATATTTTCCATTTTTAATGTAATCGTAATTGTAACGTGACTATCTGTATGTCTCACCCTGCAGAAAGACGCACTCTGTAAAAAGTTATATTTTACTCTTTGCAGAAAAAATTGGCCCACAACAAAAGGGAAGCAACTCGAACAGGAGGAGGCATGCCCAATCTGCATCCACTGACACCCTTGGAACAAAGGGTAGCTGCTATGATGAGTCATACATGGAGAAAAGCAATCAGTACAGCACAAGCTGGGCCCGCACGCGAGGAAGAGGGAAAGTCCTGAAAATGCATCATGCCCATTCAAATCAACCTGCTGCCTGGCCTGCTATGTGTGAGAGTTCTCATGCCACCCATCCTGCCCCCTCCCTTGCTGTTAAACATTTGACTGTTCTGATGTATTTTGCAGAACATGATGATGATGATGACGATGCTGCTGATGCCAACCCTGAGGATCCTGAGGGTACAGAACAAGAACCTTTACAACCAGATGCGGATGATCCAGACTGGATGATGGCAGCGATGACTGAAATGTCTGCAGGGGAGAGCTTCCAAATTAATGTTTATGAGCCCCCATCAATGGGGCATCAGAGTTTCAACCCCTAGTATAGGTTCTGGTTCCACCTTCCATGGTTTTGATTCCGACGTTGCGGGTCCCAGTGGTGCTGGTGATATCATGGAGCAGTTTACACCCATTCACCCACCATTCCAGCCCACGGCTCGCACTCGAGTGCTGTCGTCTGGAACATCGAGCGCCCCACCTTCCCAGCCCATGCCTCCCTCTCTAGTACTGCCGTCTGGAACACAGAGCGTCCCACCATCCCAGCCCGCGCCTCTCTGTGTAGTGGTGCCGTTTGCAACACCGAGCGTCCCACCGCCCGTGCCCGCGCCTCCCAGTGTAGTGGTGCCACGAGGCAGACCCAGGCAGAGAAGAAGGAGATTGGAGACACGCTCTCCTGAGATGCAGCGTGCAACAGATGCAGCTCAGGTTGTGACATTGGGTATAGAGACCAATGAGCTTACCCGATCACTCATCGGCAGCGTCAGTGCAGTGGGTGAAGAGGTGACGGTCCTAACGGGAGAAATAGCAGTAATGACACGGGAACTTAGGGAGGGAATGTCCGAGGGAGTGCAATTGACAGCACAGGCCGTCAGGGAGGGCATGCAAGTGACTGCACAGGCCATCAGTGAGGGACTGGGTGAGGTAGCTGCTGCAATAAGGGCACACAGCCTGGCCAATCAAATGATACCCCCATGAAGAAGTGAACATTCACTGAGATGGTTGCAACCTTTCTCTGCTGCTTTTGTTCTTGTTCTTGATGTAGCTGTAGTAGCGTTTTTCAAATTGAAATTGTTTTTAAAGTTTTGTAACTTTACAACTTATAAGTGATCTTATAGTGTAAATGCTCTCACATTTTGTAACTTATTTAATTTTGCATCTAAAAAGTGATCTTGAAGTTTAAATGATCTTAAGAGTGTAAGATTTTTCACATTGAGATTGTTTTGTAACTTTTGTAACTTTACAAGTTTATAAGTGATCTTAAAGTCTTTAAGTGATCTTCAGGAGTCATATTAAAAAGTAAAGTTTGATACAACAAATATTTTATTACAGTGACGTTAACTTTTCAATAAAATATTTTTTCATTAAAACTGATTCATTTTCCATTAACACAACACAACGTAGGAACAACTGCAAAAAATAAACATGTCCATGCGCAACAGTTGTCGCAGAGCCCTCAGGCATCAGAAATTGAAGCGTTCACGGATGAGCTGCTGGCGCAGGGCTCAAGCAATCGTTGAAAGAGCACGATGGACGGCCCTCCTCCGACCTCGTGCTCCGGCATCAGGCACTTGCATGCTTTCCTGATCGTCGTCATCATCCACATCCTGCTCTTCCATAATACTATCATCAGGCACTGGCCCCTCACATGGGTCTTCTGGTTCCACTACCAGCTCCTGCTGCCTCATGATGGCTAAGTTATGGAGCTTGCAGCACACAACAGTGAAGTGACCGACAATCTGAGGAGGGTATTGCAAGTGGCCTCCGGAATGGTCCAGGCATCGGAATCGCTGTTTCAATATGCCAATGGTCCTCTCAATGATGCTGCGCGTCGCAATGTGCGCCATGTTGTATTGACGGTCAGCTTCTGTCCATGTCACGCGTAGGGGCGTCATGAGCCAGGTGGTCAGGCCGTACCCTTTGTCTCCCAGTAGCCAGATCTGCCCTTCTGGCTGCTGCTCAAACATGTCAGATATAACGCTGTCACGTAGGATGAACGCATCATGGGTGCTGCCAGGGTATCTCACATCGACTGACATGATGCGCTGCTTGTCGTCACACACGAGCTGCACATTGGTGGAGTGGAAACCTTTCCTATTCCGATACTGCTCGGAATCCTCCACAGGTGCTCGCAAGGCTATGTGGGTACAATCAATGCAGCCCTGTACCTTTGGGAAGCTGGCAATCCTGAAGAAGCCCACAGCCCTCTCATGGATCGCTTGTGCGGTCATTAGGAAATTGATTAAGTCATTCCTTCGTGCATACAGTGCAGCCGTGACCTGGTAAACGCAGGCATGTATTGCACGTTGAGAGATGGTGCACACATCTCCAGTTGTAGCCTGAAACGATGCCAAGGCATAGAAGGCAAGTGCAGCTGTTACCTTCACTTCAACAGACAAGGCAGTTGGCGTTCTGCTTCTGGGCTGCAAATGTGCTCTCAGCATATCACAGATCTCAGCGACAACTTCTCTGCAAAAATGCAGCCTTTTGACACAATTAGCCTCGCTCATGTCCAGGTATGAACGCCTGGCTCTATATTGCCGAAGTGGGTAAGGTCTCCTGCCCATCGGCCTATGGGCTATGATGTTCCTGGTGCGGTGAGCTCTAATCAATTCTCTCCTATGCAGTGAATTGATGGCGAACCATTGCATAATGCATGGTGTTGACAATGCAGCACCCATTCTGAAAATTTAAGTTTCAAAGTGTCTATCTGGCTGCCTCTCCCTGTCCCTGACCGAATGGCCTCAGTCTCCTTCGCAGCTCAAAGGCTGCATGTTTGCTGTTTCTTTGGCTGCCATGAAGCCACTGACCCCTAGATGGAAGGAAGGCCTGCCTGAAGCACCGCAGCTCGAAGGCTGCTACTGCTTCACACAGGTAGGAACATTGAATATTTTATCTTTGCTTTGTTATAATTTTTTATTCAGAATGGCTCTTTATTTGTATAAGTAAGACCTTTGAATGCTTGTAGAATTTAATTACTTCCCTTCCTCCAACCCACCACCCCCCCACCCCTTCGTTCCCCGCGCCTGATTTGTAACCTACGCCTGATTTGTAAAGTGTAGGGAAGGTTCTTCTGAGCGTACAAAAATCTGCACTTACTCCATTCTAAGTTAGTCTGAAGTAAGTTTTCACTGCCTAAACTTTCAAAACAGGCGTAAGTGGCCGGACACGCCCCCTTTTGCAAAAGAAATTCTGTTCCAAAGTGAAACTGTTCTAACTGACTAGAACTGGAACAAACTAAATGCCGAGAATTGCAATTTCTAAGATATTCCATTCTAAACCAGTTGCTTCAAAAAAACAGGAGCCAACTCAGGCCGAAACTTGACCCCTTTATGTTTTTCCTACCAAAGTGGATAACTTCAGATTTATCAACGTTATACTGCATCTGCCATGTGTTTGCCCAATCACTCAACCCATCTAAATCACCTTGCAGAGTCTTTGCATCCTCCTCACAACTCACAATCCCACCTAGTTTTGTGTCGTCAGCAAACTTGAAATATTACATTTGGTTCCCTCATCCAAATCACTTATATATATTGTGAATAGCTGGGGCCCAAGCACTGATCCCTGTGGTACCCTACTAGCCACCCCAAAAAAGACCCGTTTATTCCTACTCTCTGTTTCCTGTCAGTTAACCAATTTTCAATCCATACCGGTACATTACCCCCATTCCTCTGTGCTTTAATTTTGCACACTAACCTCTTATGTGGGACTTTATCAAAGGCCATCTGAAAATCCAAATACACTACATCCACTGGTTCTCCCTTATCTATTCTATCAGTTACATCCTCAAAAAACTCCAGTAGGTTTGTCAAACATGATTTTCCTTTCATAAATCCATGTTGACTTTGTCTAATCCTGTTGATATTATCTAAGTGTGCTGTTATCACATCCTTTATAATAGACTCTAGCATTTTTCCTACTATTGATGTTAGGCTAACCGATCTGTAGTCCCCTTTTTTCTCAGTCCCTCCTTTTTTAAATAGTGGGGTTTTCTCTCTCCCTCCTTTTTTAAAGATTGCCACCCTCCGATCTGCAGGAATTGTTCCATAATCTATAGAATTTTGGAAGATGACAACCAATGCATCCACTATTTCCATGGCTACCTCTTTTAGTACTCTGGGATGCAGATCATCAGGCCCTGGGGATTTATCGGCCTTCAGTCCCTCACTGAATGTGCAGTTCATGTGCAACCATGCTCAGCACATCATGATGCTGAATGTCCAGTCTCCTGACAGAACTCAGGGTTCTTTTATTCTGCGATATTCCACTGTTCCCTCAGTCATTGAGCCACCAAGACAAACTAAAGAGTGGCTACTGGGTGACAAGGGCTATCCTTTGACCCCCCCTGGCTCATGTCTCCACTCCGCTACCCAACCACACATGGCCAGCAAGCGTACAATGAGAGCCATGCTACCACACAAAATATCATAGAGCACATTGGGGTGCTGAAGCAACAGTTCCACTGCCTGATCCACTCTGAAGGAGCCCTGCTGTATCCTCCACAACCTGGCCATCATGAGGGCACAGCCCTTGCCACCAGGGATACGGCCACCAGCTCAGAAGGAAGAGGAGAAAGTGGAAGAAAAGGAGGCTGAAGAGGAGGAGGCAATTCAGATATTTGGGATCGAACCATCCGATGTGGTACCAGTGAATGCAACTCCAATTCTCCACTCAATATTAGTCCCACACATTACCTTCCGCTGTTAATGACCATCACAGCCTTCTCTTGGCCACAATACTGAAATAGAAGCCACCAATCCAACTCTATACATCTATCCAGCCAATATTACATCAAAAACACAACAAATCACTCTTGTGCATTCCATAATGACTCCTGAAATATCTGCGCTTCTCTAATTCTGGTCTTTTGAGCAACCGTGAATTTAATCGCTCAACCATTGGTGGCCGAGTGTTCAACTGCCTATGCCCTAAGCTCTGGAACTCCCTCCCTAAAGCTCTCTATCTCTCTTTCCTCCTTTAAAATGCTCCTTAAAACCTACCTCTTTGACCAAACATTTAGTCATCTGCCCTAATATGGCTCAGTGTCAAATTTTGTTTTATGACACACCTGTGAAGCTCTTTGGGATGTTTTACTACATTAAAGGTGTTCCACAAATACAATTAATTCCTCCTTCTTCTAATTGGTGGTTGTATAATGACCGGGGAGTGTAACATGCGGGTGTACAAGGGGAGGTGTCTGTCACAGGTGGGTGTATAATGGGCGGGGTGTATAACGGGCGTGTGTATAAGGGGCAGGGTGTATAATGGGTGGGGGAGTATAACGGGCAGGTGTATAATGGGCAGGTGTATAACGGGCGGGTGTATAATGGGTAGGGGGGTATATGGGTGAGTATATAATGGGCGGGTGTATAACGGGTGGGGTGTATGGGTGAGTATATAACGGGCGGGTGTATAACGGGTGGGGGTATATAGGTGAGTATATAACGGGTAGGTGTATAACGGGCGGATGTACAATGGGCAGGGTGTATAACAGGCGGGTGTATAAGGGGCAGGGTGTATAACGGGTGGGGGGGTATATGGGTGAGTGTATAACGGGCGGGTGTATAACGGTCAGGTGTATAACGGGTGGGGGGTATATGGGTGAGTATATAACGGGCGGGTGTATAACGGGCGGGTGTACAATTGGCGGGGTGTATAACAGGCGGGTGTACAACGGGCATGTGTATAAGGGCCAGGGTGTATAACAGGCGAGTGTATAATGGGCGGGTGTATAATGGGTGGGGGGTATATGGGTGAGTGTATAATGGGCGGGTATATAACGATCAGGTGTATAACGGGTGGGGGGGGTATATGGGTGAGTATATAACGGGCGGGTGTATAACGGGTGGGGGGTATATGAGTGAGTATATAACGGGTGGGTGTATAACGGGCGGGTGTACAATGGGCGGGGTGTATAACAGGCAGGTGTATAATGGGCGGGTGTATAACGGGTGGGGGTATATAACGGGTGGGGTGTATAATGGGCGGGTGTATAATGAGCTGGATGTATAATGGGCGAGGTGTATAACGGGCGGGTGTGTAACGGCTGGGTGTATAATGGGCGGGTATATAACGGGCGTGTGTATAATGGGCGGGTGTATAATGGGCGGGTGTATAACGGGCGTAGTGTATAATGGGAGAGTGTATAACGGGCGGGGTGTATAACGGCGTGTGTATAATGGGCGTGGTGTATAATGGCGTGTGTATAACGGGCGTGTGTATAATGGACGTGTGTATAATGGGCGGGTGTATAATAGGCAGGTGTATAACGGGCGGGTATATAACGGGCGGGGTGTATAACGGCGGGTATATAAAGGGCGGGTGTATAACGGCGGGGTGTATAACAGGCAGGTGTATAACCGGCGGGGTGTATAATGGGCGGGGTGTATAATGGGCGGGTGTATAACGGGCGGGGTGTATAATGGGCGGGTGTATAGCGGGTGGGGTGTATAACAGGCAGGGTGTATAACGGGCGGGGTGTATAACGGGCGGGTGTATAACGGGTGGGGTGTATAACATCGGGTGTATAACGGGCGGGTTGTATAACAGGCGCGGTGTATAGCAGGTGGGTGTATAACTGGCAGGGTGTATAATGGTTGGGAGTATAACGGGTGGGTGTATAATGGGTGTGTGTATAACGGGCGGGGTATATAACAGGCGGGGAGTATAACGGGTGGGAGTATAACGGGCGGGGTGTATAACGGGTGGGTATATAACGGGCGGGTGTATAACGGGCGGGGTGTATAACGGGTGGGTATATAACGGGCAGGTGTATAACGGGCGGGGTGTATAACGGGTGGGTATATAACATGCGGGGTGTATAATGGGTGGGGGTATAACTGGCGGGATGTATAATGGGTGGGAGTATAACGGGTCTGTGTATAACGGGTGGGAGTATAACGGGCGGGGTATATAACATGCGGGGTGTATAATGGGTGGGAGTATAACGGGCGGGTGTATAACAGGTGTGTGTATAACGGGTGGGTGTATAACGGGCGGGGTATATAACATGCGGGGTGTATAATGGGTGGGAGTATAACTGGCAGGGTGTATAATGGGTGGGAGTATAATGGGTGGGTGTATAACGGGCGGGTGTATATCGGCTGGTAGTATAACGGGTGGGACACATATCGATTGGCCAATCCAATACTGCCAGTTTTACAACCCCGCCAAAGTTGAAAGTCAGCCCTATGTGTGTCCCAATTGCCAATCACAGCCTGTTGGAAAATTTGCACAGCTCCATTTTCATTCTGGTTCTGTTGCACTGGAGAGAATGTTGACATTTTAGACATCTAGCTAAAACCAGCAAAGTTGGACGTTAAGCCACACTAATTTCTGTGATTCTATGATAATGAATTGTCACATAAAGACTGTGCTGGGTTTTTCCGATTGTAGGGTGATGGTAACCCATTGTGAATGAAGCAGTGCTTCACGTGTCTTGACTCATTATGGGAACAAGAGACAGTCTGCTTCCTGTTACTGTTATCATTCAACTGAGAAAATTCACAGCATTCACTTTATTATAAAAGGAACGTTAACATTTATTTTAACCGACTTTAAAAAAAAATGTATTCGAAAATTCCAGTGAACAACCACAATAATTAAATAACTTTGCAGCTGATGTGTTTTTTCGAATGTAACTTCACAGAAAACCATTCATGATAAATGTTGTTCCATTTTACCCGTTACAAAATTAACTGGTCACCACCACAGTGGGTGCCCGTCAAATCAATAAGTGTGCTAACTTGAAATGAGTCATATTGCAACTCACTGTCTTGCTATTAATATTATTATGGCTATTGCCCCTATGAACTTTTCTTGTTCTTGTTTTAGCTCCAAATATAGGATCTTACACACTGTCTAATCCTCATTGTGTTGAAATCAAGGCTCATTGCTACTCTAATTGATTGTAATTCAGGAATTCTAAACTATGGACCTTCTTTAATGGGCACATTTGAGCTGATAAACTGGTTTACAGTCCTGACCTGTGCAGTTACAGGGGCTGGCGAAACAGACTGTAAACAAGCCTGGCTGGGTCTCTTGCTCATTGCAGTGCATAACCAGGTTGCCTTTTCTCGGGAGCGCTGACGTAACAAATAGCCACATTTTGTTCTCGGCCGCAAGTGGACTCGGCCCTCAGCCCGTACAAGTAGAGCTGTAATTCTGCTTTTACAGTCTCAGCCAGTGGCTCAGTGGGATGCACTCTTGCCTCTGAGTCAGGAGGTTGTGATGAAAACAGAAAGCATGTAATTGCTACATGTTATGATGATATCTATGAACTGCAACGGGACAACTTTTTAAAAATTCATTCCCGGGATGTGGGCATCGCTGGCAAGGCCGGCGTTTATTGGCCATCCCTAATTGCACTTGCAAAGGTGGTGGTGAGCCACCTTCTTGAACCGCAACAGTCCGTGAGGTGAAGGTGTTCCCACAGTGCTGCTAGTGAGGGAGTTCCACGATTTTGACCCACCGAGCACACACTGGAGGTGCCATTTTTCGGATGAATTGCAAAACCGAGGCCCCATCTGCTCTCAGGTAAATGTTAAAGATCCTATGGTACTATTGCGAAAAGAGCAGGGGAGTTCTCCCTTGTGTCATAAGAACATAAGAACATAAGAACATAAGAATTAAGAGCAGGAGTAGGCCATTCGGCCCCTCGAGCCTGCTCTGCCATTCAATAAGAACATGGCTAATCTTCTACCTCAACTCCGCTTGCCTGCACTGTCCCCATAATTCCCTTTGTTATATATACAACCCTATGTAACCAGTGTCATACTGCCACCAGAGGGCATACCTGTTGGTGTCCCAAGTGATCCCAGCATCCCTTGGGAGCACTGTATATAAGCAGGCCTCCCATGCTGTATCAGCACTCTGGAGTTAGAATAAAGGAGCTAAGGTCACACTTACTCACGTCTACAGTACTCAGTTACATTACTTTGTTATGAACATAACACCCTTAATATCCAAAAATCTATTGATCTCTGTCGTGAATATACTCTCGACTAAGCCGCCACAGCCCTCTGGGGTAGAGAATTCCAAAGATTCATCACCCTCTGAGTGAAAACATTTTTCCTCATCTCAGTCCTAAATGGCCAACCCTTTATCCTGAGACTGTGACCCCTGGTTCTAGACTCTCCAGCCAGAGGAAACATCCTCCCAGCATCTACCCTGTCAAGCCCTGTAAAAAAAATTGTTTCAATGAGATCACCTCTTATGAGGGCTAGAAGTTCCTCTCACATCGCCCAGTTACTGCCCAGTTACCGCCCATTTACTGCCCAGTTACTGTCCATTTACTGCCCAGTTACCGACCATTTACTGCCCAGTTATTGCCCATTTACTGCCCAGTTACCGCCCATTTATTGCCCAGTTACTGCCCATTTACTGCCCAGTTACCGCCCATTTACTGCCCAGTTATTGCCCATTTACTGCCCAGTTACCGCCCATTTACTGCCCAGTTACTGCCCATTTACTGCCCAGTTACCACCCAGGTACCGCCCAGTTACCGCCCATTTACTGCTCAGTTACTGCCCATTTACTGCCCAGTTACCGCCCATTTACTGCCCAGTTACCGCCCATTTACTGCCCAGTTACTGCCAATTTACTGCCCAGTTACCGCCCATTTACCGCCCAGTTACCGCCCAGTTACCACCCATTTACTGCCCAGTTACCGTCCATTTACTGCTCAGTTACCACCCATTTACTGCCCAGTTACCGCCCATTTACTGCCCAGTTACCGCCCATTTACTGCCCAGTTACTGCCCATTTACTGCCCAGTTACCGCCCATTTACCGCCCAGTTACCGCCCAGTTACCGCCCAGTTACCACCCATTTACTGCCCAGTTACCGCCCATTTACTGCTCAGTTACCACCCATTTACTGCCCATTTACTGCCCAGTTACTGCCCATTTACTGCCCAGTTACCGCCCATTTACCGCCCAGTTACTGCCCATTTACTGCTCAGTTACCACCCATTTACTGCCTAGTTACCGCCCATTTACCGCCCAGTTACTGCCCATTTACTGCCCAGTTACCGTCCATTTACTGCTCAGTTACCACCCATTTACTGCCCAGTTACCGCCCATTTACTGCCCAGTTACCGCCCATTTACTGCCCAGTTACTGCCCATTTACTGCCCAGTTACCGCCCATTTACCGCCCAGTTACCGCCCAGTTACCGCCCAGTTACCACCCATTTACTGCCCAGTTACCGCCCATTTACTGCTCAGTTACCACCCATTTACTGCCCAGTTACCGCCCATTTACTGCCCAGTTACTGCCCATTTACTGCCCAGTTACCGCCCATTTACCGCCCAGTTACTGCCCATTTACTGCTCAGTTACCACCCATTTACTGCCTAGTTACCGCCCATTTACCGCCCAGTTACTGCCCATTTACTGCTCAGTTACCACCCATTTACTGCTCAGTTACCACCCATTTACTGCCCAGTTACCACCCATTTACTGCTCAGTTACCACCCATTTACTGCCCAGTTACCGCCCATTTACTGCCCAGTTACTGCCCATTTACTGCCCAGTTACCACCCAGGTACCGCCCAGTTACCGCCCATTTACTGCTCAGTTACTGCCCATTTACTGCCCAGTTACCGCCCATTTACTGCTCAGTTACTGCCCATTTACTGCCCAGTTACCGTCCATTTACCGCCCAGTTACTGCCCATTTACTGCTCAGTTACCTCCCATTTACTGCCTAGTTACCGCCCATTTACCGCCCAGTTACTGCCCATTTACTGCTCAGTTACCACCCATTTACTGCTCAGTTACCACCCATTTACTGCCCAGTTACTGCCCATTTACTGCCCAGTTACCGCCCATTTACTGCTCAGTTACTGCCCATTTACTGCCCAGTTACCGCCCATTTACTGCCCAGTTACCACCCAGGTACCGCCCAGTTACCGCCCATTTACCGCCCAGTTACTGCCCATTTACTGCTCAGTTACCACCCATTTACTGCTCAGTTACCACCCATTTACTGCCCAGTTACTGCCCATTTACTGCCCAGTTACCGCCCATTTACTGCTCAGTTACTGCCCATTTACTGCCCAGTTACCGCCCATTTACTGCCCAGTTACCACCCAGGTACCGCCCAGTTACCGCCCATTTACTGCTCAGTTACTGCCCATTTACTGCCCAGTTACCACCCAGGTACCGCCCAGTTACCGCCCATTTACTGCTCAGTTACTGCCCATTTACTGCCCAGTTACCGCCCATTTACTGCCCAGTTACCGCCCATTTACTGCCCAGTTACTGCCAATTTACTGCCCAGTTACCGCCCATTTACCGCCCAGTTACCGCCCAGTTACCACCCATTTACTGCCCAGTTACCGTCCATTTACTGCTCAGTTACCACCCATTTACTGCCCAGTTACCGCCCATTTACTGCCCAGTTACCGCCCATTTACTGCCCAGTTACTGCCCATTTACTGCCCAGTTACCGCCCATTTACCGCCCAGTTACCGCCCAGTTACCGCCCAGTTACCACCCATTTACTGCCCAGTTACCGCCCATTTACTGCTCAGTTACCACCCATTTACTGCCCAGTTACCGCCCATTTACTGCCCAGTTACTGCCCATTTACTGCCCAGTTACCGCCCATTTACCGCCCAGTTACTGCCCATTTACTGCTCAGTTACCACCCATTTACTGCCTAGTTACCGCCCATTTACCGCCCAGTTACTGCCCATTTACTGCTCAGTTACCACCCATTTACTGCTCAGTTACCACCCATTTACTGCCCAGTTACCACCCATTTACTGCTCAGTTACCACCCATTTACTGCCCAGTTACCGCCCATTTACTGCCCAGTTACTGCCCATTTACTGCCCAGTTACCACCCAGGTACCGCCCAGTTACCGCCCATTTACTGCTCAGTTACTGCCCATTTACTGCCCAGTTACCGCCCATTTACTGCTCAGTTACTGCCCATTTACTGCCCAGTTACCGCCCATTTACCGCCCAGTTACTGCCCATTTACTGCTCAGTTACCACCCATTTACTGCCTAGTTACCGCCCATTTACCGCCCAGTTACTGCCCATTTACTGCTCAGTTACCACCCATTTACTGCTCAGTTACCACCCATTTACTGCCCAGTTACCGCCCATTTACTGCCCAGTTACCGCCCATTTACTGCTCAGTTACTGCCCATTTACTGCCCAGTTACCGCCCATTTACTGCCCAGTTACCACCCAGGTACCGCCCAGTTACCGCCCATTTACTGCTCAGTTACTGCCCATTTACTGCCCAGTTACCACCCATTTACTGCTCAGTTACTGCCCATTTACTGCCCAGTTACCGCCCATTTCCTGCCCAGTTACCGCCCATTTACTGCCCAGTTACTGCCCATTTACTGCCCAGTTACCGCTCATTTACCGCCCAGTTACCGCCCAGTTACCGCCCAGTTACCACCCATTTACTGCCCAGTTACCGCCCATTTACTGCTCAGTTACCACCCATTTACTGCCCAGTTACCGCCCATTTACTGCCCAGTTACTGCCCATTTACTGCCCAGTTACCGCCCATTTACCGCCCAGTTACTGCCCATTTACTGCTCAGTTACCACCCATTTACTGCCTAGTTACCGCCCATTTACCGCCCAGTTACTGCCCATTTACTGCTCAGTTACCACCCATTTACTGCTCAGTTACCACCCATTTACTGCCCAGTTACCACCCATTTACTGCTCAGTTACCACCCATTTACTGCTCAGTTACCACCCATTTACTGCCCAGTTACCGCCCATTTACTGCCCAGTTACTGCCCATTTACTGCCCAGTTACCACCCAGGTACCGCCCAGTTACCGCCCATTTACTGCTCAGTTACTGCCCATTTACTGCCCAGTTACCACCCATTTACTGCTCAGTTACCGCCCATTTACTGCCCAGTTACTGCCCATTTACTGCCCAGTTACCACCCAGGTACCGCCCAGTTACCGCCCATTTACTGCTCAGTTACTGCCCATTTACTGCCCAGTTACCACCCATTTACTGCTCAGTTACCGCCCATTTACTGCCCAGTTACCGCCCATTTACTGCTCAGTTACTGCCCATTTACTGCCCAGTTACCGCCCATTTACTGCCCAGTTACCACCCAGGTACCGCCCAGTTACCGCCCATTTACTGCTCAGTTACTGCCCATTTACTGCTCAGTTACCACCCATTTACTGCCCAGTTACCGCCCATTTACTGCCCAGTTACTGCCCATTTACTGCCCAGTTACCACCCATTTACTGCCCAGTTACCGCCCAGGTACCGCCCAGTTACCACCCATTTACTGCCCAGTTACCGCCCAGGTACCGCCCAGTTACCACCCATTTACTGCCCAGTTACCGCCCATTTACCGCCCAGTTACCACCCATTTACTGCCCAGTTACCGCCCATTTACCGCCCAGTTACCACCCATTTACTGCCCAGTTACCACCCATTTACTGCTCAGTTACCACCCATTTACTGCCCAGTTACCGCCCATTTACTGCCCAGTTACTGCCCATTTACTGCCCAGTTACCACCCAGGTACCGCCCAGTTACCGCCCATTTACTGCTCAGTTACTGCCCATTTACTGCCCAGTTACCACCCATTTACTGCTCAGTTACCGCCCATTTACTGCCCAGTTACCGCCCATTTACTGCTCAGTTACTGCCCATTTACTGCCCAGTTACCGCCCATTTACTGCCCAGTTACCACCCAGGTACCGCCCAGTTACCGCCCATTTACTGCTCAGTTACTGCCCATTTACTGCTCAGTTACCACCCATTTACTGCCCAGTTACCGCCCATTTACTGCCCAGTTACTGCCCATTTACTGCCCAGTTACCACCCAGGTACCGCCCAGTTACCGCCCATTTACTGCTCAGTTACTGCCCATTTACCGCCCAGTTACCACCCATTTACTGCCCAGTTACCGCCCAGGTACCGCCCAGTTACCACCCATTTACTGCCCAGTTACCGCCCAGGTACCGCCCAGTTACCACCCATTTACTGCCCAGTTACCGCCCATTTACCGCCCAGTTACCACCCATTTACTGCCCAGTTACCGCCCATTTACCGCCCAGTTACCACCCATTTACTGCCCAGTTACCGCCCATTTACCGCCCAGTTACCACCCATTTACTGCCCAGTTACCGCCCATTTACTGCCCAGTTACCACCCAGGTACCGCCCAGTTACCGCCCATTTACCGCCCAGTTACCACCCATTTACCGCCCAGTTACCACCCATTTACTGCCCAGTTACCGCCCATTTACCGCCCAGTTACCGCCCATTTACTGCTCAGTTACCGCCCATTTACCGCCCAGTTACCACCCATTTACTGCCCAGTTACCGCCCATTTACCGCCCAGTTACCACCCATTTACTGCCCAGTTACCGCCCATTTACCACCCAGGTACCGCCCAGTTACCGTCCATTTACCGCCCATTTACTGCCCATTTACTGCCCAGTTACCGTCCATTTACCGCCCATTTACTGCCCATTTACTGCCCAGTTACTGCCCATTTACTGCCCAGTTACCGCCCATTTACTGCCCAGTTACTGCCCATTTACCACCCAGGTACCGCCCAGTTACCGCCCATTTACTGCCCAGTTACCGCCCATTTACTGCCCATTTACCGCCCATTTACTGCCCAGTTACCGCCCATTTACCGCCCAGTTACCACCCATTTACTGCCCAGTTACCGCCCATTTACCACCCAGGTACCGCCCAGTTACCGTCCATTTACCGCCCATTTACTGCCCATTTACTGCCCAGTTACCGTCCATTTACCGCCCATTTACCGCCCATTTACTGCCCATTTACTGCCCAGTTACTGCCCATTTACTGCCCAGTTACCGCCCATTTACTGCCCAGTTACTGCCCATTTACCACCCAGGTACCGCCCAGTTACCGCCCATTTACTGCCCAGTTACCGCCCATTTACCGCCCAGTTACCACCCATTTACTGCCCAGTTACCGCCCATTTACCACCCAGGTACCGCCCAGTTACCGTCCATTTACCGCCCATTTACTGCCCATTTACTGCCCAGTTACCGTCCATTTACCGCCCAGTTACCACCCATTTACCGCCCAGTTACCACCCATTTACTGCCCAGTTACCGCCCATTTACCGCCCAGTTACCGCCCATTTACTGCTCAGTTACCGCCCATTTACCGCCCAGTTACCACCCATTTACTGCCCAGTTACCGCCCATTTACCGCCCAGTTACCACCCATTTACTGCCCAGTTACCGCCCATTTACCACCCAGGTACCGCCCAGTTACCGTCCATTTACCGCCCATTTACTGCCCATTTACTGCCCAGTTACCGTCCATTTACCGCCCATTTACTGCCCATTTACTGCCCAGTTACTGCCCATTTACTGCCCAGTTACCGCCCATTTACTGCCCAGTTACTGCCCATTTACCACCCAGGTACCGCCCAGTTACCGCCCATTTACTGCCCAGTTACCGCCCATTTACTGCCCATTTACCGCCCATTTACTGCCCAGTTACCGCCCATTTACCGCCCAGTTACCACCCATTTACTGCCCAGTTACCGCCCATTTACCACCCAGGTACCGCCCAGTTACCGTCCATTTACCGCCCATTTACTGCCCATTTACTGCCCAGTTACCGTCCATTTACCGCCCATTTACCGCCCATTTACTGCCCATTTACTGCCCAGTTACTGCCCATTTACTGCCCAGTTACCGCCCATTTACTGCCCAGTTACTGCCCATTTACCACCCAGGTACCGCCCAGTTACCGCCCATTTACTGCCCAGTTACCGCCCATTTACTGCCCATTTACCGCCCATTTACTGCCCAGTTACCGCCCATTTACCACCCAGGTACCGCCCAGTTACTGCCCAGTTACCGCCCATTTTAATAAAAAATGGAAATTACCGCCCGTTACCGCCCATTTCTGCTCCCGATTCGCACCGGTGGTAATTTGGACCATCATTACCGCCGGCGTTGCTGCACATCGCCCGCCCACTTTGGATATCGAGAAATGTCGGAAAATTCCCTCCCAGCGCTCAATTCCATCAAAATCTGTTTTTCAAGACCCGCTACCGCCCGTTATCGCTGCGCTGGATACCGCCCATTTCTGGAGTACTTACCTGACTTGGGCCCAGCGTTATGCCTCCCTCCATTTTGTTTGCAGCTTTACAGTGGCCCAGAAGATCATGGATAATGAAGGAAAGCAATTCTTGATTCAAAAGTAATGATATGTGCTGTCATAGAAACAGATGTGAGGTTTCGACAAGATGACCACCACTACTGTAGTTAAGTGATTCCATGCAGAAAATGAACTTTTGTATCATTTAAATGTGATTGGGAGAACTGGGATAATTGTTAGTAGGCTTTGGGCTGACATGTATGCAGAGTTCCTGCTATAAATTGGTTCTGTGTTTGCTAATTGACACTTCGACTCTGTGGTGGACTGGAACATCGCCTCACCAACATGCAAACATTGTATCAGGAAGTCTATGAAGGATTGTGACCTCTAAAAGCCTTGCAAATTATTGGATTGTGTAATAAAAAAGTTCTCCTAATCTAACAGGTATTCAAAGAGGTTCACTGTCTTAGACACACACCAGGCACTGAATTAACTCCCAGTACAGGATTGGAGAGAGAAAGGGGCTCACTGTCTCACACGGAGGGGGGAGGGGTTCTGTCCACGCAATGGGGCCTCATCCAAGTCATTGTGTGCACATAATGACCTGGGGGTGGGGGAGGCGGGGTGGTGGAGGAGGGAGAAGGGAGTCACTCACTGGGTGTACAAGGAGACCTGTGGGAAGGGAGGTGGGGTGGCAAGGGGAAGGGAGTCAGGTAGTGGGTGTACAAGGAGACCTGTGGGTGTACATCCAAGTAACCATTCTTCACGTGGCTTGACAGTGTGGTCATGGGGCTACTCAACAGTAGCAGGTGTCACAACTGTAATGTATGCCCCGGTGAGAATGCTCACAGGTTGGTAGAGCGGGTGCATTGTGAGTGGTTTAGCCAGTTATGTGATGTTCTCAAGACTCAGATAAACCCCAGTCAGTTGGGTCTGGGTCATCCACAATGAGATCTGAGTTTACAAGGGACACCATCAATCACACATTTAAAGTTGTCTTTCCCAAAAGTTGTCAAATTAGATATGTTTTCCCCTTCCCAGAAATGAGTGAGACACAGTACAGGAATGGTTTAGTTGAATAAAATTTTATATAAAAGTTGTAATTTTTTAAAACATTAACAATGTAATAAAATAACATTTTTTTATGAATACAAATTTTGACAACAACAAACATTATGAACAACAAACAACAACAACAACAACCACATCAACTACAGTATAAACAGCACTGAAAAGACCCTGCACCCTCCCACAATTCTACCAGCGGCCACCTTTCCCGATGCCTTTCCTCCCTAATCCCTCCCCGACCCTTGGCCCTGACCCCCTCCTCCTCCCGTTAACAATACCCCTGGTCCAGCCCACATCGGGACGGGAATGTTCTGCACCAGCAGAGCACCTCGAGCGTGACTGTTGAGGGGGGGCGTGACAATGACACGCTATGTTTGGGGGTTCTGGAGAAGATGGAGGTGCTAAGGACTGTTCTTCAAAGTCGGAAGAAACTGGTTCCTCCCGACGATCAGGAGCTGTCACCATTGGTGGTATGGCACCTTAGGGTGCAGTGCTATATCCCACAACCGATTACCACATAGCATTGGCATTGGCAGTCTGGGTGTTCTCCCTCACCGCAGCAATCAGCTCCGCCATGTCCTTTGATTGACGGGCTGCTAAAGCCGCAATGTTTTCCGACAACTCAGCAAGGGACTGGAGGAGCTCTCGAATCAAGTCGATGCTCATCCTGAACAGTCCCACCATGTCCAGGCTCGCATCTGCCTGTTGTGCAGCGTTCCCACTTTGGCGGATCAGTCGCCGCGGATTCACCACGGGGGTCTGTGTGCATCGTTGCAATTCGCTTGGTCCTGCTTCCTCGGGCTGGAATCCAAGAAAGTTGGATTCCGACGAGGAGCCGGTGCCCACAGGTAGAAACAACCCATGAAGACCAGACACCCCTCCCTCCTTATACAACAGCAGCATTACAACACTTTGAGGAGTGTTCTCCTGCAGCTCCTCCAGCACCAGCTCCTCCGTCTCCTCCACCACCATCTTCTCGTTTGGTCTCCCCTGCAATGACTCCTCTCTGGGAGGGGCAGGCGGCTCCACCTGTGCAACTATAAAAACATAACATTAATGGCTGGCAACAGGGGAGGGGAGGGGTCAGAGTTAACATCAGAGCAATTCACATTGCGCAGGCTTATGTGGAGTACAAACATTTTTTTACTGAGAATCATTACAAGAAACTATCATAAGCAAAGGATAGAGAAAGTACATAATACATAAGAACATATAAGAACATAAGAACATAAGAATTAGGAACAGGAATAGGCCATCTAGCCCCTCGAGTCTGCTCCGCCATTCAACAAGATCATGGCTGATCTGGCCGTGGACTCAGCTCCACTTCCCCGCCCGCTCCCCATAACCCTTAATTACCTTACTGGTTAAAAATCTATCTATCTGTGATTTGAATACATTCAATGAGCTAGCCTCAACTGCTTCCTTGGGCAGAGAATTCCACAGATTCACAACTCTTTGGGAGAAGAAATTCCTTCTCAACTCGGTTTTAAATTGGCTCCCCTGTATTTTGAGGCTGTGCCCCTTAGTTCTAGTCTCCCCGACCAGTGGAAACAACCTCTCTGCCTCTATCTTGTCTATCCCTTTCATTATTTTAAATGTTTCTATAAGATCACCCCTCATCCTTCTGAACTCCAATGAGTAAAGACCCAGTCTACTCAATCTATCAACATAAAGTAACCCCCTCATCTCCGGTATCAGCCCAGTGAATCATCTCTGTACCCCCTCCAAAGCTAGTATATCCTTCCTTAAGTAAGGTGACCAAAACTGCACACGGTACTCCAGGTGCAGCCTCACCAATACCCTGTACTGTTGCAGCAGGACCTCCCTGCTTTTGTACTCCATCCCTCTCGCAATGAAGGCCAACATTCCATTCGCCTTCTTGAATACCTGCTGCACCTGCAAACTAACTTTTTGGGATTCATGCACAAGGACCCCCAGGTCCCTCTGCACCGCAGCATGTTATAATTTCTCCCCATTCAAATAATATTCCCTTTTACTGTTTTTTTTTCCAAGGTGGATGACCTCACACTTTACGACATTGTATTCCATCTGCCAAACCTTAGCCCATTCGCTTAATCTATCTAAATCTCTTTGCAGCCTCTCTGTGTTCTCTACACAACCCGCTTTCCCACTAATCTTTGTGTCATCTGCAAATTTTGTTAAACTACACTCTGTCCCCTCTTCCAGGTCATCTATGTATATTGTAAATAGTTGTGGTCCCAGCACCGATCCCTGTGGCACACGACTAACCACCGATTTCCAACCCAAAAAGAACCCATTTATTCCGACTCTCCACTTTCTGTTAGCCAGCCAATTCTCGATCCATGCGAGTACATTTCCTCTGACTCCGCGTACCTTCTGCAGTAACCTTTTGTGTGGCACCTTATTAAATGCCTTTTGGAAATCTAAATACATCCATCGGTACACCTCTATCCATCATGCTCGTTATATCCTCAAAGAATTCCAGTAAATTAGTTAAACATGATTTCCCCTTCATGAATCCATGTTGCGTCTGCTTGATTGCACTATTCCTATCTAGATGTCCCGCTATTTCTTCCTTAATGATAGCTTCAAGCATTTTCCCCTCTACAGATGTTAAACTAACTGGCCTATAGTTACCTGCCTTTTGTCTGCCCCCTTTTTTAAACAGAGGCATTACATTAGCTGTTTTCCAATCTGCTGGTACCTCCCCAGAGTCCAGAGAATTTTGGTAGATTATAACGAATGCATCTGCTATAACTTCCGCCATCTCTTTTAATACCCTGGGATGCATTTCATCAGGACCAGGGTACTTGTCTACCTTGAGTCCCATTAGTCTGTCCAGCACTACCCCGCTAGTGATAGTGATTATCTCCAGGTCCTCCCTTCCCACATTCCCGTGACCAGCAATTTTTGGTTTGGTTTTTGTGTCTTCCACTGTGAACACCGAAGCAAAATAATTGTTTAAGGTCTCAGCCATTTCCACAATTCCCATTATTAAATCCTCCTTCTCATCTTCTAAGGGACCAACATTTACTTTAGTCACTCTTTTCCATTTTATATATCGGTAAAAGCTTTTACTGTCTGTTTTTATGTTTTGCGCAAGTTTACATTCGTAATCTATCTTTCCTTTCTTTATTGCTTTCTTAGTCATTCTTTGCTGTCGTTTAAAATTTTCCCAATCTTCTAGTTTCCCACTAACCTTGGCCACCTTATTGGTTTTAATTTGATACTCTCCTTTATTTCCTTGGTTATCCACGGCTGGTTATCCCTTCACTTACCACCCTTCTTTTTCACTGGAATATAGTTTTGTTGAGCACTATGAAAGTGCTCCTTAAAAGTCCTCCACTGTTCCTCAATTGTGCCACAGTTTAGTCAGTCTACTTTAGCTAACTCTGCCCTCATCCCACTGTAGTCGCCTTTGTTTAAGCATAGTACGCTCGTTTGAGACACTATTTCCTCACACTCAATCGGTATTACAAATTTAACCATACTGTGATCACTCATTCCGAGAGGATCTTTTACTAGGAGATTGTTTATTATTCCTGTCTCATTACACAGGACCAGATCTAAGATAGCTTGCTCCCTTGTAGGTTCTGTAACATACTGTTCTAAGAAACAATCCCGTATGCATTCTATGAATTCCTCCTCAAGGCTACCCCATGCGGTTTGATTTGACCAATCAATATGTAGGTTAAAATCCCCCATGATTACTGCCGTTCCTTTTTCACATGCCTCCATTATTCCCTTGATTATTGTCCGCCCCACCGTGAAGTTATTATTTGGGGGCCTATAAACTACGCCCACCAGTGACTTTTTCCCCTTACTATCTCTAATCTACACCCACAATGATTCAACATTTTGTTCATTAGAGCCAATATCGTCTCTCACAACTGCCCTGATATCATTCTTTATTAACAGAGCTACCCCACCTCCTTTCTCTTCTTGTCTATCTTTCCGAATTGTCAGATATCCCTGTATGTTTAATTCCCAGTCTTGGCCACCCTGCAACCACGTTTCAGTAATGGCCACCAAATCATTTGTAATGATTTGTACCTTCAACTCATTTACTTTGTTTTGAATGCTGCGTGCGTTTCGGTAGAGTGTTTTAATACTAGTTTTTAAACCATGCTTTTTAGTTTTGAACCCTCCTGCAGCCCCTTTACACTCATACATATTGTCCCTTCCTATCACCTTGTGGTTTACACTTACCCCAGTGCTACTCTGCTCTGTTGCCTCCTGCCTTTTGCATTCTTTCTTGGGGTCCTGTTCATCTGAGCTCTCACCCACTCTAACTAGCTCAGAGCCCTCTCCTGCATTTCGAATACTCCTCGCATTGAGGCACCGAACTTTCAGGCTTGCCTTTTTATTACACTTTGACCCTTTAGAATTTTGCTGTACAGTGGCCCTTTTTATTTTTTGACTTGGGTTTCTCTGCCCTCCACTTTTACTCATCTCCTTTCTGTCTTTTGCTTCTATCTCCCTTTTGTTTCCCTCTGTCTCCCTGCATTGGTTCCCATCCCCCTGCCATATTAGTTTAACTCCTCCCCAACAGCACTTGCAAACACTCCCCCTAGGACATTGGTTCCGCTCCTGCCTAGGTGCAGACCGTCCGGTTTGTACTGGTCCCACCTCCCCCAGAACCGGTTCCAATGCCCCAGGAATTTGAATCCCTCCCTGCTGCACCACTGCTCAAGCCACGTATTCATCTGCGCTATCCTGCGATTCCTACTCTGACTAGCACGTGGCACTGGTAGCAATCCCGAGATTACTACTTTTGAGGTCCTACTTTTTAATTTAGCTCCTAGCTCCTTAAATTCGTCTCGTAGGACCTCATCCCTTTTTTTACCTATATCGTTGGTACCAATGTGCACCACGACAACTGGCTGTTCACCCTCCCTTTTCAGAATGTCCTGCACCCGCTCCGAGACATCCTTGACCCTTGCACCAGGGAGGCAACATACCATCCTGGAGTCTCGGTTGCGGCTGCAGAAACTCTCGGTTGCAGCCGCAGACATAACATAACAAAACTTCAGTCCCAAACAGTTTGGTTTCCAAGTGGCACAGTCTGATCAACCAAAACATCATGTTACAACTTACAACATTTCGTGGTCCCAGCATTACATTACATTCTACATTATATTGCATAAGATTGAATTACATGACCGCAGTACAGCCCAGGGATTATGCAGACTTACCCTCCGGTAGAACTGGTTCGGCACCAACACACGTGGCGGTGTGATCATACGCTCACGTCAGGACTGCAGCGCGTTCCTCAAGGTCCGTGAGAGGAATAGTCTTCGAATGGCCAACACCCATTTTCCGTAGTTCCACCCTATTGCCGGCTAGTTTTTTGTGCAAAGATGACAAAAAAAATGTATGAACTAATTTGGCAGCTACTAATACCAAGCACACACATACATACATACATTTACAATATATAGGTGCACACCCCCAATTAACCATCCTCCAGTTTTTTCGTTAACGTGCGCACGATTTAAGTTTTGTTAGCACGCAAATGTTGCATGATGAAGACATGAAAATACAGAGCACTAACACAATGAGATCCATGATGGGAAGTAAAAATGACACCAAGCTTTACAACATCATAAAACGTGGCACTACTGAAGAGTAAATCGTCAATGCATGATCAATGTTAGTACTTACTCTCGCAGACCCAACAACGTCATTCCACCGTTTGCGGCACTGGTTCGGCCCCCACATCACCAGCGAGTCGGAGGACACAGCCTCAGCGATCCCGCGCCATAATCGCTGATACACAAAGGGTGATGGTTTCCCTCGCCCACCCCGTATTAACTGATTCCAACGGGCCTCCACTTCGCCCAGCAATGCCTCCTGCGCTTCTTCCGAGAAACGAGTGGCCCTTTTCCTCCCACCTAACTCCCTCTTCACTTCCATGGCTTGATTCTCCATTGTATTCAGATTTATATATATATATATATCAATTTAAACAATTATTTATTTATTATTATTATTTTTAAGATTTTTTATTATTATAATTATTAGTTATATTATTTTATAATATGATACTAAATACTCGTCACAGCTCCTCTCCCACTGACATGCACCAACCTCTACAGCTTGACAATGTTGAGTGCTGTCCTACTCGTCTCTGCACATGTGCGGGGTCACCCTTGACCCCGAAATCGCGGGAGAATGGCCGCGCATGCGCAGAGAAACCTTTCCGGCCGTTTTGGACAGGGGTTCTGCTTTCCTTTCTACAGGTAAGCTAATCGCCGACTTTTGTCCCAATTTGGCCACCCGTTCGACTCCGCTATCGCAACGCTTCGCTGCCGCCGACATCAACGATCCGAAAATCTCGGGAGCGCGCACCAGCAGTATCCCGGCGGTTAAAAAGACGCAACCGCCGAATATCACTAAGGATCGGGCGGGGGCAATCTGGGTGCAAATTCCAGCCCACAATCTTCTAAACCCAAGAGAATATAGGCCTAGTCTACTCAATCTCTCCTCATAGGACAATCCCTCCATCCCAGGAATCAGTCTGGTGAACCTTCATGTCCTGACCAATATTTAGCTCTCAAACACCTAGAACAGATGATGTGCACATTTAAATCATTGCTCTTTGTGGGATCTTGCTATGCGGAAATGACATAGGATTACATAGGACATACGGCACAGAAACAGGCCATTCGGCCTAAACAGTCCACAGCTCCACTCCAGCCTCCTCCAGTCTTTCCTCATCTAACTCTATCAGCATAACCCTCTATTTCCTTCTCCCTCGCATGCTTATCCAATGCCCATTTTTAAATAACATTCGAGAAATAAAATTGAGCATATTAGTATTGATTTAGCCGTCAATATGTTACAAGTTTTACAGAACCTCATTATTCGCAAAGACTATTAAACTTATTGGGGATGTTTTCTTTGACCATTCTGGCCGACTCCCACAGTAACTCTGGCGGGAGCCCCCTAGAACGGCTGCAAATGTCTCTGGCGCCCAGATGTGCCAGGTTCTGGCTGTCGGGCTTAGTACCCAGGACAGTCTTGTTAGAATGTAGCATCTGCTCGTCCCTACAAGGCCATTGACATTAGGGAGTGCTGGGACCTCTGAATGTCGGGAACTCCAGTACCCTGGCCAGTTAGGAGCTCGGCTTAATGCTGGAGGCCAGTACATTGATGGCGGAAAGATTTGTGGTCAGGTAGGCCTCATCAAGGGCTGAAGTGGGACAACGTGGGAATTATGACCGAGATCCCCAAAAGATCATCAACCTACAGTTGTAATTATATTTTTTGTAACTGCAGCTCCTTTACAAAAGTGGGCGTGGTGCAAATGTGTGGGCTTCCAGGAAGTCCCAGGCATGTCCCCCCATCGCAAAACCAGACAGGAAAATTTTCCAGCAGCCAGATGAGGGTGGGTGCCGGATGTGTGCCCATAGTGATGTGGGCACCCGCGGGCAAATTCAAGAAATAAAATTGAGCATACTGCTCCATCAATGCTGACTCACAGGTTTCATGTTTTGCAGAACTTGATAAATCCCAAAGACGGTGAAACTCATTGGGGCTAATCAGGTGCCTTCCCCTAACCCTGCACACTGCAGCGGGAATGATCCTGGGACTGTATCAGGGCCATTGTGCCACACTGAGGAGCTGGGATCTATAGCACAACATCTGAAAATGCACCGCATAACCAAAGGAGACAAATAAAGACAAGACTAGACGCTCCTAGTAAACCTCAATTGAGGGAGAAATTGGCCTGTTTTGCGCCTCCCATCAGCGCCTCTGCAGGGCGATAACGGGGCGCTAATGGCTTTCCGACCAAGCGCAGCAAGAGTACCGGCGCCTGCAAACTTGCCATGCAGGATAGCGGTAAACCCTTAACACCATGATCTCCTGCGCCCTGGGGATCATGACATCATCTGGCTGGCCCGGTACCGCCCCAGATGCTAACTTGGCTTCCGCCCCCTGCAGCATCGCTGGGCCTCAACAGGAGGCGCTGTGAGTTCGGCCAGCTGCTTGGGGAGCGGTAGTTAAAGGGATTGGTGGTAAGGTTGGTCAAAAATGTTTTATCACCTATGTCCGTTCGATTTTTAATATTTTCTACGGCCTCGATTGATCAGCCCTGCACTCTGTTAGCATGCTTGGGGCTGACCGGCGTGGATCGCAGGTGCCATCGGCCAAGCAGTGCATTCGTTTCCTTGCAGAGCCCTCAGCAATGGCCCTTCCCTTTAAGGGGGGGAAGCAGCCTGTGATCCCGGCAGCGCTGCACGGGACATTGTGTAGCGTTCTGCCGCAATCCCTTCCCCCACCCCCTTGCCTGGTCTAGCACTCCAAGGGAACTGGCAGCACTTGATTTAGCGCTCCATTTCCCTCCTGGAGCGCCAAACCAGAAGTTCGCGTCCGCTGGAATGGTGCAGTGCCCAGCGCTACTGTTGCGCTCCAGCAAACATTATCGCCCCAAACAGGGCACTACGCAATTTCTAGCCCGTAACCACTATCGCACACCGCAATACTTTAAGCTTGATCTTCCCATCAGTAACAAATATCAAAAGCAGAAAAACATGAATATATACATGAGGACCTTAGCATTGGTTGATTAGTTAGAATAAACCCAAAATTGCTTTTTCTCTCTATCATAAGTCATATGGCTATGTCTTGGATCATATCTTCTAAGGGTTCTGTGTTTGGAAACCACTGACACTAGATTTCAAGAGTATTTTATTGACTGTAAAGTGGTTTGGATTGTTCTGAGGTCATGAAATTCAAGTTCTTTCTTGCTGCATTATTTATTCAAAACTTTGTGGCTTCTGGCCTTTGAAACAAGAAGCCATATGCGCCAGTGACAACTTGCTTTGTGGGCAGGCTACGACCATGTGGGAGCAGTCAGATGGCTCGCTGATGTTTACACCATGATAACAAACAAAACACAAGCCCCATCCCAAAAAGCCATATTCACAAGGAGGATGCCAGAACTGAGTGTTTTTTACAAAAGCAAAATACTGCAGATGCTGGAATCGGGAGTAAAAACAGAAAATGCTGGAAATCTCAGCGGGTCAGGCAGCATGTGTGGAGAGAAACAGAGTTAAAGTTTCAGGTTGATGACCCTTCGTCAGAGTGTTTTTTTGTTGTGTATTAATTCCTGGGATGTGGGCGTCGCTAGCAAGACCGGCATTTATTGCCCATCTCTAATTACCCTCGCGAAGATGGTGATGAGCCACCTTCTCGAACTGCTGCAGTCCCTGTGGCCAGTTTTATTCTTATTATTGTTTTCTGTAACAGATTGTTACAACTGAGTGGATACAGTGGCTCGCTTGCCCAGTTCAGAGGGCAGTTCAGGGTCGACCACATTGCTGTGGGTCTGGAGTCACGAATAGGCCAGACCGGGTAAGGGCGGCAGATTTCCTTCCCTAAAGGACATTAGTGAACCCGATGGGTTTTTACGACAATCCGGTAGTTTTATGGTCACCATTACTGATGCTAGATTTGTATTCCAGGTTTTTATTTAATTAACTTAATTTAAATTCCCCAGCTGCCGTGGTGGGATTTGAACTCATGTCCCTGGATCATTCGTCCAGGCGTCTGGAGTATTATTCCAGTAACGTAACCACTGTGCTACTATACCCGATAACAACTATAACTACAAGTATCAGAAAAAACGGAACAGGCTGAGGCTCTTTCCCTGGAAAAGAGAAGGCTGAGAGGGCGGCCTAATAGAGGTCATTAAAATTATGAATGGGTCTGATAGGGTAGACGTAGAGAAGACGTTTCCACTTGTAGGGGAGATCAAAACTAGGGGCCATAAATACAAGATACTCACTAATAATCCAATAAAGAATTCAGGAGAAACTTCTTTACCCAGAGAGAGGTTAGAATGTGGAATGGCTACCATATGGAGTGGTTAAGGGAGAAAGGAATGCTGAAGTAGGGTGGCAGGAGGATTGTGTGGAGCATAAACATTAGCATAAACTTGTTTCTGTGTCTGTAAAATTCCATGTGATTCTCTGATGCTGCCGCTCCATGTGTCTGTATAATTAATGCAGCCGTCGTGACTCATGAACAAAACCAGAAAAAAAACTGAGGCACTCAGGAAATACTGTTGGCACTCACTGTTTGTACACTACATGCCTTTGGACTCTGAAACCCATTGCAGATTGGCTCAAACGGCAGGTGGGACCAACCTACGAGCAGCAGTTGAGTTGGAAGTGGAGGCTCAGACATTACAACAACAACCTGTATCTATATAGCGCCTTGAACATAGTAAAATGTCCCAAGGCGTTTCCAGGAGTGTTACAAGACAAAAACTTTGACACTGAGCCACAAGGAGAAATTAGAGCAGAAAGACAAAATATGTAAGCAGACGGGGCATCTGAGAGGTGACATCATAGAGGTATGCAACATAGGTAAATAGCACGGAACAGATAAACCCAGAAAATTACTTTCAATTAAATTGTGTAATTAGGTTTAAACTATTACAAAAACACACGTAGAATTGATATCAGGAAGTTTTTTTTCCCACATAGACTGGGTTCCCAGATAGTCTCCTTTCTCTTCCGTGTCTAGTGGGTGTGTCATGCGGCAACCCGTTTCTTCCACTGCTTCTTACATCCAGAAGATCGTGCTCAGAGTTGTTTCCATGACAAACATTGGGCTGGATTTTCGGCTGTGATGTTTTTGGGGCGGTAATGATGGTGGGGCGGTGAAGTTTGTGCCCGGGGAACAGTTTGCGCCTCAGTCAGTAACATTGGGCAGCTGGGCCCTGAGTCAGGGGGTGCAGTGCTCTCGTGGGCACTGGCACGGGATACTCCTGAGCTCCAGAGCTGGGCCGGGGGCGCTCCGAGAGACGCCCGGGAAAAAACCCACAAAAACATTCCCAAAACATTGCCCATGCCACCACAACATAAATCGCAAATAAAATTAAAAGAAAAAGCAATCACACTTACCTTAGGAGGGCATTATTTACCCTCTCCACTGGTCGGGATCGTTGGACCACCCATATTCCTCGGCGATTACTGCGAGGCGCGTTGTGGAGTGGACGGGTTGGGCTGAAGTCAAAACTCGTGCCGCTGTCGCGACCACGGGCGTTGCACACCGGGCGCAGCTCTTCCGGGCGGTGCTGCTCTGCGCCGCCGCTAAACCGGACCCGAGGATCGCCGCGGGGCGCTGGAGGCCGACCGCCCACCCAGAACACCTCACCACCGCCATTGCCGGCGCTCCAGGGTGAAAAATGGAGTGCAGAAGACTCGTAAATCGGTGGCCCTATAAATATGGACAGGTTGTTAGCCCGACTCACAACTCCCAACCAAAAGGAACGGCTATTGGATGCCAGTAGCCCACTGGATGTCAGCCCAGTGCTCAAAGATCAGAAGTCAAGTCTCCACCCACGAGGGCTCCCAGGTAGAGTAAAGGAGCGAAAACCCTGATGTCATTTCATCATCATCATAGGTGGTCCCTCGAACGAGGATGACTTGCTTCCATAAGAGTTCATAGATGTTTCAATGAAGGACCCGATGTTCCAGTCCTGAACTCCAGTTGAGGGGGTGGAAGATGCCTGTGCGTGGATTTTTTTAACGTGTGGTGACCATTGCACATCAGCCACCACACGGGCTCGACAGAGCTAGGCCTTTATCCAGTGGCAAGGATTGAACCAGGATGACCTGCTCTGCTGCACGGACCTAGTGCGCGCACACATCGCAGTGTGGGCTGGCCCGTGCTGCCCCTGGGCCCTCGGCTCTTCTGGGCCCCGTACCCTCATTCACCGCACCTTCGCCCACGATGTTCCAGGGTCCGGTGCTCCAGCTGGATTTATAGCCCCGACCTGCGGTGGTGTTCTCTCAGCAGGTCGAAGCTATTAATCGAGCTGGAACGCCGGGCCCTGGAACATCGTAGTATCTTTCAAGATGAATTGGATGATGCAATGCGGGGAAGTTTATTTAGGGGCATTCCGGACGGATGAGCATAAATAAGCTCAATAGTCACCCTCATTTGTAATTATTTTGTGATCCTGTGACCACACAAGTGTAAAGCTCTTCTGGTTCACCAAAAACCAGATAAATATAGATGGCTTTGCTTTCTGATTGCTCTTGGACTTCTCTGTTTGGTGCAATGCGGTAGCTTTGTGTATCTAATTGTTGTACTGTAACTGCATATCTTCCCTTTTCTGGGTGGAAAGGTCCCAGCTTCTGGAGAACTGCTGGAAATTCTGAGTAATGAATGAATCTGTGTTTGAGGCACACTATGTGCCAATACTTGCTGAGGCACATGTCTAAAATATCATTCTTACTACATTCTCATTCAAATAGTTTGGTAATCAAATCGCTATTTACTACAAATCTGTTACATCCTGTGAAGTTAAATAATGAAATGATTTTACGACCCGTATTTAGTCATCGTTGATGACTTATTTCATGCTTCTATTTAATATGATGTCCTACACATTCCACTCGGTAGCGGTGGTGGTCCTTTTTGTCGCGATTTGGCTGAAATCAGCGTAACTGGTGCAAAAGATGGCGGAATTTTAAGCGTAGATTACGTTCAGCGCAACTCGACTTTCCGCGATCTTTTGCACCAGTTGTTAAAAACATCGCACTGGAAGCTGGCCCCACCCACAAAACTGGCCACGGCCACAAGGTGAATTACTCAACACTCGAGGTTTCCATTAATTGTGCTCGTTTGCAGGCCCTCAAGGAGGATCCAGAAAATAAACTGTTTCTTTTGGGACACAAGGTTACTAATATGAATGTTTTAAAGGCTTTTGAAATTGATTTTTTTTTTCTTTAATTTACTAAGAAACTGACTACTTACTGTACCCCAATATAACTGGGAAATGGCTCTGTATATTCTATTAAAATCATTTCCCATTAATATTGGGTTAATTACAGGTGATGGACTAGACACTCTGATTAATGATTATTTTCTGGGATAAGCCCATTTTCATCAAACTGCAGCAAGTTACCATTCTTAACTATATCAAGAAATATTTTTAAAGCAAATTTATTTTTCAATATTAACAATTATGTTTTAAAACGCTGCCCGATTGTGCTGGTTCATGGCAGGTTTTGCGTTTGGCGATATGCAAAAAGCAAACATTTTGGGCTCAGTTTGTGCCGGTTTTGCCTGCAATACTCAAAGCGGAAATTCTACCCTTTGAATTTTTCCTGTTCAAAACGAGATAAATAATTCTACTTTTAACAAGGTAGTGACCCTTTCTTAAACTCGATATTATCAAACATTGAGCGGTTAACTCAGCAATCCTGAGCTCAAGCGGGAGCACAGGTTCAAAGGTTACAGTCACCCCGGAGAACCAATCACTGGCTTTCACTGGGATCCTTTCAATTGGGGGAGATCAAAGGCCTCCTAAGCTTTGGAAAGAGGGTGGGAGTCATTTGAACTCTTGCTGGGGGTGGATAACGGGTAATATTGGATTGGCCGGTCGTTACATAGCCAATTCTTGCACAGGAAGGTCCCACAACCGAAATCATTAAAACAGATTATCTGGTCATCATCTCATTGCTGTTTGGGGGAGTTTGCTGTGCGCAAATTGGCTGCTGCATTTCTCTACGTTACAGCAGTGACCATGCTTCAACCATACTTCAAAGGTACTTCATTGGCTGGGAAGTGCTTTGGGATGGCCTGTCATGAAAGGTCTTATATAAATGCAAGTGCGTTCTTTATTTCTTTCACTCTGATCTCATATCCCATTCCCCCCATTCCCAGTGCTCCCATACCCTGATCTGCAGTACAGCCAGATCCCAGCAGCACACCCTACCACCAGTCACCCAACACTCATCATCATCATTATAGTCAGTCCCTCGAATCGAGGATGACTTGCTTCCACGCCAAAATGTTCACAGGTGTTTCAATGAAGGATCTAAAATTCCAGATCCTGAACTACATCCTGAAGGGTGGAAGATGCCTGTGCGTGGATTTTTTTAACGTGTGGTGGCCGTTGCACACCAGCCATCACACGGGCTTGACAGAGCTAGGTCTTGGTCCAGTGACAAAGATTAACCAGGACAACTGGAGACCAGCTCTGCTCACGGACTTAGTGCACACACATATAGCAGTGTGGGCTGGCCCGTGCTGCCCCTGGGCCCTCGCCTCTTCTGGGCCCCAAACTCTCGCCTCTCCTGGGCCCCGGTCACTTCCATCTACAAACTTTTGCCGCTCCTTCGCCCCATCTGCTGTACCTGCCTGCACTGCAATCAGCGACCTGGCTTCACAGCCATCGCCCTCCTGAAGCAGCACGCGCTGCTCCCTGCAGTGGCATGTCGCCACATGCTGCTCCCTCCAGTGGCTCCGGCCTGCTGATGGTCCTGCAGCAGCAGGCCAGGGTCAATGGAGGAAGCAGCGTGCAGCGGCCCAGCACGGCCCGGCCCAGAAATCGGCCAACACGACCACAACTCGCAACCCCCAACAATCAACACTGAGTTCATGTATGTATCAGAATGATAAATCTGCATTGAAAAAATAGTTAGTGTCCATTTTTGTGCCGCTGAAAGCTAGTGAACGGGAGCTTTCCTTACCCCGCCCCCCCCGTCCCCCCACCCCAGTTACAGGAGTACACTGCCACAGGAAGTCCTCTGGTACCTTGCCCAAGTGGCCATTCTTTGCATGTGAGTGTAGGCAATAAGTGATAGCCGGCTATTTTATCATGGAAAGCATCACGGACAAGCCCGCTCCTCTCCTCAAGATCGACATGTTCTCACTTTCCAGCAAGGTATCATGATCAGCGACGGGCTTCCCGGGTCATTTTCTTCCGAGGCCAAAGGCAGCAACCCCCCCCTCTCCAGCTAAGATTAGCCGACACAGCGCAGACCAAGGAATGGTCTGCATCACAAGGCGCTGTATTACACACACTTCATTGTCTGCCAATAAAAAAGAAAGTGGTAGGGTGATCTTCGCTGATGCTGCTAAGCTTCGTCGGAGAGAAACAGAGTTAACGTTTCAGAACAGATCTGACGAAGGGTCATCGACCTGAAACATTGACTCTGTTTCTCTCTCCACAGATGCTGCCTGACCCATTGAGTATTTCCAGCATTTTCTGTTTTTATTTCAGATTTCCAGCATCTGCAGTGTTTTGTTTTTCTATGAGCTTTGTCAGACTTACCCGAATGAAATCTAGAGAGGGAAGAGCTACAGAAACCAGCTGAATGGCTGAGATATGCAGGTGGAACCCCTCTTGGTTATTAGTCACACCATTATTTGCATTGCCAGCCCTCCAGTCCTGCAGGCGAATAGAACAGTGGAGTTAAAGAGGATACGCCCATAAGGAAGTCTACTTAAAGGTTCAGTGCTTTGGCAGATTTTCATTTGACTTGCCTCTGTGAATGGTGCAGGACTTGCCTTCACTGTAAGTATACTTTTTACTATGGTTTGCAAATCTGTGGGTGGGTATTTGTGGCTAAGCATTGACCGAACTTTCGCCCAGTGCCAAGATACAAAGTGATCTCTTTAGCTCAACCAGCTCATTCTGGTAACAAGGAGCATTGTTATATCTTTCTATACGGTAACATAGGTTGCAAGATGCCAAGAACACGAACTGTTATCTTGCCAGCCCAAGGAATTTTAGAAAGTTGTGTTACTGGTTTGGAGTTGACATTGCTTGTGATGGTGATAAGCAACGTTTTGGTGGTATGGAGCGTGCACTTTTGTTGAAAGCAGTTCACAACCTCGGGTATGTTGCAATCACCAAGAGAGTGAATCCCACTCCCGACCCAAACTGTTGCCAGTCACAGGGGCTTGCATCATCTGTAGGCAAGATGATGGAGCATTACATCATGGCTTCACTCTATTCTTGCTAAGTTCTGAGCTAATTTCCTTATGTAAAATATGAACAGTGAGTTAGACGCATAAATCCCAATCTACTGTGTAGCAGGTATGGGAAAAGATAGTTAATGAGGAGCCCTCCTTTACCTAAAGGGATGCATCAGGAACCATTTCAAGGTCTCTCTTCAGATAAACACAGGGCTCCATAACTGGTAACTGATGGAAAAAGTCTTTGCGGATATATTAATGCCTGGGACGAGGATATTGGTGCGTATTCCAGTGTGTGGCTAATGGCCTTCACTCGCTGAGGTGTGACCAGACTGACTCTGTGAATTGGTTAACTAATTGGAGCATGGCTGCATCTAATAACTCAGTGCCTGAGATTGTTCTAGGTGCAATATAGATGTCACAGAAGCAAAATACTGCGGATGCTGGAATCTGAAGTAAAAACAAAAAATGCTGGAAATCTCAGCGGGTCAGGCAGCATGTGTGGAGAGAGAAGCAGAGTTAACGCTTCGGGTCGACGACCCTGCGTCGGAACTGGCGAATGTTCACAATGAACAGATTCTTAAGGAGCGCTGAAAGAGGGAGGGGAGGAAAGAACAGGAGGGAGGGTCTGGGATAGGGTGGAAGGCAGGAGAGATTAGAAAGACAAAAGGGATGATGGGCCGACTTGAGATGGTAATGGCAGAAGTTGGAAGATGAGTCTAGATAGGGTGTGAATGATGGAATCATTACCAACTGCCATAGGAAACAGAGAAAAAATACATAAGATCGGGGGGCGGGGGGTGGGGGGGGGGTTAGAAAAAGGAGGGAAGGGAGCAAAATATGGGCAGTGGTTTTGGTCTGAAATTGTTGAATTCGATGTTGAGTCCAGAAGGCTGTAAAGTGTCTAAACACAATATAGATGTTGTTGTAGTCTTGCTTTGAAGAAAAACAAATTCTCAATTTGCCAGCAGACGGAGTCTGTCAGCTTTCTCCTGCTTTCCCCCGACTCCTCCTGTCAGCTCTGTGCTCCTGAGCAGGTTCACTCTCCCCTCGAAAAACATGCCTGGAACGAGAGGTCCTGGTTGGCAGCACTGACAGGAAATGCCTTTGAGCTCACGAGCAATGTTTGCAATGAATGAAAAACAGCCTGGGGTGAGGGATGTGAACACTTGTTGAGACACAAGATGGCACCAGAGTGTAAACAGCAACAATTGGGAACAGAATCACAGCAATCATTCCGAGAAATATCGCAGGTGGCTCATCACAGATTACAGAGTTTGGAACCCATCCTTACCTCAATACACACACTAATTATTAAGGCTACCACAGGTAGATTACTCACTTGTTTACAGCTCATGGTTGATAAAAGGGAAACCTTTTAACTGGTCCTAACTGCAAAAAATACAGATGGGTAACGTTTTTCAACTGGTGTCCATTTGTAATTGGCAAAAATCAGCGTGGGATTTATAGATAATTCACTGCTCCTGCACTCCCAGAAAGGAGCTGCATTGAGTGGATTTGGAAAATGTCACTACAATATTGTTGCCCCATTTCCAATCGAGGCTCCTTTTGAGGGTGGTCCCCTCTGAGTGGATGGTATTGGTCAACTTAAACTCCCATGTTGCTCCATGACTGTCCCAAAAAGCTGTTCTGCGCATGAGCGTCTGGCTTAAGTGTCTTCTGCACATCAAACTTAAACACAAGTTTGAGGCATCCAGTGAGAATACACAGTGCCAACAAAAGATTTGTACCTCCCTCTCCCTATCTCTCATTCTCTCTCTGTCACTTTCTCCCTCACAACCTGTACGATAGTTTCACGTGACATTGTTCATTAAAATCTGTTCAGCATCCTGAAATGGTTTTGAACTTAAAGTAAATTATTTTTAGATTACACAAAGTATTTTAATGACTTTTTAAAATCTCATTTACTCTCTATCTGGTCCACTTGTTTCTCTCCCCTCTGTCTCTTGTGCCCTTCTTTTGCATTGTTTCTGTCACTGTCTCTCTGCCTCTCGTTTTTTTGTCTCTGTCTCTTTTTCTCAGTTTCTCTCTCTCTCCATCTCTCTCATGATCTTTCCCTCTATCTCTCTCACTTTTCTTCTGCTGGTTGAATGCTGTAAAGTACGCAAGAATTGCTAGACGAAAAAAAGACCAAAGTCCATCTAATTCACCTTCTTCCATCCCTAGCATTCGCATACTACAATGATAATGAAAGAAAGAAAGACTTGCATTTATGTAGAGTCTTTCACGACCACCAGACATCTCAAAGTGCTTTATAGCCAATGAAATCATTTTGAAGTGTATTCGCTGTTGTAATGTGGGAAACGAGGCAGCCAATTTGCACACAAGCAAGCTCCCACACACAGCAATGCGATAATGACCAGATAATCTGTTTTTGTTATGTTGATTGAGGGATAAATATTGGCCAGGATACTTCTTCAAAACAGTGCCACAGCACTGCACTGGAGAGTCAGCCTAGATTTTCTTGAGTCCGCAACCTTTTGACTCAGAGGCGAGAGTGCTCCCCACTAAGCCACAGCTGACACTATAATGGTATATATAATGGAGTTGCTGTAAATGTATACAGAATAGCGAATCACGGTAATCAATCTCTAGCAATCAGCCCATAACAGCCCCAGACATGAGATAAGGAAAACTCCTAGTGGAGGAAAACTTTGAGAACCAAAGGACCATAGTCATCTGTTCCTCCCAAGCATGTCATGTCACGTCTCAGGTTACCGTATATTGTTGGTCTGACTTCATCATTGCTGTCAGAGATCACAGGATATACAGTCATAATGGCTTTTAATAGAGGAGATGTACGTTGTGTGGGGGGGGAGCAACACAGCCCCAGAATTTTACAGAACTTCTTTAAATAAACAGACTTTCCACTGCAGGACTCCTGCCTGCTACTTTAAAATTCTTGTAATTCATCATCAGGTTATTTATTTAAGACAAGAACTTGAATTGACATTGCGCTTTTCATAACATCCTCGAGCATTTTTGAAGTATAGCCGCAGTTGTAATGTAGGAAGCTCAGAAACTAATTTGTGCACAGCAAGCTCCCATAAACAGCATCGAGATAAAGGGCCAGGTGATCTTTGGTATGGAGATAACTATTGGCCAGGAGACCAGGGGAAACTCCCCTACACATCTCCAAGAAGTGCCATGAGATCGTTTACATCCACCTGAGAGGGCAGACAAGGCCTTAGTTTAATGCTACATTCAAAAGACGGTGGGGCTGAAATTGTCCCTTTTTTCAAGGTCTGTTACCTCGGTAAAAAGGGGACAACTTCCCTCTGAGAGGTGATAACGGGACGGTAAGGCCTTACTGACCGGGAGCAGGTGGCAATTGTGACCAATCCGCCACGCCCCAACTTGACGCCATGCCCGCCTGCCAACCCCATTGGTCGGTGCCCCCGACAGTTTCACGAGGCGGGAACCTGCCAGTGGCTGGGCGGTGTGGCCGCCCTTAAAGGGGAAGGCGCACCGACGCGGCCGCCATTTTCTATTAATTGGCGTCTGACTCTGGTGGCTTAACCCTTCCCTGGTAACCCAGTTGGCGCCACGGAGGCCTCACCCGTTAACTGAGGGGGAAGTACGTCGTTACGTATCAACGCAGCACATCCGCGTCCGTATCGCACTGACGTCATCACTGCCGCACTGACATGGTCGGCGTGGCAGTGATGGACACTGCCCCACTCCCGACCCGAATCCACCACTACACCACCTCAAACAGCGCCCCAAAGCTCTGGGAGGCGGTGTAGGGGTTACAGATAAAGAGCTGAATTTTCCGCCTCTTCCCTCTGACTCCCACCATAATAATTCGAATAATTCGAATAATCTACCCGAAACGGGACTGGGTTATCCCCGGTGTCCTGGGCCAATATTTATCCCTTAATCAACACAACAAAAAAACAGATTATCTGATCATTATCATGTTGCTATGTGTGGGAGCTTGCTGTGCACAAATTGGCTGCCGTGTTTCCTACATCATCATCATCATAGGCGGTCCCTCGAACGAGGATGACTTGCTTCCATGAGTTCACAGATGTTTCAATGAAGGACCTGATATTCCAGCTCTGAACTCCAATTGACGGGGTAGAAGATGCCTGTGCGTGGATTTTTTTAACGTGTGGTGGCCGTTGCACACGGGCTTGACAGAGCAAGGTCTTGGTCCAGTGGCAAGGATTAACCAAGACGACTGGAGACCTGCTCTGCTGCACAGACCTAGTGCGCGCACATATCACAGTGTGGACTGGCCCGTGCTGCCCCTGGGCCCTCGGCTCTTCTGAGCCCTGTACCCTCATCTGTCGCACCTCTGCCACGATCTCTCGCCGCTCCTCCAACATAAACATTCACCGCATCTCACCACTCGCCGTTCATCCGCCCCGACCTGCCCACTCCTCTGTACCTGGGTCCTGCCGATGTTGTTTCCTACACTACAACAGTGACTACACTTCAAAAGTATTTCACTGGCTATAAAGTGCTTTGAGACATCTGGTGGTTGTGAAAGATGCTATATAAATCTTTTAAATTAAACTTCTCCTTAAAGGTGACAGGCATGTTATACAGTCTTACCCTTTAAATCGTTACCTGATTTATGGCAGTTGGTGTTTTCAGGCAGTAGAAACCCACCGTATCATCGGCGGTACCTCGAATGTTCCACAAGAGTTCACAGATGTTTCAATGAAGGACCCGATGTTCCAGTCCTGAACTCCAATTGAAGGGTGGAAGATGCCTGTGCATGGATTTTTTTAACCTCACATTTTCCCACATTATACTCCATCTGCCAAATTTTTACCCACACACTTAGCCTGTCTATATCCCTTTGCAGATTTTTTGTGCCCTCCTCACAATTTGCTTTCCCACCCATCTTTGTATAAACAGCAAATTTGGCCACATTACACTCAGTTCCTTCATCTAAGTCATTAATATAGATTGTAAATAGTTGAGGCCACAGCACCGATCCCTGAGGCATCCCACTTGTCACTGTTTGCCAACCAGAAAATTACTCATTTGCCTCGATTCTCTGTTTTCTGTTAGTTTGCCCATTCTCGATCCATGCTAATATATTAGCCTCAACCCTGTGAACTTTTATCTTGTGCAGTAACCTTTTATGTGGCACCTTATCAAACACCTTCTGGAAATCCAAATACACCACATCCACTGGTTTCCCCCTGCTCGTTACATCCTCAAAGAACTCCAGCAAATTTGTCAAACATGATTTCCCTTTCATAAAGCCATGCTGACTCTGCTTGATTGAATTATGCTTTTCCAACTGACCTGCTACTGCTTCCTAAATAATAGACACTAGCATTTTCCTGCTTTCTGTCTTCTTCCTTTTTTAAATAGGGGTTTGCAGTTTTCCAATCCACTGGGATCTCCCCAGAATCAAGGGAATTTGGTAGATTATAACCAATGCATCCACTATCTCTGCAGCCACTTCTTTTAAGACTCTAGAATGTAAGCCATCAGTTCCAGGGAATTTGTCTGCCTTTAGTCCCATTATTTTACCGAGTACTACTTCTATAGAGATAGTGATTGTATTAAGTTCCTCCCTCCCTATAGCCCCTTGATTAACCACTATTGGATGTTTTTAGTGTCTTCTACTGTGAAGACCTTACAAAATATTTGTTCAAAGTCTCTGCCATTTCCTTGTTTCCAATTATTAATTCCACAGTCTCATCCTCTAGAGGACCTACATTTATTTTAGCCACTCTTTTCCTTTTTATGTACCTGTAGAAACTCTTACTATCTGTTTTATATTTTGTGTTAGTTTACTTTCATAATCTATCTTCCCTCTCTTTATAATTTTTTTAGTCGTTCTTTGCCAATTCTCTGGCCTCCCACTGGTCTTGGCCACATTATATGCCCTTGTTTTCAATTTGATACCATTCCTTATTTCCTTAGTTAGCCACAGATGGTTATCCCTTCTCTTACAGCCTTTCCTTTTCATTGGGATATATTTTTGTTGCAAGTTATGAAATATCTCCTTAAATATCTGCCAGTGTTCATCAACCACCCCATACTTTCATCTATTTTCCCAGTCCACTTTAGCCAATTCTGCCTTCTTACCTTTGCAGTCTCCTTTATTTAAGCTTAGGACATTGGTTAAAGATCCAACTTTCTCACCTTCCAACTGAATTTGAAATTCAACCATGTTATAGTCACTCATTCCTAGAGGATCCTTTACTAGGAGATCGTTTATTAATCCTGTTTCATTACACAGTGCCAGATCTAAGATAACCTGCTTGCTGGTTGGTTCCGCAATGTACTGTTCAAGGAAACTATCCCAGATTGACACTAGGAACTCTTCCTCAAGGCTACCCTGGCCAATTTGTTTTGTCCAATCAATATGAAGGTTAAAATGATTATTGCCGTTCCTTTTTTACAAGCCTCCATTATTTCTTGATTTATACTCTATCCAACAGTGTAGCTACTGTTAGGGGGCCTATAGACTATGCCCACCAGCGACTTTTTCCCCTTATTATTCCTTATCTCCACCCAAACTGATTCAACATCTTGATCTTCTGATCCAATATCGTTACTCACTAACGCACTGATCTCATCCTTTATTAACAGTGCTACCCCAACTCCTTTTCCTTTCTGTCTGTCCTTCCGAATTGTCAAATCCCCCTGAATATTTAGTTCCCAGCCTTGATCGCCTTGCAACCACGTCTCTGTAATGGCTATCAGATCATACCCACTTGTATCTATTTGTGCCATCAACTCGTGTATTTTGTTACTAATGCTACGTACTTCAGATAAAGAACTTTTTTTTACCATTTTTTCCTGCTTTGACCCCACTTTCTGATTCACTTTTATGATTATACGTTCTGTCCCTTCCTGTCAGGCTCTGGTTTTCATTTCCCCCAGTGTTACCCTGCTCTATTGCCTTCTCCTTATTCTTTGATTTTTTAAATTTTCACTCAGCTGAACCTTTTCCCCACTATTTAGTTTAACCTGGATAGTGAACTTCCATTTCCTAAATGTCACTAAAATGGAACTTTAAAATAGCTCACACAGGATGCCTGGAAATTCTCTGTAACTTCTGAAATATGTTCTTGTATGTACTTTAGTATCCAGAAATTATTTTTAACGCAGCAAAGGAGGGCAGGCTGCTCATCGTCACGAGATTACTCAGGCTTAAACTGTTGCCAAACAGCAGAGGGTTCAATCACACCACCAATTATATCAAAGCCTTCCAGTTCTACGTACCTCCCTTGGGAAATTATCATCCTTGAGGGGCTATAATTTACCTTGAGTGATCGAAAGATGAATCTAAACTATTATTTACATAAGAGCATAAGAAATAGGAGCATCTGGCCCCTCGAGCCTGCCTCACCATTCAATAAGATCATGGTTGATCTGATCTTGGCCTCAATCACTTCCCTGCCTGCTCCCCATAACCCTTGACTCCCTTATTCAAAAATCTGTCTATCTCCACCTTAAATATATTCAGTGACCCAGCCTACCCAGCTCTCTGGGGTAGAGAATTTCAAAGATTCACGACCCTCTGAGAGAAGAAATTCCTCCTCATCTCTGTTTTAAATGGGCGATCCCTTATTCTGAAACTATGCCCCCTAGTTCTAGATTCCCCCACGAGGGAAAACATCCTCTCTGCATCTACCCTGTCCAGCCCCCTCAGAATCTTGTACATTTCAATAAGATCACCTCTCATTCTTCTAAACTCCAATGAGTATAAGCCCAACCTGCTCAACATTTCTTCCTAAGACAACCCCTTCATCTCAGGAATCGACCTAGTGAACCTTCTCTGAACTGCATCCTTGACCATTTAATTCAAGACCTGCTTTCTATTTTTAAACCTGTGGAAGAATGCTCCACAGAATACTTAAGAGGTTGATCAAATTGTATCATCCGCATTAAAATGAAGTTTGTATTGTAGTTGGCCCCCCTAAAGCATGACTCAACTCTCGTGACACATAGAAAGCGCAGATCAAGCACCTGAGGCAGAAGAATTTCAGTCGGAAGTAATGCGCCATTTTGCTCAAAGAATTGTTTCGAACAAGCCCGAAGTTGAACTTGACAAAACATCTTGTGCCCTGCCTGCCCACACGGTCTTCACAGCTCCATCAGATGTGGTCAGTATGTTATGTTACATCATATAACATTTTGGGAGGGAATTGCCCGTGTTTTATGCAAAGTAGCTCTTCAAAAATAACGGCTACTCGCAAGAGAAACTAGGTACAGTAGCTGCAGATAGTGGTATGAGACACTAACTTATACAGCAAGCAAACAGAGACAATCTCAATCAAGCAACTTTTACAAAATTCGGCAGTTCTTGACCTTTTTCTGTTGCTTCTATTTTTAGCAAGCAAGGAAATAAGAAATGCTTTGAGTTGTCACTGTAATCAAATTGAGAGGTTCAGAGAGTTGATATAAGGAATAATAATGGATCCCTGCAAGTGACTGTAGAAGACGCCAGGCATTTTCATGGTTTTTTTCTATGATGTAGAATGGATAGCCGGGAGAGAGTTACAGCCTGGAATCTATGGAGAGGCTCAGATTATTTATATTTGGAGTGTTAGCACCAATGTTTTCCTGGAAGACTCACTCGCCACACTGAGTCGGTTCCAATTTCAAAACGGTCTTTGTTACTCCGGCGGGGAGGCAGCCTCTGGGTTACTCCAGGCACTTCTCTCCACTGAACAAAGGAATTCATCAATACTTATATGTTTTACAACAGTTTGCTACAGTTACACAGCTTACTTCGGCTGGACACAATCCAATCATAATGAGTATAGATTACAAATCGATTCCTCTGGTCCAATGGAGTTGGCCCCCCAGTCACCAGGGGACTGGGTGATCATCCCATGCCCCCTCGTGATGTTCTCCAGATCCCCTTATCTCTACTGTCCTTGGGTTCTGCCTGAGCCTGGCTTTCTTATCTTAATACAATTACAGAGTACCATTCTGTGCCATTGGGCAGAGACATCTGGTCTGTGTTTCGGAATGTGCTGGTTTGGACTTAATTGGGTGTGCCTGTGTGAGAAATACAGTTGTTTCAGTTACCTAGGAATGTGGTCAGATCAGCCAGTTGAGTTCCGATGCTTTGCAAAATCTCTGGCAGCAATTTTATATGTAGCAGCCATTTTATACACACGTACATACATAGGCCCTGCAGGTGCCTTTGCCTTCGGAAGCGCCCTACAACATGGAGTAACAGATATCTGGGAGTGCGGATCATATCATTTTCCAGAATCAGCTGATTCTGCAGGATTGTACTTATGCTACAAATGTAAACCACAAAACTTTCCATTTACTAATGGTGCAGCCCGTTTGAGACTATAGGCACAGCTTTGTGCACGTGAGTGTATAATTTAACTGTGCACCCCTTTCAATATTTGAGTTGAGCCCTTGCTCCATCCCCTTTCTGAATTGTCCACAGCCACTTCCCCCCTCCCCCCCCCGCCCGCATGTATCTGGCGCCCTCCTGCTTGGACTTTTATCTGTGTGCCACCACAATAATTTAAATTAGCTGGTCATGAGTTTTCTGGTGTGGTTACAGCGAGCATTCGTCCCACTCTGCTGAACTTACTCCACTACACTGGGGTTGTGGGAATTTCCAGGCCTCAAAACCCAGTCAATGTTTATGAGATACCCAATCCATTTACTGACTGTTCTTACAGGTAACTACAGCTGGTTACAAAGGAACAGGAGGAAGCCAGTCATCCCCTCGATCCTGTTCTGCCATTCAATGAGATCATGGCTGATCTGTATCATAACTCCATCCACCCACCTTGGGTCCGTAACCGTTAATACCCTTGCCTAACAAAAATCGACCAATCTCAGTTTTGAAATTTTCAACTGACCCCCCAGCCTCAGATTTTTGAGGGAGAGAGTTCCAGATTTCCCTAGCCTTTGAGTGAAGTGTTTCCTGACATCATCCCTGAACGGCCTAGCTCTAATTGTAAAGTTATGCTCCCTTGTTCTGGACTTCCCCCACCCGAGGAAATACTTTCTCTCTCTCTCTACCCTATCAAATCTTTTAATCACCCTAAACACCTCAATTAGATCGCCCTTTAATCTTCTATAGTTAAGGGAATACAAGCCGAGTCGATGCAACCTGTCCTTATAAATTAACCCTTTTAGCCTCGGTATCATTCTGGGGAATCTGCACTACTCCCCCTCCAAGACCAATATATCCTCCCAGAGCTGAACACAGTGCTCCAGATGGAGTCTAACCAGAACTCTGTACAGCTGTAACATAACTTCATAGCCCTTTGTATTCCAGCCTTCTTGAGATTAGCATTTAAAATTATTTGAAAGGTGGCCAAGTATCCTTGGTTGACCATTCCTTCACAATTACTAATATGTCATGTGTTGCTGATTAACAATCGCTGCCAGCACAGAAGAAAGAAAGAAAAATGAGAGCAAAATGGTGATCTATGCATGGAGGCGGAGGATGTGGGGTATGGTACTAAATGAATACTTTGCGGCTGTCTTCACAAAAGAGGGGGCTGATGCCGACATTGAATTTCAGGAGGAAGATAATGAAATATTGGACAGGATCAACATAGTAAGAGAGGAAGTATTAAAGGGTTCAGCATCCTTAAAAGTAGATAAATCGGCAGGACCTGATGAAATATATTCGAGGCTATTAAAAGAAGCAAGAGAGGATATTGCAGAGGCTCTGACCATCATTTTCCAATCCTCCCTAGCCACAGGAGTTGTGCCAGAGGATTGGAGAACTGCTAACATTGTACCATTGTTCAATAAGGGAGAAAGGGATAAACCGAGCAATTATAGGCCAGTTAGTTTAACCTCGGTGGTGGGCAAATACTGGAATTAATTCTAAGGGACAGTATAAACCTTCATTTAGAAAGACACAGATTAATCAAGGATGGTCAGCATGGATTTGTTAAGGGAAGATCGTGTCTGACTAACTTGATTGAGTTTTTTGAGGAGGTAACAAGGAGATTCGATGAGGTCAGTGCATTTGATGTAATTTACATGGATTTTAGCAAGGCTTTTGACAAAGTCCCACGTGGTAGGCTGATCAAAAAAATAAAAGCCCATGAGATCCAAGGAAGAGTGGCAAATTGGATCCAAAATTGGCTCAGTGGCAGGAAACAAAGGGTAATGTTTGAGGGAAGTTTTTGTGACTGGAAGGTTGTTTCCAGTGGGGTTCCACAGGGCTCAGTATTCGGCCCCTTACTTTTTGTATTATATATTAATGATTTAGGGCTAGAACCTGCCATTTTTTGCATGCTTAACGCCCACTTAACGCCCATTTTACCGCTGAAATGACTTTTAACGCCGATATCGCCCATTTAGCCACAAAATGGAAACTGACGCCCATTTTTAGGAAACTTATCGCCAAGTGTTACTTTCTCCATGTGCGTAACACCAGAAAAAAATATTACCGCCCGCCCACTATTTTGGGGCGGAATCAGCAGAATGGGCGAAATCAACGCCCATAATATCGCCCAGGTTAATTTCCGCACTGATTTAATAATGAGTTTCAATTTTACCGCCCGCCCACATTTATTTGTTGTGAAGAGCAAAGTTACCGAAACTAACGCCCAGCAGATCGCGCAGCATCAATTTCACCACATCGCACACATGTCGCCCACAATATCGCTCGCCCCAAAATAGACCACAAAAAATGGAACTGTTCTGAATGAACGCCAGCAGTGTGGCTGGCATTTTTAAAATCCCACTCTTATGTGAGGAGCTGATATCTGAACGATTTGCCTGAAAGAACGTTGATGTGAGTGACAACGCTGACTCATTGCTGTGAGTGTGCAGCTCAGACATCAATGGTGCCATCACCTTGGTGCCAATTAAAGTTTACGTTGATTGATATTAAGTTGTATTTAACCCTTTCGTGTTAAGGAACCAAAAGTGTGTAACAGTGCAGCTATCTGAGACAATGCACAACAAGGTTATGTTCAATAACAAAACTTTTATACCAACATTGGTCTGAAATCATAAGCATCACGGGCAATAACAACCAACCCCTGCCCACACCCCACTTTTTCCACCATTGACATAAAACACATGTTCAACATGTCCAGCAACAAAGAATACAAAGGTAAAACAGGAGTATGGCCCCCTCCCCCCATACATTGCAACAAATTGCATATACCCAGATGGAGATATAACACAGCCATCACCTGCGGACATGCACCTCACTTTCCTTACCCCCTCCCCTTCTTCTCCCCACATCTACCCCTTCCCCTCCTCGTTCCATGGCGCCTGGCCGAGGAGCTCCTCAGGTGGTGCCTCATTGGGGGGGGATGAAGGCAGATGGAGTCATTGCACAGGTACGGGAGCGGGGGGGTGCTGAGGGGGCAACATTCTCTGATGCAGAAGCAGGATATTGGTCTTTGCTCTCATCTGTTGTTCGCAGTGGTGGTGCGGGGTGGAGTGCCATGCTCAGGGACCACTGGGAGGCCTGTGCCAGCAGTGTGCCTGGCTATCGCATCCAGGGCCTCTGCCACCTGCGGAATGTACTCAGTCATGGTGCCGGAGATGGTGGCCAGCTGTCGGGATATGCCCCCCAATGCTTCGATGAGCTGGTCACCAATGTCTACAGTCCTCCTGGACAACTGTACCATCTCTCCGCTGTCATGTGGCGCTCGTGGAACAGTCTTGCCGCGTCAACGGGGCCTCCGCGGGGTCGGCGCCATCCTGGGGACAAATGGGGTGCCCTGTGGCGAGGTGCTTGGGGCCGGTACCTCCAGAGTGGAGGCAGGAATGATCGGTGGACCACTAGGTGGCCTTAGGGTGGAATGGCTTCTGAAGCATGGCGATGCAGGTTCCTCGAAGTCCGCACTCTCATCCATGGAGAACGGACCCAGTGGATTGACGGGCGAGAATCGGAGCTCCTCAGCACCAGATGTAGGATTGTCTGCCGACTCCTGCCCCGCGCCCCCACCTTCTGGCCTTTGTGGTCTTACCTTGGGATGCGCTGCTGGCTGAGCTGCAAAACACAAATGAGGTTATTAGAGGAGAAGAGGGTGCTAGGATGACAAGGTGAGTCCAGCGCTACACACAGTATAGGCACGACAAAAGCACCACCGCTCTCAAAATCATCACAGACATCACATTTCATGACCATCAACACATTTGCATTCCAATGATTTTCATTAGGTTATTATTGTTTCTATGACAATTTTAGAAATCATCTATCATATATGATTTTTCGGATATGAGTGGGTGTGGCATCTATTGACTTTATATCACGCAATGGTGTAAGCTTTACTCATGGCATCACTTCAGGGTCTGCAGATGCGTCCATGGCTGTCCGGGTCTGCTTCCCCACGAGTGCGAGCACACGCTCCTCCATGTCAGTGATGTCGCTGGGGACTGGTGGCCCCCCACCCGTTCGCCTCTGCACGGACCTCATCGTCGATAGCTTCTTCTGTAAAAGGTGACAGGGCGACATGATATGAGATCATTGCGTGATATCATTGCTGGGTACTGTCACAGAAACTGATAAACACTTAACCAACAGATGTAATCATGATTATTGTGAAACTTATCATTGTTTACCTAAAGATGTACACCGTGACTGCAGGCTTTGAGTAAAACATTCCCGGTAAAAGTGAAAGATCTCACATCTGTTGATAGTTACTCATGATTGTTACAAATCAAATTATATAAATACATAAGTACATGTAAATTGATGTAATACTTATTCTTGTGGATCCCACAAGGACGTTCCATCGTTTGCAGCATTGGTTGCCCTCACGCACCTTGTTGGTCACCGACGAGACCACCTCTGCTATCTCGGTCCATATCTTCTGGTATGCCTTTGGGGTGGGCTTCCCATGCCCTCTCTGTGTCAAATCGTAACTTGACCTCCTGCAGGAGGGAGGCATTTGCCTTGTCTGAGAATCTCCTGGTTCTTTTGTGCCCTCCAATGTGCTCCTCTCCCACCTCACTGCTCTCTCTCCAGCATCAGTCTCCACAGCGTGCTGTGGTGCCTCCTCTTCTCTCTCCATTATAGGCAAAATTTGGTCAAATACGTGGCTGGTAACAGCTACTTTTTATTTGCCTACTTGCTGCGAAGCTCTAAAGTCTCCCTCCTTCCTCCCAAAACAGCCACTACACCCAGACACGCCTTCAGTCCCTCTGAGCTCCCTCTCTCTCTGTCTCCTCTCCTGTGTATGTCATGATGACCCTTGACCTCCAGAATCACGGGAATCTAGCGTTGCCATGCCGTTGCTAAGGACGGCCACACTTTACGGCGGAAGGTCAAAAAAATTTAACGCTACTGCCGATTTTATATAGCTCGCGGTAATGTCCATTTTCAAAAGTGGAAACTAGGTGCTTTGAGAATGGACGAGAAGCCGGTGATCTGAAAACCCTTTTTTAATATCCACACCGGAAATATTGCCACAAAAGTGGAGGTTCTAGTCCTATGACTTAAATATAGGGGGCATGATAAAGAAATTTGCAGATAATACAAAAATTGGCCATGTGGTTGACAATGAGGAGGAAAGCTCCAGACTGTAGGAAGATATCGATAAACTGGTCAGTTGGGCAGAAAAGTGGCAAATGGAATTCAATCTGGAAAAGTGTGAGGTAATGCATTTGGGGAGGAGCATCAAGGCAAGGGAATACACAATAAATGGGAGGTGTGGAGGAACAGAGGGACCTTGGAGTGGATGTCCCCAGATCCTTAAAGGTAGCAGGACAGGTCGATAAGATCATTAAAAAGGCATACGGAATACTTTCCTTTATTAACCGAGGCATCGAATCCAAGAGCAGGGAAGTTATGCTTGAACTGTATACAACACTAGTTAGGCCACAGCTTGAATATTGCATGCAGTTCTGGTCACCACATTACAGGAAACATAGAAACATAGAAAATAGGTGCAGGAGTAGATCATTCAGCCCTTCGAGCCTGCACCAGCATTCAATAAAATCATGGCTGAAGGAAAGATGTGATTGCACTAGAGAGGGTACAGAGGAGATTTACCAGGATGTTTCAGGCCTGCTATTACCCTTAGCAGAGGGGTCAGTAACCAGGAGGCATAGAGTTAAAGTAATTGCGAGAAGGATTGGAGGGGAGATGAGGAAACATTTCTTCCCCCAGAGGGTGGTGGGGGTCTGGAACTCACTGCCTGAAAAGGTGGTAGAGACAGAAACCCTCATCACATTTAAAACGCACTTGGATGTGCACTTGAAGAGCCATAATCTACAGGGCTACGGACCTAAATCTGGAAGGTGGGATTAGGCTGGGTAGCTCTTTTTCGACCGGCACGGACATGGTGGGCCGAATGGCCTCCTTCTGTGTTGTAATTTTTCTATGATTCTGTGAAATCCAGATTATAAATAGTGTTTAAGATAATATAAATACTTTAGGTTGAGAAAAAAAGCATAGGAAATAATATTAAAATAACTGATAAAAATATATCATCATCATAGGCAGTTCCTCGGAATCGAGGAAGACTTGCTTCCACCCCTGAAGTGAGTTCTTTGCTGGCTGAACAGTCCAATACGAGAACCACAGACCCTGTCACAGGTGGGACACATAGTCATTGAGGGAAGGGGTGAGTGGGACTGGTTTGCCGCACGCTCTTTCCGCTGCCTGCGCTTGATTTCTGCATGCTCTCAGCGATGAGACTCAGCGCCCTCCCGGATGCACTTTCTCCACTGAGGGCGGTCTTGGGCCAGGGACTCCCAGGTGTCAGTGGGGATGTCTCACTAAATCAGGGAGGCTTTGAGGGTGTCCTTGTAACGTTTCCGCTGCCCACCTTTGGCTCATTTGCCGTGAAGGAGCTCCGAGTAGAGCACTTGCTTTAGGAGTCTCGTGTCTGGCATGCGAATTATATGGCCTGCCCAGCGGAGCTCATCGAGTGTGATCAGTGCTTCAATGCTGGGGATGTTGGCCTGGATGAGCACGCTGATGTTGGTGCACTTATCCTCCCAGGGGATTTGTAGGATCTTGCAGAGACATTGTTGGTGATATTTCTCCAGCGTCTTGAGGTGTCTGCTGTACATGGTCCATGTCTGTGAGCCATACAGGAGGGCAGGTATTGCTACAGCCCTGTAGACCATGAGCTTGGTGGCTGTTTTGAGGGCCTGGTCTTCGAACACTCTTTTCCTCAGGCGGCCGAAGGCTGCACTGGCGCACTGAAGGCAGTGTTGGATCTCATCGTCGATGCCTGCTGTTGTTGATAGGAGGCTCCAGAGATATAGGAAGTGGTCCACAGTGTCCAGGGCCGCGCCGTGGATCTTGATGACTGGGGGGCAGTGCTGTGCGGTGAGGACAGGCTGGTGGAGGACCTTCGTCTTACAGATGTTTAGCGTAATGCCCATGCTTTCGTACGCCTCAGTAAATACATCGACTATGTCCTGGAGTTCAGCCTCTGTATGTGTGTAGACGCAGGCGTCATCCGCGTACTGTAGCTCGATGACAGAGGTTGGGGTAGTCTTGGACCTGGCCTGGAAATGGCGCAGGTTGAAAAGGTTGCAACTGGTTCTGTAGTTTATAAAAATACAACAGAAGTGATGAAAAACAGGAAGCGTGATAGGTTAAAGAGTGAGAAAAATAACATCAGGATGGTGTCTGCTGAAAAAAAATAATTGTCCAATGCACAAATACACGCAGCATAAGGAACAAAACAACTGCATTGGAACTGCAAATCCACCTTAAAGGGTATGACATAGTGGCCATCACTGAGACCTGGCTGTACACAGGAAGATAAATATTCCAGGTTATAAACTCTTTAGAAAGGACAGGGGAATTGGAACAGGAGGAGGAGCACCAATATTGTAGCATTAGAAAGAGGGAATATCAGTGAGGGTGAGCAGGCAGCACAACCTCTCCGGGTGGATTTGAGGAACAGAAAAGAATGTAAGACTTTGGCGGGAGTGGTCTACAAACCACCTGATAGCAGTAATGAAGTAATGGGATGCATAATCATAAAGATGAAAAGACTGTTGGACTTTAATTTCCACACAGACTGAGAGAAGCAGAACAGCTCGAGTCCCAAAGGCAGGGAGTTTCTGGAGTGTGTGCGAGTCGCAAAGGTGGCCGACATCCGCTCTCGGGGCGGCGTTTAAAGGGGAGGGCGCCAGCGGCCCAGGCCACCATCTTTTCCGTCGGCCGACGGTCGGGTTGGCTCGACCATGGCGGCCCTAGCGTGGTCAGGGCCCCCATCGTGCAGCCGGGCACTCCACACTGCCCCGGTGACCCAGTGGAGGCTATCAGAGGCCATAAAGAGTGCAACCTTTAATCGAAGAGAAGGGGCGTTGAAGTGCATCAGCATCCGTGTAATACTTCCGTCATAGTAGCACCCTGGCACCCGCCCCCAAAGGAGGTGCAGCACGAGTGATTGCACTCAGGAGCGGTAAAGGCAATTCTGCGGCGAGGTGGAACTTCCACACTAGGTGCTAAAAGCCCCGGCTCTGGAAGGTTACCACCCCCAATTGGGGTGGTGGGTAATTTTGCCCCCAAAATGTTCTTCAACCAACAAAAGAACAGGCGATTTTAGATTTAGTGATGAGTAATGGGGCTGAATTAGTCAACAATCTAATGGTGAGGGAACACTGAGCTAACAGTGGCCATAACATGATAGAATTCATTATTAGGTTTGAGAGGGAGATGGGTGAGTCACGAGCTAAGGTTTTAAGTTCAGGTAAGGTGGACTTTGAAGGGATGAGGAAAGTATTGTCCACACTAGACTGGGCAGAATGATTAATGGATAAAACTACAGATGAACATTGGAACAGGTTCGAGCAATTATATGATAGAACTCACCACGGCTTTTTTGGCAGCACCTCCGCCACCTAGAAGGACAAGGGCAGCAGGCACATGGGAACACCATCACCTGAAAGTTCCCCTCCAAGTTATACATCATCCTAACTTGGAAGTATATCGCCATTCTTCATGGTCACTGGGTCAAAATCCTGGAACTCCCTCCCTCACAGCACTGTGGGAGCACCTTCACCACACGGACTGCAGCGGTTCAAGAAGGTGGCTCATCACCATTTTCTCAAGGGCAATTAGGAATGGGCAATAAATGCTGGCCCAAATCCCATGAACGATTTTTTTAAAAAAAACAAGACCTGTACATAAAGAGCTCAACTTGTGTAATTAACCAAGAGAAGAACAAAACTAAAAGAAAGGGCTTATACGAAGGCAGAGAACAGTAGAGGTCCCACGGGCCAGGAGAGATATAAAGAACAGCAAAGGGATACAGAGATAGCGGTAAGAGCTGCAAAAAGGGAATTTGAGAGAAAACCTGCAAGGGATATTAAGGACAAAACTAAAGATTTTTACAGGTACATTGAGAGAAAGAGTGTGGCTCAGAGTAATGCGGGCCTCTCAAAGGCAGACGTGGGTGACACTGTAATTGAAAATCAGGAAATGAAAGACCTGCTAAATATTTAATTTGAATTGATCTTCACAAGAGAGGATGAGGATAAAGTACCAGAGACACTGTAAGGGGTTTTCACAGGGTTGTTGTTGTGTCTTGGGTGTCTCTCTCTGGGCTTCTGCCCTCACAGCTTATGCCTGGCCTGTGAGGTACCCTGAGTGCTGCAAGAGCACCCCTGGAGAGACTGTGTCCACAGCTTATGAAGGGGGTTTTGAGACTCGTGCGTCCCCACAGCTTATGCCTAGCCTGTGAGGCACCTGTGAGTGTCAAACACTCCTAACCCCTTCTTCCCTAGCCTGTGACACACAGTTGAGCGTTTTCGAGGCGCTCCTAGCTTCCCTTACACGGTTCTGACATAAGACTCACGATCAGGAGATGTAATACAATAGAACTGAGACAAGGTGATTCCAAGAGGAACTTTAGGCTTCCAATTTATTTGGCAAGGTGTAACTCAACAAACAGCAATACACCAACAAAACAATCCCCCTAAATCCCACTAAACGGACACAATGAAAATCTTTACACCAGTTTAGCAGTACAATGCCCAACCTCCCACCTTTCCTGGCCTAACTGAGTTGGGAGTTCTGGGGACCAGAGGTTATACTCACTACTTGTGCCTTCCGCAGTCTGGTGGTTTGTTTCTTCTATCTTCGGTGTCTTCGGACACTGGTTTTCCTTCAGTGTCGAGAGGCTTGTGGTTGTTGAATCACGAGGGCAGGGAAAATCATCACTTCTCTATCTCACTACGTCAGAAACCCCTTTTTTATAGCCAGATTATCCAGTCCGCCTCTCCTGCTGAAGTCGATTCTTCTCATTGGTGGACTTTTGATTTTGAAAAATGCAGCAGTTTGAGGTTTTTAGGTTTTTTTCCCCACTGATCTTAACCTACTCAAGGTTTGAGTGGGTGTTGATTGCATTGGCCTCCTGTAGCCATTGTGCTAGTCTGGCCTGAGCCAGATATTTCTATGCCTGATGAAAAAGGTGTTGGAATATGTATGTGGCATTGTTTAAATGCTAATGTTTTCAAGGGGCAAGTTTCGAGGGTATACAGTTCCCAGACAATTTGATTAGTTCCAATATCCAAACTGGCCCTTTTGATATTGACTCCACCCCTTTTCTTGCAGACCTTTAAAAAAATCCCAAATTCGATTAAAGTTCATAGTTTCTTCCATGTGCACTTTAGGATTTCAAACTTTCTGGTAGATACTTCCAAATTAAATTCCCTTTCCTATGAGTCCAAACACTGGGGGGGGGTCTCCATTTGTGTCCCAAAGTTTTCCTTCCATCGGTTTCAATTCACAGCACAGACTGATCCCACAACCCTTTTCCTTCTGGGTAAAATGAGGGGGTTTTCGTCCTCCCCTACAACACAAGGAAAACTTAAATTAAATCGAGGGGAGGAATTTACCAAATGTAATGGGCCTGAAATCCCAGTGCTGGGCTTCCAGAAAATAGTAAAAAAGACCGGCACCTACCTTTAGCTGCTGCGCCCTCCAATGATCCCGGTCGGAGACCTCCTCTCCTGGCGCATCGGAACACGTTCACGTCTTGGAGATGCGCAGGGAGAAGCTGGAGTCACGTGACACTGGACAGCCAATCCAGGTATTCTCATTCATAATAATGGGAACTCTGTAAGTAGGAATTCTCATTATTATGATTGAGAAACACTCCCCCCCCCCCTCCCCCCCAACACCAACACCAAAACACCAATAAAAAATAGGGGGATAAAATCTCATATTTAACATTAACTTAAATTAAAGTTAATGAATGTGTTCGAAAAAATATATATTTTTTGGATTTTTTTTAAAGTTTTGTAATTAGGGTTTAAAATAAACTTACCTTAGTGGGCAGGGTTTTTAACAGAAAAATATGGTTTTAAATTTTATTTTTATATGCTTTAAAACTCTTACACTGGTAAAAGTAGGCTATACGCCTGCATTTAACAGGCGCAATAGTTTTAAGGACATTCGCTGGGCGAGAGATGGACAAATAGCGCAATCTTGCCCATGTGACTATCCTTCTCCCCGAGATGCGTGCAATCTATCAAGCCAGAAAAGTGACAGATCGGAAAAGCCGGTTTTCGGCATATGCGCATCGTGCGCTGAAAACCGGCTTTTGCGATGTCTTCCCGGGTCCGCACACACTCCGTACACACTCCGTGGAGGCCGGGATTTCAGGGCCATCATAAGTAAAGAAATTATAACAGTGAATGTAATGAGACTAATGATAAAAAAAATCTCCAGGACCTGCTACCTTCCAACCCAGGGTATTAAGGTAAGTAGATGTGGAAATGACAGATACTTTAGTCATGATCTTCCAAAACGTGCTTGATTTAGGAATTGCCTCCTTTGATTGAAAAATTACCAATGTCACTCCATTATTTAAGACGGGTCGGAGAGATAAACCAGGAATTTATAGGCCTATTAGTCTAATATCTGTTGTGGGATAGTTATTAGGGACAGAGTGACTGAGCCCTTGAACAAACATTAACTGATCAGAGAGAGCCAGCATGGGTTTGTAAAGGGTCAGTCATGTTTAGCGAACCTAGTTGTATTCTTTGAGGAGGTAATTAATGTGGTAGATCAGGGAGTGTCTATGTATGTTTTTTATATGGAGTTGCAGAAGGAATTCGATAAAGTTCCACTACTGCGATCTGTGGACAGTAGGAGCATGTGTGCACACTAGGTCCGTGCAGCAGAGCTGGTCTCCAGTCATCTTGGTTAACCCTTGCCACTGGACCAAAACCCAGCTCTGTCAAACCCGTGTGGTGGCTGGTGTGTAACGGCCACCCCACATTAAAAGAATCCACGCACAGGCATCTTCCACCCTTCAATATGTAGTTCGGGATCTGGAATGTCAGGTCCCTCATTGAAACACCTGTGAACTCATCCTTTTTTGGTGTGGAAGCAAGTCATTCTCGATACAAGGGACTGCCTAATACTATACTATACATAAGTGAGTTAAAAAAATGAGAACGTGATCCCTGGATAGGGGCAGGGGCAAGGGCTGGGCAGATGTTGTGTAAAGCTCTGGCTCTGGTTTGACCCCATCTGGAGCACTGCATTCAGTTCAGGAAGGATATATTGGCCTTGGAGCGGGTGCATTGCAGATTCACCAGAATGATACCGGGCTTTAAAGGGTTAAATTATGAGGACAGGTTGCTTAGACTAGGCTTGTATTCCCTTGAATAGAGAAGATTAAGGTATTTAAGAAGATTAACAACAATGACTTGTATTTTTATAGCACCTTTAACGTAGTAAAATGTCCCAAGGCGCTTCCGGGAGTGTTATAAGATCAAACAAATAAATTTGACACCGAGTCACAAAAGAGAAAATTACAGCAGATGACGAAAAGCTTGGAACAGGAGTAGGCCATTCATCCCCTCGTGCTTGTTCCACTATCCAACGAAATCATGGCTGATCTGTATCTTAAAAATCCATCAATCTCGGTTGTGAAATTTGCAAATGACCTAGCCTCACATTTTTGAGGGAGAGAGTTGCAGAATTCCATTGCCCATTATGCAAAGAAGTACTTACTGACATCACGCCAGAACGGGCTAGCTGTATTTTAAGGTTATGTCCCCTTGTTCTGGAGTCCCCACCAGAGGAAATAGTTTCTCTGTATCAACTCTGTCAACTCTGCCTCTCTATCTCTCTTTCCTCCTTTAAGATGATCCTCCCTACTTCTTTGACCAAGCTTTTCGTCATCTGCTGTAATTTTCTCTTTTGTGGCTCGGTGTCAAATTTATTTGTTTGATCTTATAACACTCCCCGGAAGCGCCTTGGGACATTCTACTATATTAAAGGTGCTATATAAATACAGGTCATTGTTGTTAATCTTCTTAAATACCTTAATCTTCTCTATTCAAGGGAATACAAGCCTAGTCTATGCAACCTGTCCTCATAATTTAACCCTTTAAACCCCAGTATCATTCTGGTGAATCTGCGATGCACCCGCTCCAAGGCCAATATATCCTTCCTGAACTGAATGCAGTGCTCCAGATGGGGTCGAACCAGAGCCAGAGCTTTACACAACATCTGCCCAGCCCTTGCCCCTGCCCCTATCCAGGGATCACGTTCTCATTTTTTTAACTCACTTATGTATAGTATAGTATTAGGCAGTCACTTGTATCGACAAACTCCCCTGCCCTTCTTCGAAATAGTGCTACAGGACATTTTACCTCCACCTAACAGGGACTCGGTTTAATGTCCCATTCGAAAGACGTCACCTCCAACAGTGCAGTACTCCCTCACTTAGTCTTGATTATGTGCTCAGGTCACTGGGGTGGGGCTCAAATCCATGACATTCAGACTTCGAGGCAAGAGAGCAACTACTGTGTCACAGCTGACACTCAGCAGCAAGTCTTACAAATAACAGACATCGCACAGTAATTGCTCTGCATAGTCTAATCCCAAAGCTCTTAAGATTGATTATATCTGCTGAACCACTTGATTAGATTCCAGCCTGTTGCCCCACTCTCACAGTGTGCTTTGTGAAATGAGCTTACATTGACCCAACAGAGAGAAGCCCATTTCGGACAGGTCAGAGGGTGGTAGACCCAATTTAAGGTTGACACTTTTTGCCTTATCCAAACCCTGATGGGGCAAGGGCTTGATTGTAGAGTTCAAGCAACTTGCCTCTGCGCAAAACCCATCAGCTTGATCGCAAAATGGATGCAGTTGTGTATGTGTGACATGTGAAATACTGGGTGGATTTCTCCAATATCAGGCTATTCTGGCTCAAAACCAGCACTAGGCCCAAGACAGGTATTACAATCCAGCACCACCTGTCCACTCCGCAGGTTGCTCTCATTAGCAGGAGGCTTATCATGGCGGTTATTTCCAAACCTGTCCATTAGCCATCAACGTATATAAGGTACAGAGTGCACAGGTTTGTTGTTAATAGTTGTGTCAGCTGTGGCTCAGTGGGTAGCATACTCGCCTCTGAGTCAGAAGGTTGGGAGTTTAAGTCCCACTCCAGAGACTTGAGCACAAAATCTAGGCTGACACTCCAGTGCAGTGCTGAGGAAGTGCTGCACTGTCGGAGGTGCCGTCTTTTGAATGTGATGTCAAACCAAGGCCCTGCCTCCTGTCTCAGGTGAACGTAAAAGATCCCTTGGCACTGTTTCAAAGAAGAGTTTTCCCCCGGTGTCCTGGCCAATATTTATCTCTCAATCAACATAACAAAAAACAGATTATCTGGTCGTTATCACATTGCTATTTGTGGGAGCTTACTGTGCGCAAGTTGGCTGCCGTGTTTCCCACATTACAACAGCGACTACACTCCAAAAGTACTTCAGTGGATGTTACACGCTTTGAGATGTCCGGTGGTCTAAAAAGGTGCTATATAAATCCAAGTCTTTCTTTAATTAAGCCTACTTTACCTCATCTATTCATCCTGTTGCCGGGTGTCCTTAGCTTGAAGTGCTGGTTGAATGACGTTGTGTATTTCTCTTTTTTTTATCCAACCAGAAAGCGAACCAAGATGGAAAGGCCAACAATCGACATGGTAAGAACATCATCTCACTCACAGATATCGTCATGAAAATGTGTTCCACAAACCCTTACCCATTTGGTTAAGACAAAATTAAGACAAAAAGTGACATTGTACAATTTAAATGTGTCGTCATAAGGAAAATTATATGTTGGCTTTCTTTTCCCCAGGCAAAGGATTGTTAGATAATTTTATAGACAGTATGGTAGCGTAGGGGTTACGTGAGTGGACAAGTAGCCCAGAGGCTTGAACTAATAATCCAGGTAGATGTAAGTTCAAATCCCACCATGGCGGTTTGAGAATTTGAACTCTATCTAAACGATGTGGAGGTAAAAAGCTGATAACAATAACGATGTTGGATTGTCGTGAAAACCCAACAGGCTCACAAATTCGCTTTAGGGACGGAGACCTGCCGTCCTTTCCCTACCCGGTCTGGACTATATGTGACTCCTGTCCCACACCAATGTGGTTGGCTCTGTAGTGGCCTCGCAAAGCACTCTGTTGTCCCAAACCTGAGCAACTCAGGATGGGAAATGAAGGCCAGCCTTTCATTTCCTGAAAATCAATGAAATAAACCCACCATTTCTCAGCTTAAGTTGCAGTTGTTTTGTTTATGCTTTTGTCAATGCCCTCTATCTCCAGTCACCAAGGGCGCAGTGAGCAGTGTAGTCGCCCCTGTGTCTTGTCCCTCCGTCGCTCACCATGTAATGTCATTCTTTGTTCTGCGGCCTTGCACTTTAAGCCGGCTACGACCAGGCAGGCCCACAGCCGAAGTTTCCACATGAATGGTGTCCACTGGGCCAAGATGCTGGAGTGTGCCCACTGCCCGCAGACATGTTCCTCGTAGGTGCCTTCAGGGAGTGAGAGAAATGAACAAAGAAAGTGTTTGTGCAAGTTAGAATTGTTTGAAGCAAACTTGCTTTAATGAGTTTTAAAGATTGTGGGAATCCAAACTTGCTCTTATTTCTACGAGCAAACGAAGAATGACAGACAGGAAAAGAACCATTGGCCCATCCAACCTGTCCCACACAAACGTGATGCCTTGTGTGTCGTGAAACAGACACTCCCCACCCCACCCGGACGCATGTAATCTCCTCGGTGAGGAGCAAGGCCAGATCAAAGCCCAGGCAATCAAAAACTCGTCTCAGAGATTCCTCAGGCCCTGATTAATGCCGTGTAGGTCCTACCTTTTGTATGAGGTAATCTCCGCCCCAGCCAGCAGCAGGTCCACCTCTTGCTTGAAAGAATTTAGTGAATTAGCGTTCACTGCCCCTGCAGCCTGTTCCAGAGGTCTACTATATTCTGGGAAAAGAACCACCTCCTGATATCTAACCTAGTTCTGACCTTACACAACTTGAGATTGTGACCCCTGGTCCTCCCTAAATGATTCCAGTCAATCAATTTGTCCACACCAGCACAATCGAATCCCTTCATCACCTTATAAATCTCAATCAAATCACCCCTAAATGCTTCTCTTTGACCCAAAAATATATTTTAGACTGGGGATTAATGTTGGGGTCCTCCGCTGAGCCTTTTCCAAAGCCTCAATATCACCAATAGTCTCAAATCTGAAAGTATAGCATTCGGAAATATCAGATACACCCATAACTATGATGCTAACCCTTGTCTTACCAGCATTAACGTTGCTATATTCTGGCAATCTCCCTACAGCTGGCCCAATCCTTAAATGTTACATTTCCGTCAGTATGAAGCTTGTCACCCGGTTCGGATTTGCTGGTGTTTAATGACCTGTTACAAAATTGAATTAGATCGCTTCGAACTGAATTTGACACACCCTCTGTGGTTTGAACACACCTCAGCAGCTGACTATGACCTGTCTGCCTACCTGCTTGAGAGAGAATTGCCCAATTTGGGTGTTTGGGTTTTGCTCATGCATGCAAGAATATCTACGGCCAGGCCCACGCAGTTGCACAATTGTTGAGCTGGAATTAACAAGCCTGCAACAAACTCACGATGGCTGGGTCTTTATCACCAGACACTTCCTACCCCCTCCCACCTTCTCCACTGGTTAAATCAGACAGGCCAGCCTGATTATAATATTTAAATGGTGACCCGCCTCCTGAGAGCGGGTTGGCTGCACGCTGACCCCGTCCCGCCTCTGCTTAAACCGGAAGGGGGCAGCTGGAGTCGGGATTGAGATTTTTATCGCTTAAACCTCCACCTGACCCCAACTTACCCGTTTTTTGTAGGTTAAAATTCCACCCCCCCCTCAGGGCCAATAAGGGGACGCCCTCAGGTGCTCAAAACCAGTCCAGGAAATGCCACGGAATAAGTGTTATCTGTAAAACGACTTTGCATTGGTGCTAACATCTCTCTGTATTACCACGGCAACGATGAGGAAGCAATCAGCTCTCCAAAAGCTGTTGGGGAAATGATAAAAGTTATTTGGTAATAATTTTCCTCTCTCCTCCCTCCTAGGGTAAGGGCTTTGAAGAGGATTCTTGTGAAAGGTACCTTGCCACTTTTATTATTGAATCAATTAGATTTCAAGGAAAATGCAGAGGTTTAGATTGAATACTGCGCTTTTCAGCTTTTTATGAAGTATTAGTACAAGGAATTAGATCAACACCATCTGAGAGACTAAAATGATGCCAAAGGCAGTATTTACTGCGATGTCAGAAAGAAAGAAAGACTTACATTTATACAGCACGACCTCTGGACATCCCAAAGTGCTTTAAAGCTAGCGAAGCACTTTTTGAAGTGTAGTCACTGTTGTAATGTAGGAAAAGCGGCAGCCAATTTGCGCACAGCAAGCTCCCACAAACAGCAATGAAATAAATGACCTCTGGAGCAGGGAACATTGAGATACCAAGTGACAAAAGGGTTAAAAGCTTCTTGTTCTCATTAAAACTACCATTGGGCTGTTCTCACAATTGAACAGCACACATTAAATATTCACTGCCTCCTCTACCATCAGCACACCGTGGCTGCAGTGTGTACCATCTACAAGATGCACTGTAGCAACTCGCCAAGGCTTCTTCGGCAGCACCTCCCAAACCCATGACTTCTGCCACCTAGATGGACAAGAGCAGCAGGCGCATGGGAACACTACCACCTCCACGTTCCCCTCCAAGTCACACACCATCCTGACTTGGAAATATATCGCCGTTCCTTCATTGTCGCTGGGTCAAAATCCTGGAACTCCCTCCTTAACAGCACCGTGGGAGCACCTTCACCACACGGACTGCAGCGGTTCAAGAAGGCAGCTCACCACTACCTTCTCAAGGGAAATTAGGGATGGGTAATAAATGTCGGCCTTGCCAGCGACGCCCACATCCCAGGAATGAATATAAAAAAGCCTGACAAAAAGGCAAACAAATCCTTTTTTAGTTTGAGATTAATCAAATTTTCTTTCTCACAAACAAAATTTCTCGTATTTTGTGGAGGGGGTGTAAAGAAGTGTCCGAGCTCAGTTGGTTGGTATGTCAGGATGTTACCGTCAATATATGCAGCAAAGGCCTCGGCCAGGTTCCTGGTTTGTGACCCTCTTTTACTACAGCCTGATTTTATCTGTTTCACAGGAATCCCGTGCAAGAGCAAGGTCATTTGGTAAATCTGAGCGCAATTATCAATTCTACCCAGTAAGTAAAGGCCTTTTAATTTGGCACTATAGCCAAGTGCACTCTATCTTCACCTAAGATTGCCATCTCTGGTTGGACGTATTCCTGGCGATTTCATCACATGACCTCCACCGTCCCGCCATTGTTCTCCCAACACATCCAACCTTGCAGCGCACTGCCTTCCCTCAACAATTGGAAATCAAACAGGCTCCTAGTTACGCGATTGGATGATACTGGACTATCAGCCTTTTTATCCCATCTCCAATATTTTTATAACTGACAAACGTCAGAATATTTATTCATTAGAAAATGAAAATAATCACAATTTTTTTATAGATCGATCATGATAAATTAATTTTCACTTGGTGAAGCATGAGTTTAATAAGGGGCAGCCGACATGGATTTGTTAAGTTAAGAACATAAGAATTAGGAGAAGAAGTAGTCTAAGGCCCTTCGAGCCTGATCCGCCATTCAATAAGATCATGGCTGATCTTCGACCTCAACTCCAATTTCCCACCCGATCCCCGTATCCCTTGATTCACCTATACTCCAAAAATCTATCTATCTCAGCCTTGACTAAACTTAATGACTCAGCATCCACAGCCCTTTGGGGTAGAGAATTCCAAAGATTCACAACCCTCTGAGTGAAGAAATTCCTCCTCATCTCAGTCTTAAATGGCCGACCCCTTATCCTGAGACTATGCCCCCTAGTTCTAGACTCAACAGTCACAGGAAACAACCTCTCAGCATCTACCCTATCAATCCCCCTCAGAATCTTACATGTTTAAATGAGATCACCTCTCATTCTTGTAAACCCAGAGAGTATAGACCCAATCTACTCAATCTCTCCTCATAGGACAACCCTCTCACCCCAGGGATCAATCCATTGAACATTTGTTGCACTGCCTCTAAGGCATATTTGTCCTTTCTCAGATAAGGAGACCGAAACTGTACACAGTACTCCAAGTGTGATCTCATCAAAGCCCTGTACAATAGTGAGACTTTCTTACTCTTGTACTTGAAGGCAAATCATGTATGATTAACCTGACTGAGCTCCTTGATGAAGCAAGAGAGTGGGAGGTAGTGCAGTAGATGTTGTATATATAAACTTTCAAAAGGCATTTGATAAGGTACCACATAGCAGACCTATTCGGAAAATAGAAGCGCGTGGTATTAAAAGAACAGTGGTAATGTCGGGACATAGCAAGGATGAAACCTTTCTAAATCACTGGTTAGGCCTCAGCTGGAGTATTGTGTACAATTCTGGACACCAGACTTTAGAAAGGATATCAAGGCCTTGGCGAGGGTGCAGAGGATGTTTACCAGGATGATACCAGGAATGAGGGACTTCAGTTATGTGGAGGGACGAGAGACACTGGGATTGGTCTCTTTCAAGCAGGGAAGGTTAAGGGGAGACCGAATAGAGGTATTCAAAATTATGAAGGGTTTTATAGAGCAAATAGGGAGAAATTATTTCCTCTGGCAAGTGGGTAGTAGCCAGAGGTCATAGATTTAAATAATTGGCAAAAGAACTAGAGGGAAAATTGGAGTTATTATTTCACACAGAAGGTTGTTATGATTTGGACCGCACTAGATGGAAGTGCAGTTGAATCAGATTCCATGGGAACTTTCAAATAGCAATTGGACATGTAGTTGAAGTGGACTAATTTTCAGGGTTATGGGGACAAAGCTGAGACGTGGGTCTAAATTGGACAACTCTTTCAAAAAGCCGGCACAGGCACAACAGGCCGAGTGGCCTCCTTCCATGCTGTAAGATTCTATGATATTTTAAATAGTTGATAGATGATTGATCATAGATAGATCAATAGATAGATAGATTGATAATTGATAGGTAGATAATAGAAAAAGTAATAGATGATAGATCAATTGATAGATATGTGAAAGATAATTAAGATAGGTCTGTAGATATTATTGTTAATAATGTTTAGTACCTGGCCCTGTTCTTTTACGACTTAAACACTTCAGCTAACAATGACTTTGACATCCTGGAGACAGGGCCCACATCATTCAAATTCAAATATTAAAAGACTGGGGGAAAGGTATCAAAATGTTGTAATCGGGAGAGTTCAAATCAAGAAAAATAAACTTAAAATAATCAAACTAGAGGAAAGAAAATGAGAAACTGATGCCAGAGGCAGCAGTAAGGTGTTTGAATCATTTGAATTGTTTGTTTTAGTTTATTGTGCTTGTATAAGGTTAACAGTAAGTCAGAATAATGCTATTGCTGATATGAATATGTTTTTATTACTGTAATGTTAGTGTCTGTCCTGGTACCACATGACATGAGCTGAAATCTAAACAAAATGGCTGCTGCAGTTACCCTCAGCTCTGGCACCTGTAGAATAAATTAACATTTTGTTCCAAAAATGCTGGACATCAAAGATTTTAATGACTTTCAATCACATTTTGTTAAAAGTATGCATTGTTGCTCTTTCTAAAAGGAATCTTCTCATTAACTGCAGGGATACGTTAGCGCCTCGTGAAGGTATCCAAAGAAGCCTTCAAATATTTACCCACTGCCTCCGTGTCGCTCTCGAGTAAGTATGATAATCTTGTGGTGATTAAAACTATCCCTGGCTGCTTTCCAATCATTCTGCTTGGATCTTGGATGATAGCATCCTGAATTCCCTGTATCTGATCACACAGAAGACCACAGATATTAGCTTTGGATCAGTGAGTAACACTCTCGCCTCTGAGTCAGAAGGTTGTGGGTTTAAATCACATTCCAGAGATTTGAGCAGGTAACCCAGGTTGACACCTCAGTGCAGTACTGGTAGAATGCTGTTCTGTCGGAGGTTCCATCTTTCGGATGAGATGGTAAAACAAGGCCTCGTCTACTCTCTCAGGTGGACGCACAAGATCCCACGGCACTTTTTCGAAGCAGAATAGGGGAATTATTTCCAGTGGCCTGGCCAATATTTATCCCTCAACCAACATCAGTAACAGATTTTCTGGTCATTATCACCTTACTGATTGTGGGAGCTTGCTGTGCGCAAATTGGCTGCTGTGTTTCATACATTACAACAGCAACTACACTTCAAATGTACTTCATTGGCTGTAGAGTGCTTTGGGGCAAATACAAATGCAAATACTTTCTCCCTTCTTCCTTTAACAGGCACATTGCAAACATCCCATCCTGTATAAACTAGAGCCAAGATTTCCACTTTATGTCACATGTAGTGAAGTTGTAAGCATGTCAATAAGGACTGAATTTATGAATTTTCTACATAGTCTGCACAGAAAATCTCCCTGTTATGTGTCGTGCAGTTGGGGGATGATGGCCTGGCATGAGATGTTGGGTTGGAACTGCAATGTGCTATGGATTGTGTTGATTCCTTTCAGTTATGGACCCAAGCCATGGGGAGGTTCCAAGTGTGGAGAATAAAACCACTAAAGTGTAGGACCGCAATCTTTTGGAGTTTGCAGCAGAGGATTGCTTTGTAATATGTCCTTACTATACAGTACAAATGCACACGAGGTCCATACTTGAGAGAAGGTCACTCTGTGACCAGTCCTTTATTAGCCAGCACTGAAGTGAAGAAGGTGGGTGGAGCTTCCCCTTTTATACCTGAAAGTCCAGGTTAGGAGTGTCTCCCACAAGTTCACCACCTAGTGGTCAGTGTTCTCACGGTGTACAACTTAGGTCAGTTTATACATGGGTTGCAATGACAGTTGAATACATGACATCACCTCCCCCCTAAAGTCTTATTGGGATCACAGGTTAAGTCCCTCTAGTGGTTTACGCTCCCTTGTAGAGCGCCTGAGTTGGGGCTCCGGTTGTTGGGCGCTGGCCTGAGTGTCTGCTGTTTGCGGTGCCTCAGGCCTATCCAGACTGCCCACAGTGACTGGGCTCTCCTCCACTTGGTTCCTGTGGTGGAGTCTACATCATGTTCTTCCTCTGTTTCTTCTATGAGCTTGCTGAACTTCCTTTTTGTTTGATCCACGTGTTTGCGGCAGATTTGTCCATTGGTAAGTTTAATTACCAGAATCCTATTCCCGTCTTCAGAAATCACAGTGCCTGCGAGCCATTTGGGGCCTGCAGCGTAGTTGAGGACAAAGACAGGGTCATTGACGTCAATACATCACGCCCTCGCATTCCCGTCATGGTAGTCACATTGTGACCGGCGCCTGCTCTCAACAATTTCTTTCATGGTGGGGTGTATAAGGGATAACCTGGTTTTGAGCATCCTGGTGAAACCCCTGTGAGCGAGTGTGGTTGGGATCTATTGGCCAACAGGAGGCGTGATAAGCGGCTTTGTAGGGAATCCCGTTGGATTCTGAGCATCCCCTGTTTGGTTATCGGCACTGCTCGTTCCACCTGGCCGTTTGAGGCCGGCTTGAACGGTGCCGTTCTGACATGGTTGATACCATTTCCTGCCATGAAGTCTTGGAATTTAATGCTTGTAAAGCACGGGCCATTGTCGCTGACCAAGACGTCTGGTAGACCATGGGCGGCGAACATTGCCCGTAGACTTTTTACCGTGGCAGAGGATGTGCTTGAATTGAGAATGTCACACTCGATCCATTTGGAGTAGGCGTCCACTACAACCAAAAACATTTTTCCCATGAAATGACCTGCATAGTCCGCATGGATGCGTGACCATAGCTTGGCAGGCCAGGACCAGGGGCTAAGGGGGGCTTCCCTGGGCACATTGCCCAGCTGGGCACACATGTTGCACCTGCGAACACAAAATTCCCTGGCCACCAAACGTGTGACCTGGCAATTGCCTTCATCATGACAATGCCTGGGTGCTCATTGTGGAGTTCTCGGATGAACACCTCTCTGCCCATCTGGGGCATGACTACTCAGTTTCCCCATAGTAGGCAATCGGCCTGAATTGAGAGTTCATCCTTGCGCCTGTGAAATGGTTTAAATTCCTCAGGGCATGCCCCGTACTTGGCTGCCCAGTCCCTATTCAGGACACATTTCTTAACTAAAGACAGTAGCGGGTCTCTATTTGTCCAGACTTTGATCTGATGGGCTGTCACGGGTGAGCCTTCGCTTTCGAAAGCTTCAACAGCCATGACCATCTCAGTTGCCCCCTCGGTGGTGTCTAGTGGGAGCCTCCTGAGTGCATCGGCGCAGTTTTCAGTGCCCGGTCTGTGCCGAATTGTATAGTCATAGGCGACTAACATGAGTGCCCACCTCTGTAAGTGGGCCGATGCATTTGCATTTATGGCCTTGTTGTCGGCCAAAAGGGACGTTAGGGGTTTGTGATCTGTCTCCAGCTCAAATTTCCTGCCAAACAGGTACTGGTGCATTTTTTTTACTGCATATACACATGCAAGCGCTTCCTTTTCTACCATCCCGTAGCCCCGTTCTGCCTGGGACAGACTTCTGGAGGCATAAGCTACCGGCTGTAACTGACCCTTGGCATTAACATGCTGGAACACACACCCGACCCCAAAGGGCGACGCATCGCACGTTAAAACAAGTTTCTTACATGGGTCATACAGCGTTAACAGATTGTTGGAGCATAACAAATTGCGTACTCTATCAAAATCGCTTTCCTGGCAGTCCCCCCAGACCCATTTGTGACCTTTCCATAGGAGCACGTGTAGCGGCTCTAACAGCGTGCTCAATTTGGGAAGAAAGTTACCAAAATAGTTCAGGAGCCCCAGGGACGAACGCAGCTCTGTCATGTTGCGGGGTCTAGGTGCTCTCTGGATCACTTCCGTTTTGGACGCAGTAGGTCTAATCCTGTCTGCTGCTACCCTCATCCCCAGGAATTCTACCTCTGGAGCACTTTGCCTTTTTCAGTCGCAGACCTACCCGGTCCAGTCTGCATAGCACCTCCTCCAGGTTGTGGAGGTGTTCTTCAGTATCGCAACCCGTGATGAGGATGTTGCCTTGAAAAACCACCGTCCTTGGAATCGACTTGAGGAGGCTTTCCATGTTTCGTTGAAAGATCGCGGCGGCCGAGCGAATCCCAAACGGACATCTGTTGTACTCAAACAACCCCTTGTGTGTCGTGATGGTGGTCAACTTCTTCGACTCACTTGCCAGCTCCTGGGTCATGTAAGCTGAGGTCAGATCCAATTTTGAAAAAAGTTTGCCACCGGATAGCGTCGCAAAGAGGTCCTCCGCTCTCGGTAGCGGGTACTGGTCTTGGAGTGACACCCGATTGATGGTGGCCTTGTAATCACCACATATCCTGACCGACCCATCTGCCTTGAGCACCTGCACAATCGGGCTCGCCCAGTCACTGAATTCGACTGGCGAGATGATGCCTCAGCAGGCGGTCCAATTCTCATTCTATCTTTTCCCGCATCACGTACGGCACCGCTCTGGCCTTGTGGTGTACTGGCCTGGCATCCGGGTTTATGTAAATCACTACCTTGGTCCCCATAAAAGTGCCAATGCCGGGTTGAAATAGTGAGTCAAATTTGTCCAGGACCTGTGAGCATGATATTTGCTCCACAGAAGAAATTGCATTGACATCGCCCCATTTCCAGCTTATGACAGCAAGCCAACTCCTCCCCAGCAGTGCGGGACCATCCCCCGGGACAATCCAGAGTGGCAATCTGTTCTCGGAATCTGTGTGGGTCACGACTACCGTGGCGCTGCCTAGCACCAGAATGATCTCCTTTGTATATGTCCGTAGCTGTGCGTCAATCGGCACTAATTTTGGCCTCCTGGCCTTGGGCGCCCACAACTTGTCGAACTGTTTGATACTCATCAGGGACTGGCTGGCCCCCGTGTCTAGCTCCATTGATACTGGGATGCCATTGAGGAGCACTTTCATCATTTTCGATGGCGTCCTGGTGTATGAACTATATATGTGCTCCACATGAACTCGCTGAACTTCAGCTTCCAGCGATTTCCCCCAGTGTCCATTTGGCCTCATAGGGCTTACATCGGGCCCGTCCTCCTCGTACAGCAACCTGGCTGCAGGCTTCCTGCACATACGCACCAAGTGACCGCTGACGTTGCACTTTCTGCAGGTATATTGCTGATACCTGCAAGCTCTGGCTGTGTGTTTGCCTCCACACCTCCAACATGAGCCGTTGTTGGAAACAAAAGGTCCATTACCAGCCAATCGTCTCTGACTGTCTCAGTAACTGTCCTTAAGCGCACCATTGACAGGTGTTGATAGCCCCATTACTGGCTGCATTGTCCCTTGCGATGGCATGAATCGCCGTTCAGCTAGCCATTGTCTCTGTTGAATTCCCCCTTTGGGTTCGACTACATGCTCGGGCATGTCCGATTGCCCCTGCTTGCTTGGAGAACTGTGTGCCGTGTTAACAATGTTGACTCCCTGTCCATTTACTGCATTTAAACCAAGAAATTTGTCAAACATCATTCTGGTCTCTTCCTCCCCTGAGATAAATGTCTGGGCCATCAAAGCCGCTGTTTCCAGGGTCAAGTCTTTAGCCTCAATTAGTTTCCTAAAAACCCCAGCGTGCCCGATGCCCTCAATAAAAAAGTCTTGCAGCATCTCCGCTCTGCATGCATCTGGGAACATACATAGGCTCGCCAGTCGCCGGAGGTCTGCCACGAAGTCTGGAACGCTTTGCCCTTCTCGCCGCCGGTGCGTGTAAAACCGGTGTCTCGCCATGTGCATGCTGCTCGCCGGTTTAAAGTGTTCCCCGATCAACTTACGGAGCTCTTCAAAAGTCTTGTCTGCGTCTTCTCTGGCGCTAGAAGGTCCTTCATCAGGGAGTACGTCCTGGATCCACAAACCGTCAGGAGATGAGCCCTGCATTTGTCGGTCGAATCCTGTCGCAGCCATTCCTTAGTGACAAAACTTTGCTGTAGTCTCTCAATAAAGTCGTCCCAATCATCACCAACACAGTACCTCTCATCTGTGCTGCTAGTGGCCATGCTCGCGTGGTTTAAATCCCAGTTTCTCATCGCCAATAATATATCCTTACTATACAGTACAAATGCACACGAGGCCCATACTTGAGAGAAGGTCACTCTGTGACCAATAACCTTTATTAGCCAGCACTGAAGTGATGAAGGTGGGTGGAGCTTCTCTTTTTATACCTGAAAGTCCAGGTTAGGATGTCTCCCACAAGTTCACCATCTAGTGGTCAGTGTTCTCACGGTATACAACTTAGGTCAGTTTATACATGGGTTACAATGACAGTTGAATACATGACACTTTGTTTTTCCTCTCTGATGCTTCATTCTTGTTCCCCTCCTCCTGCCAAATTGGTTTGAACCCTCCTCCATAGCACTAGTTAACCTCCCAACATGGGCCACGAGTCCTGGCTGTTCCACTTTCCCCAGCAGAATTTTCTGCCCCCTCACAGTGACATCCTTTAGCCTGGCACCAGGGAAGCAACACACCATGTGAGATTCACGTTGGCAGGTGCAGAAACACCTGTCCATCCCCCTGAATATTGATTCCGCTATGGCAACTGCATGTCTACACATCGCTGTGACCCCCCCCTGTGCAGTCATGGGAGTTCCCTCTCCCAAGGGTGGATTTCAGTCAGATGTATGCAAGCGATGGCTCAAGATCTCATTACAGCCTTGGTCAAAACATGGACAGAAGAGCTGAAATCCAGATGAGAGGCGAGAGTGACTGCGCTTGACATCAAGGCAGCATTCAAGAACATAAGAATGTAAGAAATAAGAGCAGGAGTCGGCCATTTGGCCCCTCGGGCCTTCTCCCCCATTCAATGAGATTATGGCTGATATTCTACCTCAACTCCACTTTCCTACATTATCCCCATAGCCCTTGATTCTTTTAGTATCCAAAAATCTATCAATCTCTGTCTTGAATATACTCAATAACTGAGCCTCCATACCCTTCTGGGATAGAGAATTCCAAAGATACACCACCCTCTGAGTGAAGAAAGTTCTCCTCGTAAGAACATAAGAACATCAGAAATAGGAGCAGGAGTAGACCATAAGGCCCCTCGAGCCCCTCAATAAGATCATGGCTGATCCGATTGTGGACTCAGCTCCACTTCCCTGCCCGCTCCACATAACCCTTGATCCCTTATTATTCAAAAATGTGTCTATCTCCGCCTTAAATATATTCAATGACCCAGCCTCCACAGCTCTCTGAGATAGAGAATTCCAAAGATTCATGACCCTCTGAGAGAAGAAATTCCTCCTCATTTCCGTTTTAAATGGGCGACCTCTTATTCTGAAACTATGCCCCCTAGTTCTAGATTCCTCCACAAGGGGAAACATTCCCTCTGCATCTACCCTGTAAAGCCCCATCAGAATTTTATACATTTCAATAAGATCACCTCTCATTTTTCTGAACTCCCAACCTGCTCAACCTTTCTTCATAAGACAACCCTTCATCTCAGGAATCAACCTTGTGTACTTTCTCTGAACTGCCTCCAATGCAAATATATCCCTCCTTAAATAAGGAGACCAACTATATGCAGTACTCCAGGTGTGGCCTCACCAATACTCTGTACAGTTGTAGCAGGACTTCCATACTTTTATACTCCATCCCCCTTGCAATAAAGGCCAACATTCCATTTGCCTTCCTAATTACTTGCTGTACCTGCATACTAACTTTTTGTGTTTCATGCACAAGGACCCCCAGGTCCGTCTGTACCTCACTCTTTTGTAGTCTCTCTCCATTTAAATAATAATTGTCTTTTTTATTTTTCCTACCAAAGTGGATAACCTCACACTTTCCCACATTATACTCCATCTGCCAAATGTTTGTCTATTCACTTAGTCTACCTATATCCCTTTGCAGATTCTCTGCGTCCTCCATATAACTTGCTTTTCCACTTATCTTTGTATCATCAGTCCTAAATCTTAGTCCTCAATGGCCAACCCCTTATTCTGAGACTGTGACCCCCAGCCAAAGGAAACATCCTCCCTGCATCTACACTGTCAAGCCCTGTAAGAATTTGACTGAGTGTGGCATCAAGGAGCCATAGTAACATTGAAGTCAATGGGAATCAGGCGGAAAACTTTCCAATGACTGGAGTCATACCTAACACAAGGAAAGATAGTTGTGGATGTTGAAGGTCAATCATTCCAGCCCCAGGAAATTACTGCAGGAGTTCCTCAGGGCAGTGTCCTAGGCCCAACCATCTTCAGTTGCTTCATCAATGACCTTCCTTGCATCATAAGATCAGAAGTGGGGATGTTCGCTGATGACTGCACATTGTTCAGTGCCATTCACAATTCCTCAGATAATGAAGCAGTCCATGCCCACATGCAGCAAGACCTGGACAACATTCAGGCTTGGACTGATAAGTGGCAAATAATATTTGCGCCACAAAAGTGCCAGGCAATGACCATCTTCAACAAGAGAGAGTTTAACCATCTCCCCTTGACATTCAATATCATTACCATTGTCAAATCCCTCTCCATCAACATCCTTGGGGTCACCATTGGCCAGAAACTTAACTGAACCAACAACATCAATAATATGGCTACGAACAGGTCAGAGGGCTGGGTATTCTGCAGCGATTGACTCATCTCCTGACTCCCCAAAGCCTTTCCACCATCTACAAGGACATGTCAGCAGTGTGATGGAATACTCTCCACTTGCCTGGATGAGCATAACTCCAACAACACTCGAAGCTCGACACCATCCAGGACAAAGCAGCCCGCTTGATTGGCACCCCATCCATTACCTTAAACATTCACTCCCTCCACCACTGGTGCACCGTGGCTGCAGTGTGTACCATCTAGAAGATGCACTGCAGCAACACAGCAAGGAATCCTTGACAGCACCTCCCAAACCCACAACCTCTCTCACTTAGAAGGACAAGGGCAGCAGGCGCATGAGAACACCATCACCTCCACGTCCCCTCCAAGCCACACACCATCCTGACTTGGAAATATATCAACCGTTCCTTCATCGTCGCTGGGTCAGAATCCTGGAACTCCCGCCCTAACAGCACTGTGGGAGCACCTTTACCACATGGACTGTAGCAGTTCAAGAAGGCAGCTCCCCACCTTCTCAAGGGCAATTAGGGATGGACAATAAATACAGGGCTTTGCCAGCGATGCCCACATCTCAAGAATGAATTAAAAAAATCACAGCTTTTCGCACCATCTCATACATAAATACTCAGTGAAAGACTGAAATGAGATAACAAAGTATCTATTGACATAGATCGTTATAGTTCCAGTGAAAAATAGTTTCAGTGGCTGCGTCATTAACCCTCGGTGAGCTCAATAACATACCAAACCCCTCTTTGTCTCAGAGCTAATTGTCTGTCTTGACGACTGCTGTGTTGTTGGGGTTAGGTGCTCGCTCTTTGGGAGCATGGTGCGGTGTGTTGGAGCAAGCTTGGATGTTCGGGAAGAGTACTGCAGTATGGGGGTGGGCAGAGGTGTAATGGCTGTGTACAAATTAAAGCAATGGCTATAACCTGAGAATTCACAATACACAGTGGTGCTCACGCAGTCTTTTAACTTGTGTATACACAATAGTTGGGTTGAGTTGTGAAGCAATAGTTGGCATCAGAAAACTTTGCTCAGCGGTTGATTAATCTGGAAAATTGCATGCAGTGCTCTTTAAGCATGTTGATGGGCCAAACTTCCCCAACGCAACATGTACTTAACTCAAAACATCAGGCAATGTGCAAAGGTGACAGATACAAACTACCTTCAGCATAGCTGGATTAGTGACTCATTCACTGTGTATTCGAGTAAAAGGGACCTATGCCAGTTAAAGGGACCTATTCCAGTAAAAGGGACCTATTCTAGTTAAAGGGACTGATCCCAATGAAAGGGACCTATTCCAATGCCTGGTCCTCACACAACTTGTACCTCTATAAACTCTAATATTGTTCAAATACTCGATGGGCCAAAGGAAGCTTCTTAAGGATTGAAGGGGCCCTCTCTTCAAGAGAATGCCGTTGAATATTTGCGTGGGTTCTTCCGATTGTCTGTTGTAACTTTGGCGGAAGAGGTATGGAACCCCGGAGATATGCCCATTTCCCCAAGGTTCTGCGAACCTTCCACTAAAGCTACGGCAGTCGAATGGGAGAACCCCCGCGGAAATTGAACCCCAGTGCCTTTACAATTGCATTGACATCACTCTCCATTAAAAATGGTGAACGGTTCTTCCCCCCCCAACCCCCTTCTCTCCCCCTTCCCCCTAGCATTAGCAAAAGATTTACCAAATAGTTCTTCCTGAAGATAGTGCTTCTTAACATTGCTGCTCTGTGGACCCCACATACCCACATGATGATGTGCTCGTTATCAAAAAGATGAGTCACTACTGGGAAGTCCCTGCCTCATTCCAACAGGGTCATTCCGACAGAGAGATTCCTCCGATGTATCAAATAGGCTTTGAGTAAAGTATTCTATATAAAATTTAACTGACCTCACAGATCCCTCTCTAACCTCCTCACTTTAGTCGCATTGGTGCAATATAGGGTGTGAAGGGCTAATAGAGTGTCAGCTTCAGCTCAGTGAGTAACACACTCTCCTCTCAGTCAAAAGTTTGTGGGTTTGAGCCCCATGCCAGAGATTTAAGCTCACAATCCAGGTTGGCACTTCAGTGCAGTACTGAGGGAGTGCTGCACTGTCAAAGGATGAGATGCTAAACCAATGGATGCAAAGGAGTTTCTGCTGATGTCCTGGACAATATTTATTCCTCAACCAATACCTAAAACAAATTATCTGGCCATTTATCTCATTACTGTTTGTGGGGCCTTGCTGTGCGTGGATTGGCTGCTGCGTTTCCCACATTACAACAGTGACTACACTTCAAAAATACTTGTGTATGCAGACTATGGATGTACTCTCTGTGTAGTCACTGTGTGGTTGCATAAGATGGAGACTTTTTTCCTGATGTACTATCAATAAGGTTTACACTGTGCGTATACATGCTGGCACCACTAGAGGGTGCAACTGGTGGAGTCCGGGGGGTTTCCTGCCCTGGTGGCAGGGCCCAGTATAAAAGGCTGCACACTATGCTTGTGCCTCACTCTGGGGTTTGGAATAAATGACCAAGGTCACTACAGTTTGAGTACAACCATTGCCTCATGGAGTCATTCATAAGTACATTATGGACATAATAATACTTATATGGGACGTCCTGAGGTTGTGAAAGTCGCCATATAAATGCAAGTCTTTCTTTGATAATTTACTACTGTGATCCTCTTAATAAAACCTCTCCTTCGTCACAAAGCAACATAGCAATTATGATGAAGAGGGTAGGTGGGCTAACCTATTCATAGGCCTCTGACTGAGTCAATCTGAACTGTTCTCTAGAAAGTAGACAACTACCTAGCAACAGGTCTCTCTCCCTCACTGCTTCACATGTGGCTGAGTGAGTAATTGAGTTGCACTGTATGAAATTCAGCCAGCATGATCCCAGATTCAATCCCTGGGCTGTGCTCAGTTAGCTAATCTTAGCAAAGGGTTTGTATTCGGTACATTACATTTGGCCCCAGTGTTTGGAGATTTGGAAGGGGAAAAATAAGCCAAGGTTCTCTTCCTGAACATTGCCTATAGAACGATAGAGGTTTGTAGTACAGAACAAGGCCATTTGGTCCATCGTTTCTGTGCCAGCATTTTGCTGGACCAATCCCAAACTAAACCCACTCTTCCACTCTCGCCTTACGTGTGTGCCATCTACAAGATGCACTGCAGCAACTCGCCAAGGTTTCTTCAGCAGGCACCTCCCAAACCCATGACCTCTACCACAAGGGTAAGGGCAGGCAGCAGGCGCATGGGAGCACCATCACCTGCAAGTTCCCCTTCAATTTACCCACCACCCTGACCTGAAAATATATCGCTGTTCCTTCATCGTCGCTGGGTCAAAGTCCTGGAACTCCCTCCCTATCAGCACTGTGGGAGTACCTTCACCACATGGACTGCAGTGCTTCAAGAAGGTGACTTACCAACACCTTCTCAAGGGCAATTAGGGATTGGCAATAAATGCTGGCCTTGCCAGCGACGCCCACATCCCAGGAACGAATCAAAAAAAGACCCTGTTTCTTACTTTGCTTCAAATATTTATCCAATTTTCCCTTATAAGATGCAATGGTCACTGACTCAAACACTGCCTGTGGATCCAGAAAACCTCTGTGCAAACAAATTGCAACAAGCCTCCCTCCTCACTCTTTTCATAACAAGTGTCCCTTGCTGGAAAGTGCAAGTTTAGTGCAGCACTGGATGAGAACATGACTGTAACTGGTTGCGGCACTCCCAACATGGCAGACAGCTTGCGAATACTCAATCTCCAGCCTCATGCATGATGAATGACCACTTGGGAAAGATATTTGAGTGCAGCCAGCACCTATACAAGAGTATTCCAGAATCACAGTGTTGAGCAAAGGAGATAAGACAATGTAGGATCGGGCCCACCTCCCCCCAGCCTCCCCACCCCCCTTTTGTGCTGTATTTGGAGGTGGTGACTTCAGCTCACTGTCATCTTACAGCTGAGGTCAGGAGTCAGTGACATTTAGGGAGGTGGTAGAGTGAGGAGGGGAGCAGGTTCTCCAGCCTGTACTCTGCCTTGGAATAGCTCTCCCTCCTTACTCTTCGTTCTGATAAGCTGACAATTCACAGTGGGCAAAGTCTCAAAAACAATCTTTAACTTCCATCTGTTTTTAAGTAGGGTATCCAACCACCCGGATAAGGAAGTGGGGAACTCTGATGACAATCACATAGCGATCAACATGTTCATGTTACTGCAATCCATTAGGTACGTTTCTCATACTTGTTACATTCGATTGACTATGTCCTGTAAATCACTTTGTTCCCCGCCCCCCTCCACTTACTCAAAAATGCACATCCATTGTGTATTCGCCTTCCCTTCTGACTCATTCCGGTAACAGTATGTGAGGCTGCTTTGTGGCTTTGGCTGCAACTTTATTATGGTGACATTTTAATTACTCTGTCGGAAAGTAGTCCATTTTGCTCTCTCCTTTTGCGCCACCAACGCAAACTTTGACACTAGCACTGAATTCTGCGCTGGGTCCTAAACACGCTGCAAACAGGCGGACAGTGGTGATGTCTGCAGCTCTTAAAGGGATGCACACATCGTTCAGGTAAGTTTGAATTTGAGGCTTTGGACTTTTTTTTTGTTGATTTTGTTAAAATGGTGGCTTGCTGCAATAGATGTGAAACGTTTTTTTAAGTTATAGGGAGTTCTGCTGGACACTTGCAAGGACTCGGATGGTAAAAGGTCTTTGAGAAGACAGAACATGCTGCGAATACTCAGCAGGTCACACAACATCCGTGGAGAGAAAAACAGAGTTCACATCTCAGGTCAACATGCTGCCTGACTAGCTGAGTATTTCCAGCATTTTATGCTGTCATTTCACATTGTCAGCATTCACTAATACTCAATCTCCAGCCTCATGCATGATGAATAACCACTTGGGAAAGATATTTGAGTGCAGCCAGCAGCTATACAAGAGTATTCCAGAATCAGAGACTTGAGCAAAGGAGATAGGAGGAGGAAGACGCAGAAGAGGAGGAATCAGAAGGAAGGATGCATCCCAGACAACCCCTTTGTGGCCGGGATATCCAGGATGGAATCATCTGCCTGTGGTACCACTGGCTGGGCAGGCTGCCTCTCCTTAATGATCCACTGGCTTCTCCGAGCTCGTCCAGGCCAACATGCCCAGCATTGAAGCACTGACCACACTTGATCAGCTCCGCTGGGCAGGCCACATTGTTCGCATGCCAGACACGAGACTCCCAAAGCAAGCGCTCTACTCGTAACTCGTCCACAGCAAACGAGCCAAAGGCGGGCAGAGGAAACGTTACAAAGACACCCTCAAAGCCTCCCTGATAAAGTGCGACATCCCCACTGACACCTGGGAGTCCCTGGCCATAGACCGCCCTAAGTGGAGGAAGTGCATTCGGGAGGGCGCTGAGCTCGAGTATCGTCGCCGAGAGCATGCAGAAATCAAGCGCAGGCAACAGAAGGGGCATGCAGCAAACCAGGCTCCCTGCCCACCCTTTCCCTCAACAATTATCTGTCCTACCTGTGACAGAAAACTGTGGTTCTTGTATTGGACTGTACAGCCACCTAAGAACTCATGCTTAGAGTGGAAGCAAGTCTTCCTCGATCCCGAGGGACTGCCTATGATGAGCCATACAGGAGGGCGGGTATTACTGTAGACCATGAGCTTGGTGGCAGTTTTGAGGACCTGGTCTTCAAACACTCTTTTCCTCAAGCGGCCGAAGGCTACATTGGAGGCGGTTTTGAATCTCGTCGTCAATGTCTGCTCTTGTTGATAAGAGACTCCCGAGGGATGGGAAATGTTCAACGTTGTCCAGGGCCGCGCTGTGGATCTTGATGATTGGGGGCAGTGCTGAGTGGCAAGGACAGGTTGGTGGAGGACCTTTGTCTTATGGATGTTTAGCGTAAAGCCCATGCTTTCGTACGCCTCAGTAAATACGTCGACCATGGCCTGGAGTTCAGCCTCTGTATGTGCGCAGATGCAGGCGTCTCAACGACTATCTGTTCCACCTGTGACAGGGTCTGTGGCTCTTGTATTGGACTGTTCAGCCATCTAAGGACTCATTTTAAGAGTGGAAGCAAGTCTTCCTCGATTCTGAGGGACTGCCTATGATGCTAATGACTGGCTGAATTTGTTGGGTGTGTGAAATGAGGAAGGCACAAGAATGGAGTTTTGCTGATGGGAGGGTGGGAAAGCAAGTGGTGCATGCCAGAAGGAGGATAATGTACAAGAACACCCACACCTTGTATCCTTTCAGCCCCGCCGCTGGCCAAGGGCTCAACCATGCCCCTGCCAAGAATGGCCTGCAAGGGAGTGAGATGAGGCTAGGAATGGAAGATGTGCCATTGGTGCAGATTGTTGGTTGGTGAGTGATTGGGAGTTGTGCATTGAGCAGTGTGTGAGGCTAGTGGTGCAGTTGGTAGGATACGGCTTTTGAAGATGCATTCACTGACTTTGACCAGTGATCTGAGGTCATGAAGCTTCTTTAAGCACTGGAGCCAGATGGTGGGGATGACACTGCTGGCAGTGACGGCCTTAGTGATGTACTCCCACATCGTTTTTTCTGGAGGGTTTCTTGGCCCCCTGTGGGTAGAGAGCCTGTCCTGTAGTGTTGGCCCCCTGTACAAAGTTTGAGCGCTAGTGCGAGATCCTGGGTGCCCCATTCCCTGGCTTGCTGAGGCATTTGTGGTAGTGCAGTTTTCCCATTTGTTGAGGTTAGGAAGGTGTCACATTTGGAACTTTAAAAAAATAATGGCGCAGAAATTCCTCTGGGGGGTCTTCCCACGGGCAATTGCCTCCTCGCTGGAGAGTTTTTACGAAAGTTGCTGGTGGTCTAGGAGGCGCCCTGATTTCCGATAGGGAGGCCTTTTCCTCCCGCGCTGCGAAGCGCGCTCCCGCCCAGAGGGTTCCGACGCAGAAGATGCAGTCACGTGTGACCACTCAGCCAATCAGGGAGGTAGTTCACAGGTCCCCATTAATAGCACTGAGACTCACGTAACTACGAGTTCTCAGTGCTATTAATGGGGGGAAAAAAATAAACACACTAATAAAAAATAAAAAATAAAAAACAGACCTCACATAATTAAACTTAATTGAAATTTAAGTTAATAAATGCCTTAGAAAAAAACAATGCATTTCTGATTTTTTTTTAAGTTTTGTAATTCGGGCTAAAAATAAACTTCCCTTAGTGAGCAGAGTTTTTAATAATACAATGTGTTTATTTTATTTTATTGTGTTTATGTGTGTTTTAAAACACTTGTGCTTTTTCAGGCGCAAGAATTTTGAGGATATTTGCTGGGCAAGATATGGATAAATCCTGCAAATGTGCCCTTGCAAATGTCCTCGCTCCCGATCTGCGGATGATCTGTCGAGCTCCAGCCTGACAGATAGGAAAAGCCGGGTTTCAGCACATGTGCATTGCGCACTGCACTGAAAACCGGCTTTTCCGATGCCTTCCCGGGTCCGTAAACACTCCGTACGGGGCCCGGGACGTCGGAATTTCTACTCCATTGAATATTTCTTAAAAGGCAGAAAGGGCTGAAAAATGTATTGCTTCATTGCATTTTATTTTGTATTGCTTCAGTGTGCATGGCCCCTTTAAATCTCAGAACTCTTCATTGCCCACAATCCCTTGCGAGCTCCACATTTGCTCACAGAGGCTGTGGGAAGATGCAATGCCGGACCTGGACAGAAACTTCGTCACGAATCCCTCCAGCAACGCCACCAGGACAGAAATATTCAATATTTTAAAAGAAGTTCCGGATGTGAATATTCAGCTGTTAAAGCTGAATTACCTTCCGAATCTCAACAAATGGAAAGCTGCCTCTGCACTGACACAAATGGCTCAGCCAGCCAGAATGGGGCATCCAGGGTCTCACAGGCCGCACCTCAGAGAGGCCCTCTACCCACAGGGGCCAGGAGACCCTCCAGAAAAACCGATGTGGGAGTACATCACAATGGCAGTCACTTCTAGTAGTGCCACCCCCAGCTTACGGAAGGTGAGCACCGTGTCACCTATCTCCATGCCCCCCAGACCAATTTCACTCGGTTAGCACTGCAGCCATTTCCAGCGATTGTTAACTGCAGTTCCGGTGATACCAGCAGCTTGAGGGCGAACACAAATTTCCCCCCCCGATGTTTCCACTTGTGGTGGAGGCCAAAAATGGGATCATACATACAAGATAGTCACAAATAAATCCAATAAAGATTTCAGGAGAAACCTCTTTACAAAGATTATAACCGTGACTATACTTCAAAAGTACTTCATTGACTGTAAAGCGCTTTGGGACGTCCTGAGGTCCTGAAAGGTGCTATATAAATGCAAGTCTTTTCAGAGAGTGGTTGGAATGTGGAACAGGCTACCACAGGGAGTAGTTGAGGAAAATAACATAAAAGTAATTAAGGGGAAGTTAGATAAGTACATAGGGGAGAAAGGAATGGAAAGTTACGCTGATAGTGTGAGATAAAGTAGGGTGGGAAGCGGCCTGTGTGGAGCATAAACACCGGCATAGACCAATTAGGCTGTAAATTCTACATAATTCAATTAAAGACTAAAGTTTGTTTTGTGTAAATATAACAACCCATGAGGCAATGGCTGAGGAAGAATAAGCTCTCTAATTCCATTGGTGATTTGATGTGACCCATGTCCTCTGCATCTGCCCACAACACTGTAGAATTCCCCCCTCCCTTCCTCCTACAGTCCACAGTATTTTAAAGTCAAGTTTGGCATCACATAATGATTACTTGTTACCTTAGCTCAAATTCTCTCCTACATTCTTCAACCCTGCACTATGGGCCTTGGCTCTTTACCTAGGCTCCTCTTTTTTCAATGAACCAAATTAAATTTCGAAGTTAAGGTCCACACCGTCTGTAAATCTGCAATATTGAACAACTCGATTTTTTAAATAGATACTTTAGTTTGTCTTGTGTGTTGCCTCAATCCTCAATAGTCACCACTTTTTTATTTTCCACATATATTCCCCCTGGAGCAAAGTTGAGGACTTTATATAGCTTCTGGCTGCTTCAACCCTCTAGGTTGAAGCTTGATGTCTCAGTGAAAAGGAGTCCCGATGCCCCCTCAAAAAGGGCACTTCACCACATCTTTTTGGCCAAATGAGCAAATGTGAGTATAATATGTATTTTTTCTGTTTCTTTCAGGTTGGTTCAACTGTGGCGTCACATTGATCGGGTCGGAGACGTCACTTCAATACACTTTGTGCGACTTCTCCAAAGTGCTATGAGGTAACTGGTAGGGACTAGTTCACACAGCGCTCTTACCTACTTACAATCGGCAGTATCGGGCAAAATGGGCTAACTGGACATGCATAACAGGATAACTGTTTACTTGTCACTGGCGAGTCTAAAAGCAGCAACTAGTTGCAGTGTGTACACAAATCCCGGTGGCTAATGGGAATGTCGGCTATGGCTCAGAGGTGCTATCCTTGCCAGAACGTTGTGGGCTCCAGAGGAGCCAGAACATTGTGGGATTAAGTCCTACTTGAGCATAAAATCGAGTTACATGCTTCAGTAGAGTAATTGCTTCTAATTTGTCACACTCTGAACATTGCAATACATACACAATATTGGGCCTGAAATTGGGATCGGAGGCTTCCCGAGGGCGGATACCTCTGACCGAAATTTTTACTATGAAAGTACCTAGTGATTCCGGAGGAACAAACACTCCCGGACCGAGGCCTAGATGCGCAGCCCAGCCCAGAGGCCCACACATCCCAGGAGTGCCATCAGCATCATAGGCAGTCCCACGAAACGAGGATGACTTGCTTCCACGCCAAAAAAGGATGAGTTCACAGGTGTTTCAATGAAGGACCTAATATTCCAGATCCTGAACTACATCTTGAAGGGTGGAAGATGCCTGTGCGTGGATTTTTTTAACGTGTGGTGGCTGTTACACACCAGCCACCACACGGGCTTGACAGAGCTAGGTCTTGGTCCAGTGGCAAGGGTTAACCAAGACAACTGGAGACCAGCTCTGCTGCACACACATCGCAGTGTGGGCTGGTCCGTGCTGCCCCTGGCCCTCGGCAATTCTGGGCCTTGAGCTCACGCCTCTCTTGGATCCCTCTACAATCTCTCGCCGCTCTTTTGCCGCTCTTTTGCCCCAGGAGTGTAAGCGCAACCTGGGATCACATGGGCCTGGACCACCAATGGACATGGAGTATTCTCATTGATAATGATGGTGAGTTCCGTTTGTACGAGCTCCCATTACTATCAATAAAAATCCCCCCCAAAATACAGAAACACAACACAATTAAAAAAAACATCTCATATATTTAAAATTAATTGAAATTGAATCAAATTAAATGTTTTAGGAAAAAAATATTTTTTGAAAATGTTTTAAAAATGTTTTAATTGGATTAAAAATAAACTTACCTTAATAGACAGGGTTTTTAATATAAAAATTAGAGATAAAATTAAATTTTTCTATCTTTTAAAACTCTTATGCTGATGAAAGCAGCCTATCCAGGCATAAGAGTTTGAAGGACATTCGCTGGGCAGGAGTTAAGCAAATAGCCCAAATCTCTGCCCGCGAAGGCCCTTCTTCCAGGGATGCGTGTAATCTGTCAAAGGACATTTTGACAGTTCGCAAATGCCGGGTTTCGGTGCATGCATTTTGTGCACCGAGAACCAGAACTTGCAGGGCCTCTTCGTGCGATGGCGCACATCATACGCACCCGGAGAGACCACAATTTGCGGACTTTTATCTTTTTTTCCATATATTTGACCGCTCTTTCTCTTTAATTTTTTTTTCAAGCTAATCCTCGTTCCGTTATCTCAGACTTGTCCCTAATTACAACTGATCAATTTTATTTTCCCTCTCCCCACTGTCTTTATACCTGCTGCATACGATCTGTAAGATACCCTAATCGTGCATCCATTAGTAGGATCTAGTTTAATCTCATATGATTCAGGTTACTTATAGATGACTTGTAGATTTGTATTGAAGCTAGAAAGAATGAAAGGGTTAAAGTTGCTCATTCCAGATGCTTTAGGGGTTACTGTGCTGTTTAACTTCTACTGAGGAGCAGAATGTGTGTTGCAGGATGTGTGATTCATGCCTGTTCATTTATTTTTCTGGCTGCATTATAAAAGAACATAGCCAAGAGAGTCTTCAGATAGTGTCTGGCAATAGGCCAGAATGGTAAACAAGTTGCAGCTGATGTTAGAAAGGAACTATCTCATTTCTGAGCGTCGTGTTCACATTAGCACTTGCCATGCTGTAAGAAATCATCTAGGACAGTGCGGTGAGAAGTAAACTGTAAAGATCTTGAACTTTCCTTAACAATTTATAGAGTCAGGATTAAAAGGATCGACAGGTTAGAAACATAGAAACATAGAAAATAGGTGCAGGAGTAGGCCATTCGGCCCTTCTAGCCTGCACCGCCATTCAATGAGTTCATGGCTGAACATGCAACTTCAGTACCCCATTCCTGCTTTCTCACCATACCCCTTGATCCCCTTAGTAGTAAGAACTACATCTAACTCTTTTTTGAATATATTTAGTGAATTGGCCTCAACAACTTTCTGTGGTAGAGAATTCCATAGGTTCACCACTCTCTGGGTGAAGAAGTTCCTCCTCATCTCGGTCCTAAATGGCTTAACCCTTATCCTTAGACTGTGACCCCTGGTTCTGGACTTCCACAACATTGGGAACATTCTTCCTGCATCTAACCTGTCTAAACCCATCAGAATTTTAAACGTTTCTATGAGGTCCCCTCTCATTCTTCTGAACTCCAGTGAATACAAGCCCAGTTGATCCAGTCTTTCTTGATAGGTCAGTCCCGCCATCCCGGGAATCAGTCTGGTGAACCTTCGCTGCACTCCCTCAATAGCAAGAATGTCCTTCCTCAGGTTAGGAGACCAAAACTGTACACAATACTCCAGGTGTGGCCTCACCAATGCCCTGTACAACTGTAGCAACACCTCCCTGCCCCTGTACTCAAATCCCCTCGCTATGAAGGCCAACATGCCATTTGCTTTCTTAACCGCCTGCTGTACCTGCATGCCAACCTTCAATGACTGATGTACCATGACACCCAGGTCTCGTTGCACCTCCCCTTTTCCTAATCTGTCACCATTCAGATAATAGTCCGTCTCTCTATTTTTACCACCAAAGTGGATAATCTCACATTTATCCACATTATACTTCATCTGCCATGCATTTGCCCACTCACCGAACCTAGCCAAGTCGCTCTGCAGCCTAATAGCATCCTCCTCGCAGCTCACACTGCCACCTAACTTAGTGTCATCCGCAAATTTGGAGATACTACATTTAATCCCCTCGTCTAAATCATTAATGTACAGTGTAAACAGCTGGGGCCCCAGCACAGAACCTTGCGGTACCCCACTAGTCACCGCCTGCCATTCTGAAAAGTACCCATTTACTCCTACTCTTTGCTTCCTGTCTGACAACCACTTCTCAATCCATATTAGAACACTACCCTCAATCCCATGTGTTTTAACTTTGCACATTAATCTTTTGTGTGGGACCTTGTCGAAAGCCTTCTGAAAGTCCAAATATACCACATCAACTGGTTCTCCCTTGTCCACTCTACTGGAAACATCCTCAAAAAATTCTAGAAGATTTGTCAAGCATGATTTCCCTTTCACAAATCCATGTTATGTTTCTACCCAGGGAAAACCAGGGTAATTGTGTTTCTTTCTCTGTGTGTCTACTGCTCAAAGACATTGCGTGTGTCAAAAACTTAGTCTAACACAATAAAAGAATAAATTGCAATCATTTTAGGTTTGTCAAATTCGAATTGTCTTACATATCTCTTTTTTCCCGTTTGTTTTGTTTCGTAACATAGAAACATAGAAAATAGGTGCAGGAGTAGGCCATTCGGCCCTTCAAGCCTGCACCGGCTCTTCGAGCCTGTACATCAATTTCACCTATTTCTGCTTTCTGTAGTTGCTTGTACTGATTATTTTATTTTCCCCTAGTTTAAATGACTCTTCACTTCCCTGTTTATCGTTTCTGCAAGTACATTAAGCTCCTTTTCTGTTGAACTGAGCACATACGTGGTTTAGCTGCTGCCTTTCCCAGAACTGGTAACAATGGGCCATAGATCTGAAACCCCCTTCCTGACATCACCCGTATCGTGAAGCAATGAGTTCTCTAATTGTCCGATTCTTCCATATTCTAGCGCACTGCTTGGAGAGTAATCCAGAGATTAGCACCCTTAAAGCCCTTCTCCTAAACCTGTTCCTGAACTCCTTTTGCTGGACTTCAGACCTTTCCTTTCCTATATAGTTCCTTCCCAAATGAAGCACGATGAGAAGCTGTACTCCCTCTCCTTCCTTAATCTTTTTCAGTCTTTCTAAAATGTACCTTGTCGAAGCACTTGGGTGGCAACAAAGCATCTGGAGTCTTGGCCCGACTGCGTGAGTCTTGCCTTTATAATGCGTCTTTCACAAGCTCAGGACATCCTAAAGTACGTTACAGCCACGTAAATATTTTTGAAGTGTCACTGTTGTAATTGTTTAGGGAATGAATATTCCTACTTATAAGTTTGTACGTTATTCCACAAGGCAATAGGGTTCAAATGCACTTATTGACTTTCATAAGAATTAAGCATATAATGATCAATATTATTAATAATAATTACAGGTTTAGTTAAGATTAAGATTAATATGAATTTCCGGAGGATTCATGCAATACCAGTTCTCGAACTCGAGCTGAATATTTACCTACACTCCCCAACCCCCCTGACGGTCTGTATATATAAGGCCGCCGCCAATTATTATATCAGCATCATGGATCTAACTTGATCTATTCTGTCACACTACGTTCTACCTATTTGTTTTACATAACATTTCATCAAAAATATTTTTTTTATTGCTAACGCTCTTGTTGTAATTGTTAGGGAATTGGGACATTTTGTTACATTTTAGGCGCTATATAAATGCAATTTGTTGTTGCAGATGACACATTGAAACATAGAAACATAGACAATAGGTGCAGGAGCAGGCCATTCGGCCCTTCGAGCCAGCGCCGCCATTCAATGAGTTCATGGCTGAACATGCAACTTCAATACCCCATTCCTGCTTTCTCGCCATACCCCTTGATCCCCCTAGTAGTAAGGACTACATCTAACTCCTTTTTGAATATATTTCGTGAATTGGCCTCAACAACTTCCTGTGGTAGAGAATTCCACAGGTTCACCACTCTCTGGGTGAAGAGGTTTCTCCTCATCTCGGTCCTAAATGGCTTACCTTTTATCCTTAGACTGTGACCCCTGGTTCTGGACTTCCCCAATATTGGGAACATTCTTCCTGCGTCTAACCTGTCTAAACCCGTCAGAATTTTAAACGTTTTGAACTCCAGTGAATACAAGCCCAGTTGATCCAGTCTTTCTTGATACGTCAGTCCCGCCATCCCGGGAATCAGTCTGGTGAAACTTCGCTGCACTCCCTCAATAGCAAGAATGTCCTTCCTCAAGTTAGGAGACCAAAACTGTACACAATACTCCAGGTGTAGCCTCACCAAGGCGCTGTGCAAATGTAGTAACACCTCTCTGCCCCTGTACTCAAATCCCCGCTATGAAGGCCAACATGCCATTTGCTTTCTTAACCGCCTGCTGTACCTGCATGCCAACCTTCAATAACTGATGTACCATGACACCCAGGTCTCATTGCACCTCCCCTTTTCCTAATCTGTCACCATTCAGATAATAGTCCGTCTCTCTGTTTTTACCACCAAAGTGGATAACCTCACATTTATGCACATTATACTTCATCTGCCATGCATTTGCCCACTCACCTAACCTATCCAAGTCACTCTGCAGCCTCATAGCATCCTCCTCGCAGCTCACACTGCCACCCAACTTAGTGTCATCCGCAAATTTGGAGATACTACATTTAATCCCCTCCTCTAAATCATTAATGTACAATGTAAACAGCTGGGGCCCCAGCACAGGACCTTGCAGTACCCCACTAGTCACTGCCTGCCATTCTGAAAAGTACCCATTTACTCCTACTCTTTGCTTCCTGTCTGCCAACCAGTTCTCAATCCACGTCAGCACACTACCCCCAATCCCATGTGCTTTAACTTTGCACATTAATCTCTTGTGTGGGACCTTGTTGAAAGCCTTCTGAAAGTCCAAATACACCACATCAACTGGTTCTCCCTTGTCCACTCTACTGGAAACATCCTCAAAAAATTGAATGACAGCCAAAGCTTCGAAGCCTAAGTACTCCCATTTAGCAAAAAGTCATCTTCTGGACTTAAAATATCCTCCAGTTCTCAATCACTGTTATATGTCATGGATAATTTTAATTTCAATTTTGGGGGTACACCCTGAATTGAAATTTCCAATGTTACACCTTAGTCGAATTGAATTTCCATCCCGTTGGTAAGTACACTGTGTTTATCCCTATCCTGATTGTTTCATTGAAAAGTCGGTTTCTCTATGGAGCATGTGTCAATGCCTTGACTAAAAGGTTTTCTCACTCACATTAACCGTTTCATGTCGTGGTGTTGTCAATGTGACTGAGCATGTCTGAGACCCATTCTTCAGCGCATCTTCATTACTATTCTGCATGCTTGTTGCCTCACATGCAACCTGCTACATTTGCACACAATCATGCTAAACGTGACATCAGATAATAGCCACTACTGTTCTTTTGGGTTATATTATAAGGATCGGGGGTGTCTGGCAGTCTTTGCTTATTTCCCTCTGCATGATCCAATATCTCGGGTGGTGGCCAAGCTATCGAATGCATTTTTTTTCCACTGTTCAGTATAGGCAAGGACATAATTATCCCCACGTGTAAGTTATCAATGAACTAAACTGGATTTCACTAGATTTGACATTGATACCAGATTGATATATTTTGGTGAACCATGCTCAGTTGATCTATGTTACTCACGAGTGCACTCACACATCTTTCTCTAACTTCTTTGATTCCGGTTCCAGACATTCAGCTATAATAAGCTAGGCTGATTATAATTTGGTGGTGTAAACTTCCTGTTTCTATCGTAGATTCTCAATCGCTTCTTCTCTTCCAATTTTACGCAATATTACCATTTCAGCTTATTCATAAGCCCTGGAGGAACTTTATTATCCAATACATTATCATCATCCCTTAAAAAAAACAGATTAAAAATTCCCAACTTGGTCTAATTTATCAACATGTTTTTGTTTATCAGCCAGTGGCACAGTGCATGGCACCTTCACCTCTGGGTCAGAAGCTTGTAGGTTCAAATCCCACTCCAGAGATTTGAGCATAAAAATCTTATAATGTTGCCATAAAGCATAGTAAGTCTGAGGATTGGGAGGATTTTCAAATTCAGCAAAGGAGGACCAAGAAATTGATAAAGAAAGGGAAAATAAAATATGAGAGCAAACTAGCGAGAGATATAAAAACAGATTGTAAAAGCTTCTATAGGTATGTAACAAGGAAAGGTTTAGCAAAAGTAAATGTGGGTCCCCTACAGGCTGTGACAGGAGAAATTATAATGAGGAATAAGGAAATGGCAGAGAAAATAAACAAATACTTTGTGTCTGTCTTTACGGAAGAAGACATGAAAAATCTCCTGGAAATAGTGGAGTACTACGGGACAAGTGAGGATGAGAAATTAAAAGGAATTAGTATTGGTAAAAAATAGTACTGAAGAAATTAATGGAACTGAAAGCTGACAAATCCCCTGGACCTGATGGCCTACATCCCAGGGTTTTGAAAGAGGTGGCTATAGAGATAGTGAATGCATTGGTTGTCATCTTCCAAAATTCCATAGATTCTAAAACGGATCCCACAGATTGGAAGATAGCTAACGTAACACCGCTATTTAAGAAAGGAGGGAAAGAGAAAATGGGGAACTACAGACCAGTTAGCCTGACATCAGTGGTAGTAAAATGCTAGAATCTATTATTAGGCACATGGTAACATGCCACTTAGAAATATTAATAGGATTGGGCAGAGTGAACTTGGATTTATGAAAGGAAAATCATGTTTGACAAATCTGTTAAAGTTTTTTGAGGTTATAACTAGCAGAATAGATAAGGGAGAACCAGACAATGTGGTGTATTTAGATTTTCAGAAAGCATTCGATAAGATGCCATACAAGAGGTTATTGAACAAAATGAGGGCTCATGGGATTGGGGGTAATATGTTAGCATGGATTGAGGATTGGTTAAAGGAAAGAAAAGAGTGTTGGAATAAACAGGTCATTTTCGGGTTGGTGGGCTATAACTAGTGGGGTGCCGTAGGATCAGTGCTTGGGCCTCAGCTATTCACAATCTATATCAATGATTTGGATGAGGGGACTAAATGTAATATAATCCAAGTTTTCTGATGATACAAAGCTAGGTGGGAATGTAAGTTGTGAGGAGGATGCAAAGAGGCTTCAAGGGGATATAGACAGGCTAAGTGAATAGGCAAAAACATGGCAAATGGAATATAATGTGGAGAAATGTGAAGTTATCCACTTTGGTAGGAAAAATAGAAAAGCAGAGTATTTTTTAAATGGTGAGACATTGAGAAATATTGGAGTTCAGAGGCACACGAAAAACCTCCTGGAAATAGCAGAGTACTACGGGTGGAGTGAGAATGAGGAACTAAAAGAAATTAATATTTGTAAAAAAATACTACTGAAGAAATTAATGGGAATGAAAACCGATAAATCCCTTGGACCTGATGGCCCATATCCCAGGGTTTTGAAAGAGGTGGCTATAGAGATAGTGAATGCATTTGTTGTCATCTTCCAAAGTTCCATAGATTCTAAAACGGATCCCACAGATTGGAAGGTAGCTAATGTAACACCGCTATTTAAGAAAGGAGGGAGAGAGAAAATGGGTCACTACAGACCAGTTAGCCTGACATCAGTAGTAGGGAAAATGCTCGAATCTATTATTAAGGATGTGGTAACAGGGTGTCTTTGTACGCTGAACATTAACATGCAGGTACAGCAAGCAATTAAGAAAGCAAATTGTATGTTGGCCTTTATTACAAGAGGATTTGAGTATACGAGTAAAGACGTCTTACTGCAATTATATAGGGCCCTAGTGAGACCGCACCTGGAGTATTGTGTACAGTTTTGGTTTCCTTACCTAAGGAAGGATATAATTGCCATTGAGAGAGTGCAACGAAGGTTCATCAGACTGATTCCTGTGATGGGGGATTGTCCTATGAGGAGAAATTGAGTAGACTAGGCCTATGTTCTCCAGAGCTTAAAAGAATGAGAGGTGATCTCATTAAACCACATAAAATTCTTACAGGACTTGACAGAGTAGATGCAGGGGGGATGTTTCCCATGGCTGGGGAGTCTAGAACCAGGGGTCACAGTCTCAGAATAAGGGATCATAAGAACATAAGAATTAGGAACAGGAGTAGGCCATCTAGCCCCTCGAGCCTGCTTCGCCATTCAACAAGATCATGGCTGATCTGACCGTGGACTCAGCTCCACTTACCCGCCCGCTCCCCATAACCCTTAATTCCCTTATTAGTTATTCCCTTATTAGTAATTCCCTTATTCCCTTATCGGTCTTTTAGGATTGAGATGAGGAGAAACTTCTTCACTAAGAGGGTGATGACTCTTTGGAATTCTCTACTCTTGAGGGCTGTGGAGGCTCGGGAGCCGAAATTTACCCCCGCCAGAAACGGGACGCACCTACCGTTTTTGTTGTGTTTTGGCCATCGCGATGGATGTGGCGGAATATCCTGCGAAATTCAGCTCTTTGTCGTTTTTTTCGCGCGGGGCGGAAGTCGGTCATAATGGGGGCAGAGCGGAGAAGTCGTTCACTAGCGGAGTGGAAGTGGGGGATGGGACGGAGACTCGTCCGCTGTCAGTCATCAGCGCAGGGCTGGTGACCTCATCGCGCTGGCGCGTCACCATGTCTCTCCCCTTCCGTTAAAGGGGAGAGCCGCTGCGAGCTCTGCGTTTATTTTAGTTGGGTCCACTGGGCCACCAGGGAGGGTTTCGGCCGGGTCCGGGGGCATATTTGTCGGGACAGTGCACCAACAGAAAAAGCTGTCGGGGACACCAGCCAATGGCCGGAAGATTTACTCAGCTGAATTTCGCTTCCGGGGCGGGACATCGGCAGTGCGCGCTCTGATGGCACACTTAGGAGGCTTCGGCAGCAACGGGGCGGAAGTGGGGGGAGCAGGGCGGATATGGTCACTGCCGGAAAAATGCTTCAGGGTAATTGCACGAACGGTGGCCATTCCACAAAAAATCAGCGGCGATTCCACAACAAGCTCTGGCTGCCGCTTTTCGGCGGCCAGAGTCCTTAACGGAAGGGGCAATTTTGGCCCCTCAGTCTTTGAGTATATTCAAGACGGAGATCGATAGATTTCTGGATATTAAAGGTATATGGGGATCGGGCAGGAAAGTGGAGTTGAGGTCGAATATCAGCCATGATCTTAGTGAATGTTTGAGCAGGCTCGAGGGGCCAAATGGCCTACTGCTGCTCCTATTTCTTATATTCTTATATTCTTATGTAATCCAGGCTGACACTCCAATGCAGTACTGAAGGAGCGCTGCACTGTTGGAGGTGTCGTCTTTCGGATGAGACCTTAAACCGAGGCCCCTGTCTGCTCTCTCAGGTGGACATAAAATTTCTCATGCCACTATTTTGAAGAGGAGCAGCAGAATTATCCCCGGTGTTCTGGCCAATATTTATCCCTCAATCAACATCACAAAAAACAGATTATCTGGTCATTATCATGTTGCTGTTTGTGGTCGTTTGCTGTGCATAAATTGGCTGCCGCGTTACCCATATTACAACAGTGATTACACATCAAAAGTTGTTTCGTTGGCTGTAAACTCTTTGGGAAGTCCGGTGGTCTTGAAAGGTACTATAGAAATGCAAGCCTGTCTATCTGTTTTATCTTATTTAAACTTTTCTTGCACCTCGTTATTTACAAAATATGCTGTTATATTGGGCTCAAATTTTGGCCCTCCTTTAGAACGGCGCACCTCCGAGAGGCAAGTCTGTTTCCTGGAAGAAAAAATGTGCCTAAAGCCTACCTCGGTATTCTGCGATCTTTCTCGGGCCTGTTCCAGGTCGGCGCGGCGTACCAGCAGCTGCGGGGGGACGGGGCCAAAGCGTGGCGCCGAAGATCTGCCGGCGGGGGGAGCGGGCCTAGCTCACAACAGCACATTTAGTGCTGGCAGCCCTGCGCATGCGCACTGGAGTGTGCACGCATGTGCAGTAGCTCCTCGCCCCCGAATCTGTGCAGGCTGGGTGGGAGGGGCCCGAAGCACGCCGTCCCTAGTCCTGGCCGAATGGGCTCCCCGCCGCGACCTGCGGGAACAGTGCCTGCCGCGTTCAGCCGGGAGTACTATAAAGAACATAAAGTCTGGAATGAGAAAGGGCCATTTGAATTATCAAGCCTGCACCATCCCGAATCCATGCCTTATTATTGTATCATGGAACAAGGAGGGAAGTCAGCGAGCATTTATTTACACAGAGTAATGACGTTGTGGAAGAAGTTGCTCGAGAGAGAGAGAGAGAGAGCAATAGAGAGTAATAATATAAATTAATTTAAGGTAAGTTTCTGGAGAGAAAATGATTGAAGGTTATGGGGAAAAGCTGGGTTTCTGGGGTTTAAAAAGGGGTGGACTTGTTCCTAAACATGTGTCTGTTCTCCCCCACCCCATGGAGTTGTGTGTTTTTACATTAATTTCTGAAGAACCAATTACAATGAGCTTTCTCACAGTGGCTCAGCCATTTGGGGGGTTACAATGACAAAGCTAAAAATGTATTGTTGTGCAGACAGCTTCAAATAATTTGATAAACTATACAAAAATCACTTGAGGGTGTAAAGATCCTGTGTTACTGGATGTTTTAAAGTACCGTATATACTCGCGTATCGTCCCCGAAACATGATTTTATCATATATCTTATGTATCATGCGAGTCACTTTTTTGAGATACCAGATGACACTAGGCTAGGCTTTCAAACAAGTTTAACAAGTACCCAACACGTAACAAGTACCCTAACACATAACAACGATCGAATACAGACCTTAACAACCGAATCATGAAACGACTCTTCCGCCGTAAACAACCGAATAAGAAACAGCTGTTTTGCATTCTACCCTTAGCCACTATGGAGAAAAGATCTGCGAAGAAATATACTGCCAAATTTAAGCTGCAAGTTGTTGCCGAAGCGGAACAAAGCAACAACGTTAAAGCTGCAAAGCTGTTTGGTGTCGGAGAAAGCTGTGTCCGAAACTGGAGAAAACAAAAAGAAAAATTGAAGGAAACTCCTTCCTATAAATGCGCAAATCGCGGGTCGAAATGTCATTGGCCGCATTTAGAAGATAAAGTATCAAAGTGGGTGTCCGAAAATCGAGAAAATGGTTATATTATAACACGATCTAAAATAAGACTTTATGCTTTACGAGAAGCAAGAAAAATGGGCATTCGTGTGTTTACTGCAAGTCCCGGATGGTGTACGCGGTTCATGAAAAGACATGACTTTGTGTTAAGAAGAAAAACAAAAATTGCACAGAAACTCCCAAAAGAATTAGAAGAAAAAGTGACTAGTTTTCAAACATTTGTAATCAAACATCGCAAAGCTAACAGCTATAAGTTATCGTGCATTGGAAACATGGATGAGACACCCGTGAATTTTGATATGCCTCTCAGCTGATTTGGAAAGCGTAAACATTACGTGTGTATCAGCAAGTAAAACAGCAGTTTTATCAAAATCATCTTTATTTGATATACATATGTACTATTTGACTTACCGTAAATGGATACGGTCTGCTTAACAGCCTAACAGCCTAATCTTGGCCAGCACTTCACACCCACAAATTTTGTATCTCGCGTATCATGCTACCCCCCAAATTTAGGTTACAATTTAGGTCTTCAAAAGTCGCATGATACGCGAGTATATACGGTACTTTATGCAGCTTTTATCTCCACCTACCTATTGCGTGTAGATTTGTGTTAGTTTACCTAGAATTCTGTAAAAGCAATCACTATGGTAAAGGAGGGGCAGTTGTGAAGCACGTCTGATTTAGCAATGCATGAAGCAGTAAGCTTGTAATCCAAAACGTACTTTCGGAGGAACTGGCTGAGATAGTCGGTTGTGATTAGGCATGTCAACAGTTAATTAGCAAATTTACTACGTCAAAAAATAGTTATGGTGTGGGATGGTGTAATCATTTTCAAAACCATTATAGTGATTGATTTATTGGTTGATTTATTGATTTATCATTTATTATTGATGATGGCTCTTTATTTGTAAAAGTGACGTGTTTAATGCTTGTAAACTTCTCTTCGCCTCCCCGCCACCCCACCCCACCCCACCCATCTCTCGATCCTTATGCCTGATTTCTACGTATAGGCAAAGTTTTTCTGAGTGTACAAAAATCTACACTTACTCCATTCTAAGTTAGTTTGGAGTAAGTTTTCGCTGCCTAAACTTGCCAAACAGGCATAAGTGGCTGGACACGCCCCCTTTTGAAAAAAAAAACTGTTCCAAAATGAAACTATTCTAACTCACTAGAACTGGAGCCAACTAAATGCCGAGAATTGCAATTGCAATTCCTCCATTCTAAACTAGTTGCTCCAAAAAAATAGGAGCAACTCAGGCCGAAACTTGAGCCCAACTTTATCTTTTCAATAATATCCCCCTTCTGGAGATCAGTGTGCAATTTTTATTTCCAAAAAAAACTTTCTTTCTTGATATTGGGCAGGAAGCACCTAGACTGCACCCAAATTTTTTTTTTTTTAATTGATGATCCCGTTAATTTCAAGTAAATTTTCCCTTCTCGAGTGTTTGAACGGCAACTCATATCAATTTCAATTTCAGAAACAAATTACGCCCAGGTTTGGTGGGTGTACAGCAGAGACAGAAGTGCTTGCAATTACAGGCCTCTGTCTTCCAATTTCCAAACTCGAGCTGTGAAGGCACAACATTTTTACCAATTTATTTTTTGCATCTTTAGGGATTGAAAATCTGTTAAAACAAGCAGAAATAATGACTAACTTCACTATTCATTTTTGAATACATACCTGTCAGGGGAGACAGCATTTACGTTTATTTATCTCATTTTTAAAAGAGTAGGTTTTTCTGGCCTTGTACCTACAATTCAGATTAATCCCCAAATTTTGCTAAATCATTTATTTAAGAGGTGTCCAAAATGTCGACAGATTGTTGCCAGACGGCAGGATGTCATTTAATCACGTTTTTGTTTCAGTCACTTTTTTCTTCTAACCACATTAAGAACATAAGAAATAGGAGCAGGAGTAGGCCATACGGCCCCTCGAGTCTGCTCAGCCATTTAATACGCTCATGGCTGAACTGATCATAGACTCAGCTCCATTTCCTCGCCCGCTTCCCATAACCCCTTATCCCCTTATCGTTTAAGAAACTGTCTATTTCTGTCTTAAATTTATTCAATGTCCCAGCTTCCACAGCTCTCTGAGGCAGCGAATTCCACAGATCCACAACCCTCTGAGAGAAGAAATGTCTCCTCATCCCTGTTTTAAATGGGCGGCCCCTTATTCTAAGATTGTGCCCTCTAGTTCTAGTCTCCCCCTCAGTGGAAACATCCTCTCTGCATCCACCTTGTCAAGCCCCCTATAAACTTATACTTTTCGATAAGATCACCTCTCATTCTTCTGAATTCCAATGAGTAGAGACCCAACCTACACAACCTTTCCTCATAAGTCAACCCCTCATCTCCGGAATCAACCTAGTGAACCTTCTCTGAACTGCCTCCAAAGCAAGTATATCCTTCGTAAATATGGAAACCAAAACTGCACGCAGTATTCCAGGTGTAGCCTCACCAATACCTTATATAGCTGTAGTAAGACTTCCCTGCTTTTATACTCCATCCCCTTTGCAATAAAGGCCAAGATACCATTGACCTTCCTGATCACTTGCTGTACTTGCAAACTACCCTTTTGTGTTTCATGCACCAGTACCCCCAGGTCCCGTTGTACTGCGGCACTTTCTCCATTTAAATAATAACTTACTCTTTGATTTTTTTCTGCTGAATTGCATGAACTCACACTTTCCAGCATTATACTCCATCTGCCAAATTTTTGCCCACTCACTTAGCCTGTTTATGTCCTTTTGCAGATTTTTTGTGTCCTCCTCACACATTGCTTTTCCTCCCATTTTTGTATCATCAGCTAACTTGACTACGTTGCACTCAGTTCCTTATTCCAAGTCATTTATATAGATTGTAAATAGTTAGGGTCCCAGCACTGATCCCTGCGGCACCCCACTGATTACTGGTTGCCAACCAGAGAATGAACCATTAATCCCGACTCTCTGTTCTCTGTTAGTTAGCCAATCCTCTATCCATGCTAATATATTACCCCCAACCCCGTGACCTTTTATCTTGTGCAGTCACCTTTTATGTGGCACCTTGTCAAATGCCTTCTGGAAGTTCAAATACACCACATCCACTGGTTCCCCTTTATCCACCCTGTTCATTACATCCTCAAAGAACTCCAGCAAATTTGTCAAACATGACTTCCCCTTCATAAATCCATGCTGACTCTGCCTGACCAAATTTTGCTTTTCCAAATGTCCTGCTACTGCTTCTTTAATAATGGACTCCAACGTTTTCCCAACACAGATGTTTGGCTAACTGGTCTTTAGTTTCCTGCTTTTTGTCCGCCTCTTGTTTTAAATAGGGGCGTTACATTTGCAGTTTTCCAGTCTGCTGGGACCTCCCCAGAATCCAGGGAATTTTGGTAAATTACAACCAATGCATCCACAATCCCTGCCGCTACTTCTCTTAAGACCCTAGGATGCAAGCTATCGGGTCAAGGTGATTTATCTGCCTTTAGCCCATTATCTTTGAGTACCAACTCCTTAGTGATTGTGGTTGTGTTCCTCGCCACCCCCCACCCCCTATAGCCCCTAGCCTATCCACAGTCAGAATATTGTTAGTGTCCTCTACCATAAAGACTGATACAAAATATTTGTTCAGAGTTTCTGCCATCTCCATGTTCCTCTTTACTAATTCCCCATTACAAAACCCATTGATGTATGCCTGGGTTGCCTGCCACCAGGGGGAGTGACCGTCGGAGGTCATTGGGCCACAGACACAGACGTACAGCCCTGGTATATAAAGAAAGCCTCCATGTTTAATCCTCACTTTGAGAGCTAATAAAGTAGAGTTAGGGCTCACCTGATTGAGTTCACTGTACTAAGCCTATTGAGTTATTGCATATGCAACAGCATGCTAACAGTCTCGTACAACCAACATATCCTCTTTGGAATTAGTTTACTTAGATCCGAAACTTAGCACAACTCCAGCATCATACTTAACATCCCTAATGTGTTAATCTCATCTCATAACTAGTGATTATTCAAATAATTTACAATAACCAGAATTTCCTGTGGCAACAATGAAAGTCTGATTTTCACAATTTAATGGGTCAGTTAACCTCAATATCTCTAAGTTCATTCAGCAATATCTTAAAACTAAAACAATAAAGAGCAGCAAAAACCTAGTAAATGATGCCATTTTCTACTTCTTCTTTCTTCAGATGCCTTTCCAAATGATAGTAAAATATTACTCAATATAACTGAAGAAAGCAGTAGCCTTCACAGCTACAAAAATATCTATGTAACATTCTTACGCAAAAGGTGTGAACATCTACAGACTTAAAAAAAGAAGCTTGCCGCACCAGAAAGAAAGATGCGCTCACATGTGGGCTATTTAAAGAAATAGGCCACTGAGTGAAGAAAAACAGCAGCCTTTTTTTTGCTTGGACCATTTTCTCCTCACAACAATTTTCCTTTCTGATCTTGGCTGTGAAGCATTAAACTCTCTCTCTCTTTTTGTTCTGACTCTGAACAAAGGGAGGGGCGAACTGACGCGGAATTTGATTTTTATTCGTTCCTGGGGTGTGGGCGTCGCTGGCAAGGCCAGCATTTATTGTCCATCCCTAATTGCCCTCAGCAGGTGGTGCTGCCATTTCAGAGGGCAATTAAGAGTCAACCACATTGCTGTGGGTCTGGAGTCACATATCGGCCAGACCGGGTAAGGACGGCAGTTTTCCTTCCCTAGAGGGCATTAGTGAACCAGTTGGGGTTTTACGACAATCCGGTAGTTTCACGATCATCATTACTGATACTGTGCTACTCGCTTTTTATTCTTAATTTATTTCATTAGCTGAATTTAAGTTCCACAGCTGCTGTGGTGGGATTTGAACTCACGTCACCGGATTATTAGTCCAGGCCCCTGGATTACTAGTCCAGTAACATAACCATTCCTCAAATACAGGTGGATAATGGCAGCAGGCAACAGACCCAGATTACTGTATCTGTTCCTGCTGGTCCCAACCCCAAAACCCATTCCGCATTCCAAACTCTGTCTACACACCTCACTTTCATCTCAATTTACACTCAATTTATCACACCATGTTGAACACTGTATCAAGACTTATAAATAACCCGGACCATTAGGCCCAGATTTGTCTTAGATCCCCCTCATCAAAGGGGCTCCAAGCCATTTAATGTCTCTCTGTGTCGGACCATGTCCAACACAAATTGTAACACTTGAAGTTTAAGTGTAGGTTTCTCTAAGCTCTCATCAAGTTCAGAGTTTGATAATGGCTATGGCAGAATGAGTTACTGTGATGCGGCAGTGTTAAAAGTCAGAGACATAATATCTCTGTCCATACAAAATAGACCAACACTTTTTTTCCCCTCATCTGGGTGTGCCAACTGTTAGGAAATGGATGCACCTACTTATAAGTTAATAAGTTATTCCACATGAGAATCATAGAATCGTAAAATGTAGATGATGTAGGTAACGCAGCAGCCAGTTTGCGCACAGCAAGGTCCCACAAACTGCAATGTGATGATGACCAGCTAATAAGAACATAAGAACATAAGAAATAGGAGCAGGAGTAGGCCATATGATCTCTCGAGCCTGCTCCGCCATTTAATACGATCATGGCTGATCTGATCATGAACTCAGGTCCACTTCCCTGCCCGCTCTCCATGACCCCTTATTCCCTTATCGTTTAAGAAAATGTCTATTTCTGTCTTAAATTTATTCAATGTCCCAGCTTCCACAGCTCTCTGAGGCAGCAAATTCCACAGATCCACAACCCTCTGAGAGAAGAAATTTCTCCTCATCTCAGTTTTAAATGGGCAGCCCCTTATTCTGATTATGCCCTCTAGTTCTGGTCTCCCCTATCAGTGAAAATATCCTCTCTGCATCCACCTTGTCAAGCCCCCTCATAATCTTATCTGTTTCGATAAGATCACCTCTCATTTTTCTAAATTCCAATGATTGGACGCCCAACCTACTCAACCTTTCCTCATAAGTCAACTCCTTCATCTCCAGAATCAACCTTGTGAGCCTTCTCTGAACTGCCTCCAATGCAAGTATATCCTTTTGTAAATATGGAAACCAAAACTGTACGCAGTATTCCAGGTGTGGCCTCACCAATACCCTGTCTAGCTGTAGAAATACTTCCCTGCTTTTTGTTTTTGTTTTGCTGATTGAGGGATTAAATATTGACCAGGACACCGGGGATAACTCCCTTGCTCTTCTTCAAAGTAGTGCTGTCCACTGCATAACTCTCAAGTCCCCTATTGCTACCAGATACAGCTAATGCTCCCTCCTCCCCGAGCCATCTCCTGTTTTTTGGTGCCATTGTTATCCGTTTGTCAGTTATTGAAAATCTAGCAAGCTCTATCTCCTGCTTTGGGCGATTTTATACAGCGAAGAGCAGGGCTCAGAGAGGGTGACGGAGCTGGTCGGTGTTGAGAGAGTGTGTCTGGCATTCTCAAGGTTAATCTGAGCCTCTTTCTGACCCTGCACTGTTAAGAAATAGAAAAACATCCTAATATAAAAGGAACCTACTCCGATTTCCAGCATCCGCGGTATTTTGCTTTTGTACTCCGTATGTAAAGGTATGCTGTGTAATGAAAAATAGTTTTGCATTAGATTGGAATCTTGTCATTTTGAGGAGGTAGAAGAATGTTAACTCGTTACATATGTCAATCACCCTTTTCTCATTTGCGTGTTTGTTTTGTGTGAAAGTAAATTTGCTCAATGATTGAAGTTTAGAATGAGATCAGACTTTGTGGTGTTCTTCTATTCACCCTTTACATTGCCCTTGGATTTCTGGGAATTCCCACAAGGGGAGTGGGTGAGGGCCAAGGGAATGTAGGGCCTGCAGCTGGTATAGATGAATCATAGCCGCGCTAATGAGGCAGGAGGGAGCGTTCAATGATGACATATTTGAGAGGCAGAGGTCCAAAATTCACCAGCTGATACCCGTACTTGTGTAATTGGTTTATTTGGTTGCTCAGATGTCTGTGACCATTAGAAGGAGTTAATGTTAGTTGGCTGTGTCAGCTGTGGCTCGATAATAGCACACTTGCCTCTGAGCCAGAAGGTTGTGGGTTTGTTCCACTCCAGAGACTTAAGCATTTAGGGGGATGGTAGCATCATGGTTATGTTACTCAACTAGTAATACAGAGGCCTGGATTGATAATCCAGAGACGTGAGTTCAAACGGCAGTTGGGGAATTTAAATTCAATTCAATTCAATCTGGAATAAAAAGCTAGTATCAGTAATAGTTACCATGAAATTAATGGATTGTCATTAAAAACCCAACTGGCTCATTAATGTCCTTACCATGTCCAGCCAGTGTGTGACTCCAGACCTAACTGCCCTCTGAAATGGCCTAGCAGTTGTATCAAAACTGCTATGGACTGCAGCAGTTCAAGAAGGTGGCTCACTATCACCTCAAGGTCAATTAGGGGTGGCCTTGTCAGTGATGCCCACATCCTGTGAATGAATAAATAAATATATCAACTACATTACTGAGGGGGTACTGCAATTTTGGAGGTGCTGTCTTTTTAGATGAAATGAGGGCCTCAACTCTTTTCTGAGACAGCTATAGAAGATCTCATGGCACTATTTCAAAGAAGAGCAGAGGAGTTTTCAGTGGTGTCCTAGCCAATATTTATCGCTCATCATCATAACAAAAAACAGATTATCTGATCAGTATCACATTGCTGCTAGTGGGAGCTTGCTGTGCGCAAGTTGGCTGCCGTGTTTCCTACATTACAACAGTGACTACACTCCAAAGGTGCTTCATTGGCTGTAAAGCGCTTTGAGACATCCAGTGTTTGTGAAAGTCACTATATATACACCAGCATTGAAGCACTGACCACACCTGATCAGCTCCGCTGGGCAGGCCACATTGTTTGCATGCTTAACACGAGACTCCCAAAGCAAGCGCTCTACTCGGAACTCATCCACAGCAAATGAGCCAAAGGTGGGCAGCGGAAACATTACAAGGACACCCTCAAAGCCTCCCTGATAAAGTGTGACATCCCCACTGACACCTGGGAATCCCTGGCCCAAGACCGCCCTAAGTGGAGGAAGTGCATCTGGGAGGGCGCTGAGCTCCTCGAGTCTGGTCGCTGAGAGCATGTAGAAATCAAGCGCAGGTAGCGGAAGGAGAGTGCGGCAAACCAGACTCCCCACCCATCCTTACCCTCAACGACTGTCTGTCTCACCTGTGACAGGGACTGTGGGGGCCTCGTATTGGACTGTATAGCCATCTAAGAACTCATGCTAAGAGTGGAAGCAAGTCTTCTTCGATTCCGAGGGACTGCCTATGATGAGGAAGATGATAAATGCATCATTCTTTCCGATAAATCTCCCGCTGTGTGCGAGGCTCACGATAGCAGAGGGCTGATGTCACCCCCTAGGGAACTGTACATTACCTTCAGGACGAGAGGGGTTAGAGCAAAAATTGGAAGAGAAAAACACAGCCATCTGTTTATTTAATAAAATAAACATATTTTAGAATCACAGCAAGGTGGAAGCAGAATGCCGGGCACCAACGGAAGGCACCATACCTGAGGCTGCAGAGTTTGTCCCCTGAGCTGTTGTCGTGATCTCAGTACTTCAGTGGTCAAGGGAGAGGAGGCCAGGAATCTTATCACAGGAAGATGGAATGATACTGGAGCTAAAAGGGGTAAATTATGAGGGCAGGTTGCATAGACTAGGCTTGTATTCTCTCGAGCATAGAAGTTTAAGGAGTGGTCTAACTGAGATGTTTAAGATGATGAAAGGATTCAGGAAGGCCTTGGGCAAGGCATTGCTGGTAATATGTCCTTACTATACAGTATAAATGCACACGAGGCCCATACTTGAGAGAAGGTCACTCTGTGACCAATAACTTTTATTAGCCTGCACTGAAGTGATGAAGGTAGGTGGAGATCCCCTTTTATATCTGAAAGTTGTTGAGGCCAATTCACTAAATAAAAAAAGGAGTTAGATGTAGTCCTTACTACTAGGGGAATTCACTAAATAAAAAAAGGAGTTAGATGTAGTCCTTACTACTAGGGGGATCAAGGGATATGGCGAGAAAGCAGGAATGGGGTACTGAAGTTGCATGTTCAGCCATGAACTCATTGAATGGCAGTGCAGGCTTGAGGGGCCGAATGGCCTACTCCTGCACCTATTTTCTATGTTTCTATGTTTCTAAAGTCCAGGTTAGGAGTGTCTCCCACAGGTTCACCACCTAGTGGTCAATGTTCTCATGGTGTACAACTTAGGTCAGTTTATACATGGATTACAATGACAGTTAAATACATGACATCACCTCCCCCCTAAAGACTTATTGGGATCACAGGTTAAGTCTCTCTGGTGGTTTACGCTCCCTTGTAGAGCACCTGAGTTGGGGCTCCGGTTGTTGGGTGCTGGCCTGAGTGTCTGCTGTTTGCGGTGGCTCAGGCCTGTCCGGACTGCCCACAGTGACTGGGCTCTCCTCCGCTTTGTTCCGGTGTTCGGTCACCTGTAGAGGAGTGAACTCTATATCCTGTTCTTACTCTGCTTCTTCTTTGGGGTTGCTGAACCTCCTTTTTGTTTGATCCATGTGTTTGCGGCAGATTTGTCCATTGGTAAGTTTAACTACCAGAATCCGATTCCCCTCTTTGGCAATCACAGTGCCTGCAAGCCATTTAGGCCCTGCAGCGTAGTTGAGGACGAAGACAGGGTCATTGACATCAATACATCGCGCCCTCGCATTCCCGTCATGGTGGGGTGTACAAGGGATAACCTGGTTTTGAGTGTCCTTTTCATTAGCAGCTCTGCGGGTGGGACCCCTGTGAGCGAGTGTGGTCGGGATCTATTGGCCAACAGGAGGCGTGATAAGCGGCTTTGTAGGGAACCCCCATGGATTCTGAGCATCCCCTGTTTGATTATCTGCACTGCTCGTTCCGCCTGGCCGCGGCTTGAATGGTACCTTTCTGATATGGTTGACACCATTTCCTGCCATGAAGTCCTGGAATTCAATGCTTGTAAAGCATGGGCCATTGTCACTGACCAAAACGTCCGGTAGACCATGGGCGGCGAACATTGCCCATAGACTTTCTACCGTGGCAGAGGATGTGCTTGAATTGAGAATGTCACACTCGATCCATTTGGAGTAGGCGTCTACTACAACCAAAACATTTTTCCCCATGAAAGGACCTGCGTAGTCCACATTGATACGTGACCATGGCTTGGCGGGCCAGGACCAGGGGCTAAGGGGGGCTTCCCTGGGCGTATTGCCCAGCTGGGCACATGTGTTGCACTACCTTGATCCCCATGAAAGTGCCAATGCCGGGTTGAAATAGTGAGTCAAATTTGTCCAGGACCTGTGAGCATGATATTCGCTCCACAGAAGAAATTGCATTGACACCGCCCCATTTCCAGTTCATGACAGCCAGCCAACTCCTCCCCAACAGTGCAGGACCGTCCCCCAGGACAATCCAGAGTGGCAACCTGTTCTCCGAATCTTTGTGAGTCACGACTACCGTGGCGCTGCCTAGCACCGGAATGATCTCCTTTGTATATATCCGTAGCTGTGCGTCAATTGGCAATAATTTTGGCCTCCTGGCCTTGGACGCCCACAACTTGTCGAGCTGTTTGATACTCATCAGGGACTGGCTGGCCCCCATGTCTAGCTCCATTAGTACTGGGATGCCATTGAGGAGCACTTTCATCATTATCGGTGGCGTCCTGGTGTATGAACTGTATATGTGCTCCACATGAACTCACTGAGCTTCCCCCAGTGTCCATCTGGCCTCATAGGGCTTACATCGTCCCCGTCCTCCTCGTACATCAACCTGGCTGCAGGCTTACTGCACATACGTGCCAAGTGACCGCTGACAATGCAGTTTCTGCAGGTATATTGCTGATACCTGCAAGCTCTGGCTGTGTGTTTGCCTCCACACCTCCAACATGAGCCGTTGTTGGAAACAAAAGGTCCATTACCAGCTGATCGTCTCTGACTGTCTCTGTAACTGTCCTTAAGCACACCATTGACAGGTGTTGATGGCCCTATTACTGGCCGCATTGTCCCTTGCGATGGCATGAATCGCCATTCAGCTAGCCATTGTCTCTGTTGAATTCCCCCTTTGGGTTCAACTACATGCTCGGGCATGTCCAATTGCCCCTGTTGGCCTGGAGAACTGTGTGCCACATTAACAATGTTGACTCCCTGTCCATTTGCTGCATTTAAACCAAGATTTTTGTCAAACATCATTCTGGTCTCTTCCACCCCTGAGATAAATGTCTGGGCCATCAAAGCCACCGTTTCCAGGGTCAAGTCTTTGGTCTCAATCAGTTTCCTGAAAACCCCAGCGTGCCCGATGCCCTCAATAAAAAAGTCTCGCAGCATTTCCGCTCTGCATGCATCTGGGAACATACATAGGCTCGCCAGTCGCCGGAAGTCTGCCACGAAGTCTGAAACGCTTTGCCCTTCTCGCCGCCGATGCGTGTAAAACCGGTGTCTCGCCATGTGCATGCTGCTCGCCGGTTTAAGGTGTTCCCCGATCAACTTACTGAGCTCTTCAAAAGTCTTGTCCGCCGGCTTCTCTGGCGCTAGAAGGTCGTTCATCAGGGAGTACGTCCTGGATCCACAAACCGTCAGGAGATGAGCCCTGCCTTTGTCAGCCGAATCCTGTCCCAGCCATTCCTTAGTGACAAAACTTTGCTGTAGTCTCTCAATAAAATCGTCCCAATCATCACCAGCACAGTACCTCTCGTCTGTGCTGCTAGTGGCCATGCTCGCGTGGTTTAAATCCCAGTTTCTCGTCGGCAACTATACGGTATAAATGCACACGAGGCCCATACTTGAGAGAAGGTCACTCTGTGACCAGTAACCTTTATTAGCCAGCACTGAAGTGATGAAGGTGGGTGGAGCTTCCCCTTTTATACCTGAAAGTCCAGGTTAGGAGTGGCTCCCACAAGTTCACCACCTAGTGGTCAATGTTCTCACGGTGTACAACTTAGGTCAGTTTATACATGGGTTACAATGACAGTTAAACACATGACATCTGGTAGTTGCTTGAACATACTGCCACAAAGTATTATGAAGCTAGTTGATTAAATCCCATTTCCCTGCCCTTTCCCTGTCACCATTTATATTATTCCTTTACAAATACTTATCCAATTCCTTTTAATAGATCTCTGCCCCAACAGCTACTGTGGTAAATTCTAATAAACCTCTGTGTAAAAAGATTTCTCCTAATTCCCTTTTCCATGTTCCAGAAATAATCCTGAGTCTGTACCTCCTTGTTACTGAATAATGTGCCAGCAGTAACAATCGTTCAGCACATGGCTTCTAAAAATAACTTCTTGGAAAACCCCTTGAGCCGCCTTTATTCCAATGAAAAAGCCTCAATTTTGTAAGCCTTCCTTCTTAACTTGTTGCCTGCCAAGAAAAGACAGATTGCATTTATTTCGCACTTTTCACAAACTCAAGACATCCCAAAGCGCTTTACAGCCAATGAAGTACTTTTGAAATGTAATCACTGTTGTAATTTAGAAAACGAGGCAGCCAATCGGCACAAAGCAGGAACCCACAAACAGCAACGTGACAATTATCAGATAATCTGTTTTAGTGATGTTGATTGAGGGATAAATATTGGCCAGGACACCGGGGATAACTCCCATGCTCTTCTTCGAAATAGGGCCATGGGATCTTTAAGTCCACCTGAGAGGGCAGCACTGCCTCAGCACTGCACCGAAGTATCAGCTTTGATTTTTTTTGTTCAAGTCTCTGGCGTAGGACTTGAAACCATATTCTGACACAGAGACAAGAGTGCGGTCACTGAGCCGTGGCTGACACATTATGAAGAATGACCACTTGGGTGAGTCACCACAGACCACTTGGTGGATGTGGAACCTTACCCAAGGAGCCAATGTCTTAGGGAGAGAAGAGAAAAATGGGCAGAGACAACTAGTGAGGGAAGGGAGAAATTGTGCTCTTACAATCAGCTTCCACGGATTGTTAGGATCTAAATTTTGGGAGCTTAAGCTGGTAGCAAGCGACCTTGGCTACCATTGGAGCAAAACAGGTATGCCACCCAGGGTTTTCCAACAGGCACTGGTTATGGAAGGACCTCCGTGTTCCGGGCTTCCCCACCTCCACCCAAACACGCGGCTCCGCTCCTTCCCCACCTCACCGTAAATATCGGGGCCTTAGGAATATGCAGAGGGGTTGATCTTCTGGCGTTTGAGCAGGTGGCATGTTGTGCTGTCAAAGTATGAGCAACTTTACTACCTAATCTAGCAAAAAGGCAGTTGTTCCAATCCTCAACACTGACCTCATTGTCAAGCCGAAAATCAACATGAATTCTTGTACCTTTGTCTATCGGTCGACCTTAGCTTGTGCTTCTGAAAACCTAGTTCCCCATTTATATTATGTGTGTATGTTTTTGGATGCCTTCCTAACATCTGCTGCTTTCCTTCCAAGGTCTCTGAATTATTTGGAGCAACGCAGACATCGGGTTTGGTGAGTTACTAATTATTAAAGATATCTCTTTAAAAATCAGGACTGTGGAAATTCCTGGGAGCTACTCCCGCTCCGTCACCCTAACTTCGCCGGAAGTGCGTCAGATACCCTTTTTAACAATAACAACTTGCATTTCTATAAGCACCTTTACATAGTGAAATATCCCAAGACCCTTCATAGGAGTGTAATCAGGCAAAAGTTGATAGTGAGCTAAAGAAGGAGACATTAAGACAGGTGACCAAAGAGGTAGGTTTTAAGGAGCGTCTTAAAGGAGGAGGGTTGTAGAGAGGCGGTGAGGTTTAGGGAGGGAATTCCAGAGCTGAAGGCATGGCTGCCAATGGCGTGGTAAAAGAAGTCAGGGATGCAATGTAGGCCAGAATTGGAGAAACGCAGAGATCACAGAGGGCTGAAGGATGTTGCGGCGATAGGGAACATAAGAATTGTCATGTATGTACATTCTGTTTGTAGCCACCAGATGGCGTCATTGTTGGAGGCCACTATGCAGCATGCACATGGTGCTGCTCAGGTATAAAAGGCCAGCCATTTTGAGAGTCAGGCACTTTGGGCCTAAATAAAGCAGAGCCAACGTTGTACTTTGCTTAGTTAAACAGTACTCAGTTTGAGCCTTTATTGCATACATAACACGAACACAAAAACATAAGAATTTGGAGCAGGAGTAGCCTCTCGAGCCTGCTCCACCATTCAACTCTATTTACCTGCCCGATCTCCATATCCTTTGATTCCCCTAGAGTCCAAAAATCTATCTATCTCAGCCTTGAATATTCTCAATGACTGAGCACCTAGAGCCCTTTGGGGCAGAGAATTCCAAAGATCCACAACCCTCTGAGTGAAGAAATTCCTCCTCATTTCAGTCTTAAATGGCCAACCCCTTCTGCTGAGACTATGCCCCCTAGTTCTTGACTCTCCAGCCAGGGGAAATAATCTCTCAGCATCTGCCCTATCAATCCCCTTCAGAATCGTATATGCTTCAATGGGATTACCTCTCATTCTTCTGAACTCCAGAGTATAGGCCCAATCTACTCAATCTCTCCTCATAGGACAGCCCTCTTAACCCAGGAATCAACCTCGTGCACCATCATTGCACCTCCTCTAAGGCAAGTATATCTTCCTAAGATAAGGAGATCAAACTGTGCACAGCATTCATGTATGATCTCACCAAGGCCCTGTACAATTGTAACAAGACTTCCTACTCTTGTACTCCAACCCACTAGCAATAAAGGCCAACATGTCATTTGCCTTCCTAATTTCTTGCTGTATCTGTGTTTCTTGTACTGGGACACCTAAATCTCTCTGAACACCAACATTTAATAGTTTCTCACCATTTAAAAAAATATTCTGTTTCCTATTCTTCTTACCAAAGTGAATAACCTCACATTTCCCTACCTTATACTCCATCTGCCACCTCATTGCCCACTCACTTAACCTGTCTACATCCTTTTGCAATTCTCATCCTCATATTAAAATCCCTCCATGACCTCTGAGGAGAGACCATGGAGGGATTTGAAAACAAGGATGAGAATTTTAAATTTGGGGTGTTGCCGAACCGGGAGCCAATGTAGGACAGCGAGCACAGGGGTGATGGGTGAACGGGACTTGGTGCGAGGTGGAATAAGCAAGTTAACTGATTAAAGGGTTAAATTAAGCGAATAAACTGGGTTTCCGCAGAATGGCTGATCAAGTTACGACGGCAGACTGGAAGCAACTCTGAGGAATTTCCCAGGCAAGATGTCAAGCATTTCGTGTGGATGACTAATAATTCTAACTCACCCTGTCTTTCAGGAACAATCCATGGACCTCAATGAGATAGGACATGAATCCATCGAACACTAGAGACTTCATTCTTTCCAGATGCTCTGCTCCACTGTCACCGGAGAATAGTTTTTTATACAAACGGCAGCTTTGAAAAGTATGAGAAATGTAAATGCAATATTTGTTGTAGGTCATGTACTACATCATTGAACTGATTTGCAACTGATAATTTGTGAATCTACCTCTGACCAACACCAGTAACTATCCAACTCCTGGATTTAGGATGCTTTTCCCTCTCAACTTCACTAATTCGAAGGAGTTGAAATTAGCCTGCTGTCTGCTGTTGTCTATATTATTTGTGCCTTGATGTAATGACTTTTATGTTAACTTTAAATTATGCAGTGCACTACAGCATATAAAATAAAACGCAATAAAGAATAAGTAAGACTATTGGACGAGCGTTCCACCCGATCCCGTGGGTTTCCCACCCGGCGAGTTCGGTTAAAATTACTCCCAATGGGAAGGAACACCCAAAGTTTCTATTTCTTCCTCCCTCTGCCCCTCCTGCAGGCTATTCAATGGTTGACTTTCACACACTAGGAAGATACATTCACGCAAATATTCACACACAAGTTATTAAATACAAAGCATTCACACATCCACTAACTCGTACTACATTTTGCATTTTGAAAATACTTTATAAAATGAGACGCTATTTAGAATTGCATTACAGCATTTTTACATGAGAACTTGCCGTCCTTCAACCAGTAAACACAAGCAATCTGCCCTGTAGTTGCATGGCAGATTCAGAAGATTGCCTTCTGTTGGAGCAATGCTGCCTGAAAAGGCCCTGGGAAACAAAAAAAAATGGTTCTCAGGTTTAAGTAGGAAATACGGCACAGAAACAGGCCGTTTGGCCCAACCAGTCCATGCCGGCGTTTATGCTCCACTTGAGCCTTCTCCCATCTTTCCTCATCTAAATCTATTAGCATAACCCTCTATTCTCTTCTCCCTCATATGCTTATCTACCCTCCCCTTAAATGCATCTACACTGTTTGCTGCAACCACTCCCTGTGGTAGCAAGTTCCACACTCTCACCACTCTTTGGGTAAAGAAGTTTCTTCTGAATTCCCTGTTGGATTTCTTGGTGGCTATCTTATATTGATGGCCTCTAGTTATGCTCTTCGCCACAAGTGGAAACTCTCTCTCTCTATCTACTCCATCAAAACCTTTCATCATTTTAGGTCACCGGTCACCCCTCAGCCTTCTCTTTTCAAGAGAAAAGAGACACAGCCTGTTCATCCTTTCCTGATAGGTATAACCTCACAGTTCTGGTATCATCCTTGTAAATCTTTTTTCCATTCCTCTCCAGTACCTCTATATCCTTTTCATAATATAGCGACCTGAAATGTACACAGTACTCCAGGTGTGGTCTAACCAAGGTTCAATACAAGTTTAACATAATTTCTCTACTTTTCTAACCCTCCAGAAATAAACCCTAGTGCTTGGTTTGCCATTTTTATGGCCTTGTTAACATGTGTCGCTTTTAATATTTTTTAATTTGTACTCCGAGATCCCTTTGCTCTTCTACCCCATTTTGGTTCATATTTTCCAAGTAATATGTGACCTCCCTATTTTTCTTACCAAAATATAACAGCTCACATTTATTTTTTTGAAATTAATTTACTAATTATATGCCCATTCTGCAAGTTTATTAATGTCTTCTTGTAATTTGCTGCAGTCCTTCTCAGAATTTACTATTTCCCCTCCCCAATTTGGTGTTTTCTCCAAATTTAGAATTTGTGTTTTTGAATCCAAAGTCCAAATCGTTAATATAAATTGTGAACAACAGTGGTCCCAGGACTGATTCTTGTGGGACCCTACTTTCCACCTTCAGCCACTCTAAATAGTACCCTTTACCCCTACTCTCTGCTTTCTATCTTGAAGCCAGCTAGCTAACCATTCTGCTACTTGAGTAGGTTGGGCCTATACTCATTGGAGTTCAGAAGAATGAGAGGTGATCTTATTGAAACAGATAAGATAATGAGGGTGCTTGATAAGGTGGATGCAGAGAAGATATTTCCACTCATAGGGGAAACTAAAACTAGGGGGCATAGTCTTAGAATAAGGGGCTACCCATTTAAAACTGAGATGAGGAGAAATTTTTTCTCTCAGAGGGTTATAAATCTATGGAATTCTCTTCCCCAGAGAGCTGTGGAGGCTTTATCATTGAATATATTTAAGGTGGAGATAGAGATATTTTTGAGCAATAAGGGAGTAAATGGTTATGGCGAGTGGGCAGGGAGGTGGAGCTGAGTCCATGATCAGATCAGCCATGATCTTATTGAATGGCGGAGTAGGCTTGAGGAGCCAAATGGCCTACTCCTGCTCCTATTTCTTATGTTCTTATGTTCCTATAAGGTAGTTAATAAGACATACGGAATACTTACATTTATTAGTTGAGGCATAGAATAGAAGAGCAGGGACGTTATGCTTGAACTGTATAAAATACTTGTTAGGCCACAACTAGAGTACTGCGGCAGTTCTGGTCACCACACAACAGGAAAGATGTGATTGTACTAGAGAGGGTACAGAGGAGATTTACGAAGATGTTGCCTGGACTGGAGAAATTTAGCTATGAGGAAAGATTGGACAGGCTGGGGTTGTTTTCTTTGGAACAGAGAAGGCTGAGAAGAGACCTTAATGAAGTGTATAAAATTATGAGGAGCCCGGATAGAGTCGATAGGAAGGAGGTGAGGTGTCAACAACCAGGGGGAAAAGATTTAAAGTAACTGGTAGGAGGTTTAGAGGGGATTTAAGGGAAAATTTCTTCATCCAGAGAGTGGTGGAGTTCTGGAATTCACTGCCTGAAAGGGTGGTAGAGGCAGAAATTCGCAACACATTTAAAAAATACTTGGATGTGCACTTGATTTGCCGTAAACCTGCAGGGCTACGGACCAAGAGCTGGAACGTGGGATTAGGCTGGATAGCTCTTTGACGGCCGGCGCAGACACGATGGGCCGAAATGGCCTCCTTCTGTGCTGTAAATTTCTATGATTCTATGACATTAGCAATTTTCCAGTCAAACGGCAAAATTCATGAATCAAGAGAGCTTTGAAAGTTTATGACCATTGCTTTTGCAATTTCTTCACCTATTTCTTTTAATATCCTGGGGTGGAAACTAACAGGTCTTAGAGATTTTCGATGGGTGAATTTTGAGAAAGCGGCATGGAGATCTGAGTGTTTCATTCATAGCATATGATGAGCCAGGCACACTATGCTCTCTGCCCGATTCTCTCATCTGCACACTGCTCGAACAAAATAAGCTCAATTATGCCCATTCAGGTAAACCATGATTATTGATTAGGAATCTGAACAGTTCCCTAGGAGGATTCCGATGTCCATACACTGCTAGGCTGTGGTCTACTGAGTGCAAAGTTGTCTTTGCTGATTTTACTGATTTCACCGTTAGGCTGCTGCCAAATTCAGAAGAGCTTCTGTTTTCCGAGATATTAGTGACTCTGGCAAAAGGCCCATTATTCCCCCATCTTGGATGTCCTCAGATTGCTTTGTTCTTGACCTGTTCTGGCCTAGTGCGAGCAACCCAGCAATTCTGTAGCAATACACATGAGTCTTCCAACTTCATTAAGAGTCATCTACACCACTAGTGCCATGGTCATACCCAGCAACGATAGCAGGGGCCTTTCCCTGAAGACATTATGAAACCAGTTGAGTTTTCACAATAATTCACCAGCTGTCATGATCATTTATTTTTGATACGAGTCCAAAAATTATTGAATTCAATTTCACAACTTATGATTTGAACTTTGACCTTTGGGTTACAAGTCCAGTGCGCAAATCCCTAAACTACCACACACTGTACTTCTGCAAAATCTCAGCTTCTAGTATGTAGAATCACATAGCATTTACAGCACAGAGACAGACCATTCTGCCTGTAAGAGAAATTTGGCATTAGGGGTACCAGCGGGACAAGGGTTAAAGTGCTGGTTCCTGCAATGGCCCATAAGGAGGTAAAAGGCCCCTCGTCGGCCTTGTACCAAGGCTCCAGAAGTTATCAATTCAATAATATTCCGACAGGATACGATGTGAGAACCTAAACAGACATTGATAAGACCTTGCGAAGAGGCTCGAGGCAACTCACAGGCACCAAGGAAATGTATAACAAATTCCGACCTAATGAAGGCATTCTAGTTACGGCTAAAGTGGTCACGAGGGTCTTAGCCTGTCAATCCAAAGTAGCACTAATAAGGTAGTCCAATTAGAGAAGTAGCACTGATAAGGTAGTTCAATTAGAAATCTAGGGAGGTCTTGTCCGGGAACACAGGGGTTTTGAAATGTATAAAAGTTGTATGATTGTGCTGTTCGGAGAGCATCTCCACTCGCAAGCGGCTGTGATGAGGGATGTTCCCGGACGTTCGTAATAAAGATCGTTATACTTTGCCATCCGTCTCTGTCTGCTAACTTCGAGAATTGCTACGTGGGCTGGGGCGAGCGTCGACCCTCTATATCAGTGGGCCCACTCATGGGAGAGGAAGCCTTCCCATCCCCCCCCTTACATTTGGCGCAGCGAGCAGGGTACGGACTTCCCGAACGGAACAATGACCCAGCTGTTGGGGTGAGTATGTTTTAATTTACCACCTTCAAGTTAGAGCTGTGGCATTGTAAACCGCAAGGGAAGGACATCCGTACAAAAGAACCATCTGTAGTGAGTCCCGGAGGGACGGAGACGGAGGACAAGGACGATCTAGGGGTAAAAGGGGGTCAAAAGGTGCATCCTAAAACGCGCGCGTGGAGGTAGCACGGCAGTGCGATCAGGGTACGACACGAGGGAGAGAGAGGTCTATTGACCCGAAGCGGTACGAGCGCACGGTGCTGGGACGAAAGAACGGCAGTGTGATCAGGGTACGACGCAAGGGAAGATATAGAGAGAGAGGTCTATTGACCCGAAGCGGTATGAGCGCACGGTGCTGGGATGAGAGAGAGAGAGAGGGAATAGAGACAATGTCCCTGAGCAGTGACGGGATATATTGACCCAAAAGCGTGCAGTGGTACGAGTGCACGGCGCCAAGGGAAGACATATAAATAGCGTCCTGCATACCTGACACAAATTTAAGGGAGTATCCAAGACCCTCATAGCCCGAAGAAGATGGGTAACACGGCTAGTAAAAAGGCGAATAAAACCAATCAGTAATTGTAACTTGCGTAATAACGTAAGGCCATAAAAAAAGCTGATAATGACTATCTTAAGTGACAAATGGATCCAAAAATAGAACCGGCCAACCAATTAATAAGCTTTGTTGAATGAATGTCTGTCGGAGTGAGAGTCCCTGTGTGATTTTTTGACTGCGGAATGAACTTTTCATGTTTTCCAAATAGAGTGAAAGTTTTTTAACCCTTTGTAGTGTTGTCCTGTATGTGGGAAGTTTTAAGACATTTTATGTTAGAAACGCAGGTGTGGATTTATTCGGTAAGTTATGGAGCTAGGAAATGCACAAAGGATAGGTTTGTTGAGCAGAAAACAGCAAGCTTTAGCAGTTTAGAAGAGACTTTGTAACGACCTTGAAACTGGAATTTGAGATAACGAAAAGCAGCCCTCCGTGTAAAATACAAAACCTAATTTGAAGAAAGGAGATCTGGAAAAAAAAAGACGTAACGTACTAAATAGGTGCTGACAAAAAAAAGGGGTGTTTGCGATGGAAAAAGGCATACTAGTTGATATCGGCTGTGAAAAGAATTGGTTTAATTGGGGAAAAAAAAGAATTTGAAGAGGTAAAAGACACTCTCCATTGATGGACGTTGTTTATCAAGAAAAATCCCGAACAGTCTAAACAAAATAGCTATTAAAAAATGTGTGGTCTCGTTTTAAATCAATTTTTTTTAAAAAGAGAATTTTTCAGATGATTACGTGAAGTCACGTAATGACATCAGGCTTTCTTACAAACCTGTAAAGGAGTTAACCCTTTCCATTGACAGCTGTTTTATACTGGACATTATTAATTTGGATTTCTAAATAGAATAAAAAAGGCTCACCTGACAGATAGAGGAAATGGTGGGATAGTCAGAATAAAAATAAAAACAGAACTAGCCTATGTAATAATACTCGCCTGATACAAATAAAAGAAAGATACTCAAACAAAACAGAACTAGCTGGTCAAGAGTTAAAGACTAAGATAAATAAGCTGGAAGAGATTTTTTTTTAAATGGGACGAGACGGATAGTGCAGTGCGCAGCCATAGCACCATCACCTATGGCAATAGAGCCCACGGTGGATAAGTGTAGTCCACCTAACTTTACCTCCGATTTCACAGAGTGACCTCAACATGCATGGATAAAAGATGAGTAGACCAGAACCTAACACCTGGTGACGACCAGGCTATCTGTTTAATATTTGCAGATATGGGACCGAGATGGGACCACAGTGGCTACTTCGACTCTGGAGACTCAGGATACTGGGAACCTTAAGGCCCACACAAGCACTGGATAATACAGATGGACTACGAGAGATATAGCACATGCAGGAAAGACACAACTACATGAACTAGCTTTGTTTAATTTAACTGCCGAGATATGCATCCCAGCAGCCAAGGACTGGAGCAAGGGCAGAACTTATTTTAATGCATGGCTTTGTACAGTGCATTAAGTAAGGTTGTAATGCAGCAGGCTGCTGATGCTATGGGCGCCAGTATGGGGAAGGGCGCAGAAATCCAACTGGATGGAATTTCAGTTCTAGAAGCTCATGTCTGGGCGGACGAAGCTGCAAAACAAGCCGCCAAATCCACCCCGCAAGAGAAACAGATGGGTGGGAACAGAACCGAGCAAAAAGGGGGGCGGATGGAGTGTGAAGCCCTACCACTGCCCCAACAACCACCCTGGGGACAACAAATCTTCCCAGCACAACCACGCAAGTCCCCCCATAAGCCTGTCCATAAAGACTGAAGCCAAAGGGGGGCTAGTAATAAAAGAATCTAAAGAAAGGATATAATTAGGATGCGTCAGCGACTACTTAACCTAAATCTAATGGATATCATTCTTCCTAGCTTCTGTGGGAATGAGACTATAAGTCTGTACCAGAATCTAACTCAGAGAATCCTTGAAGGACCGGAATTCACAACCATGAGATTCAATACCAGAAAAGGGATAGAACGAGGTCGAACGAAGAGGGATATACTGGAAAGGCTGGTTCCGCTGCGGGACTTGCAACAGTGAATACCATAGACCTGTATGCAATAGACAATAGGGTCAATACCTTGACGCAAATCTTGATGGGTGTGCTGGGGAGGGACATGGATAACCAAGTCCTACAAGCGCGGTTGGAAGATGGCGCGGAAGGGGAACTGTTACAGGTGGCCCATACCTTGCAGAAACATGCCAAGACAATAAATTTGATCCATGCAATGGGAAACGCTATAAGTAAACGATTACAAGCTGAGATAGTTTGCTCCGGGTATGGGGCCTGGATATTAAGTGAGGTACAACATAACTTGGAGCAACTCCAAAATGGGGTCATACCAGATTGGATCCCAAACGGTATACTTAACAATTGGACTCCAGATAAAAAGATGAATAACACATGGGTGCCAAAATTCAGATGTATTACTGGGCGGGTGAATATGATCGAATTTGTGTTGTCCATACCACAGTATGATGTAACAAAGAGAGACCCCTTATACCAGATCGATAATATCGGTGAAGTGAGAAACCAAACTCGGTTGAGTTACCATCAGCCTGCCAGACGGGTGATTAAAGTTAACAATAGTACCAGAGGCATTGCCATAACCAACTGTTATAAAAATAACCAAGTGGTTTTATGTCGAGGTACGCCACGAATGACGAATGATGATTGCGGATTCCACCAGATAAACGGATGTATGCTGAGTATTACTCCTCTTGAACACGATCTGGAGACCATCGCTGCCCCGCAAGGGAACGGAGAGTGGTGCGTGAGCACGGGGGCAGCCAACTTAACCATATACATCCTGAGACAACGGAAATCATCCACGAAACAATACCGGAATTAAATCAGGAACAATTACGTCTGGTGCAAGGAATCCAGAATCAAAGATGACAGTATATCCGGCTGATGGAAGAAATAGACAACTTACAGAGAGACACTAACGCAATGCTGGCTGATCAGCCCTGATACTCAAAGCTGTGGGACATTGGACTTGATAATCAAATTCACCCATGGATAAAAATAATATCACATGTACTTATAGTAATACAGGGCCTGGTTCTGATGGTAATGATTGGATTAACATGTGCACGAATTAAACAGGTCAAACGATACGTCAGGGCACGCACTATGATTAAAGCCATAAGGGATGAAAATTTAAGTAGTCCTACAGGAAGGACTTACCTTATATAACTCTGTGGGAAGGTTTCAGGAGGTCCCGAAGCTTGGGAGATGGCCACCCAGGTGAACGAACCTATCTGGAACTCGCCTACAGGGAGATAGTTATCGGGAAATATGGCCAAGGGCCAAAAGGGGGGAATTGTAAGAGAAATTTGGCATTAGGGGTACCAGCGGGACAAGGGTTAAAGTGCTGGTTCCTGCAATGGCCCATAAGGAGGTAAAAGGCCCCTCTTCGGCCTTGTACCAAGGCTCCAGAAGTTATCAATTCAATAATATTCCGACATGATACGATGTGAGAACCTAAACAGACTTGATAAGACCTTGCGAAGAGGCTCGAGGCGACTCACAGGCACCAAGGAAATGTATAACAAATTCTGACCTAATGAAGTCATTCTAGTCATGGCCTAAAGTGGTCACGAGGGTCTTGGCCTGTCAATTCAAAGTAGCACTAATAAGGTAGTCCAATTAGAGAAGTAGCACTGATAAGGTAGTTCAATTAGAAATCTAGGGAGGTCTTGTCCGGGAACAGAGCGGTTTTGAAATGTATAAGAGTTGTATGATTGTGCTGTTCGGAGAGCATCTCCACTCACAGGCGACTGTGATAAGAGATGTTCCCGGACGTTCGTAATAAAGATCGTTATACTTTGCCATCCGTCTCTGTCTGCTAACTTCGAGAATTGCTACGTGGGCTGGGGCGAGCGTCGACCCTCTATATCAGTGGGCCCGCTCGTGGGAGTGGAAGCCTTCCCATTACCTCTCCTCCTTACACTGCCCAATTGGTCTATGCCAGTGTTTATGCCTCCTCCTACTCAACTTGAGAAGGAAATGTGGTAAGAAAAAGCTAAGGTGGCTGACTGGGTATGTACAAAGACAAATAAGATGTAAACAAAAATGTTTCTATAATTAAATAAATTTAACACTCAAATAAATAGGGTTGAATATAAAGAACAAATAAAGGCTGCTATTAGATCAGCAAAATGACTCATGGAAAACAGAATTGTAGACAACTGTGGCAGTAATAGGAAGAGCTTTATTAGTTATGTGAAGAGTCAGAGAACTATCAAAGACTGTATTGGGCCACTGAAGGGTATTCAAGGACAGGCTGGTTTGCAACAGCCACTCCACGTTAAAAGAATTCACCCAGAGGCATCTTCCATCATTTAAAATGAGTTAATCAGTCATCTGAGTACTCATTTTTAGTGTGGAAGCAAGTCATCCTCGACTCCGAGGGACTGCCTATGATGATAGGTTACAAAGGACTCACTGAGTATGGCGGTAATATTAAATGAGCACTTTGCATCAGTTTTCACCCTTGAAGATGATGCTCAAATATTAGAATTTAATAATACTAGTTTTACTACTAGTAACATTAACATAGATAAACATATTGTTTTAGAAAAAATTAAGAACTTAAAAATGGAGAGAGCAGCCAGGCCGGATGATATCCACCCGATGGTCCTCTGGGAGATGGGACATGTGCTGTGCGAGCCCCTGGCCTGATGGTTTAATAGCTCACTGCACTCTGGAATAGTTCCGACAGATTGGAAGGAAGCTAATGTAGTCACCTTTTTTTAAAAAGGCGACAAGGCAGCCCCGAGTAACAATAGGCCCATCAGTTTAACACCAGAAATAGATAAGATGCTTGAAAGAATGAGGGATGGAATATGTGAATACTTGGATAGGGTGAGACATATTACGGACACCCAACATGGCTTCATAAAAAAGACGTCATGTCTCACAAATCTAGTTGTATTTTTTGAAGAAGTTACAAAGTTGGTGGATAAGGGCAGCTCAGTAGAGATTGGGGGCGAAATTCAGGGTCGAAGAAAGACCCGTTACTGTCCATTAGCGGCGGCCATGCATGGGAATCCAATGGCCACCACTTTAGGGTCAACTGGCCGACCCGACCCAAATTCTGGTCGGGGATTTTTTGGCCTGGACTCGATACCGCCCGATTCTGATGACCGCCGAAAGCGCGTCATCAGAATGCACACTGCTGCTTTCCCTAACCTTAAAATTCTTCCGACTAATGTTCAACGGCAGAAATCGATCCCCTGCCGCGCGGTGCCCCCGACAGGTTTTTCTGCCGGTGCACCCTCTGAAGAGTGTGTGCGGCCCGGCAGCACGGTGGCCCTTCAAGGGACGGGCCCACTGCAGCCTCCATGTAATAATTTTTGACGGCCGACTTGCCGATCAGCCGGCAAGATAGTGCCCTCCCCCCTCCCCCCCCCGGTTCGGCCGGGCTGCCAACGGGTGCCAGGCCGCTGGCCCAGCCGAAACCCTCCCTGATGGCCCAGTGGCCGAAGATAAAAAATGACAGAATCTTTCCCCTTTAACGGGGGGAGAGAACACGATGACACACACGCGCTGGGACGCCACCACTACACCACCGCTGATTGATTTCAAAGTCCTGAAAATAACTCTTCCGACCACATCAAGGATCCGTGTGATAAGTACAAAGAAATAATCATTGGTGGCACAATTTGCAAATTTGCAGATGATACCAAGATCTGTGCAAGTGCTAGAACTGTAGAAGAGGCTCCTCTGCTTCAGGCAGATTTTAATGTGTTGGGAGACTGGCCTCATGACTGGAAAATGATGTATAACTTAGAGAAGTGCAGTGTTATGCATGTGGGCAGGGCAAATGCTCAACATTCATACACCCTCCAGGGAAAGGAATCAAAGATGGTGGAGATAGAAAGAGATTTGGGCATTCTAGTGCATACATCCTTAAAAGTACACGAGCAATGCCGTGTAGCGATAGCTAGAGCAAATAGGGTGTTAGGGTGTATCCATAGGACAAGTGGGTGTAAGACGTACTGTTTTGTCCTTGTACAAGACCTGAGTCAGGCCACACTTGGAATACTGTGTCCAGTTTTGGTCTCCTCACACGGTGGGTGATATTGAGGCTCTGGAAAGGGTGCAGAAGAGGGCCACTAGACTAATTCCAAGTCTAAAGCATCTTAGTTATCAAGATAGGCTAAAACAGTTGGGACTCTTTACCTTAGGGGGGATATGATTGAGATCTATAAGATAATGAAGAGAATAGACAGAGTTCCAGCTGACCTTTTATTTCAATTAAATAGGTTAGCCAGGACCAGGGGCACAAATTTAAGTTGTATAAGGCTAGATCTAGGTTAGATGTCAGGAGATGGTTCTTTTCACAGAGAACAGTAGACCTCTGGAACAAGCTTAATTTTTCTATGTTTCTATGTTTCTATGTTTCTAAGCTGCCCTCTTGTGGTAGACACAGATTCACTGAACTCCTACAAGCAAAAGCTGGATTTATTTCTGGCTACAGTGGAGATTAACTCTTACAGAAGGTAGGTACTGCAGGAAATTTAACGGCCAGAGTGATCTCCTGGACTAGTTTTGATCGCCTAGATGGGTCAGAGAGGAATTTCCCAGATTTTTCTTCCCAGATTGGCCTGGGTTTTTTAATCTGTATTTTTGCCTCTCCCAGGAGATCCCATGGTTTCGGGTGGGGTGGAGTGTATGTTGTGATACACAAGGTATTGCAACTGTGTGGGACAGGCTCGATGAACCAGAGGGTCTTTACCTGTCCGTCATTGTTTGTATGTTCGTACTTCATCCAATCCTATCAGAACATAAAAATATAAGAATTAGGAGCAGGAGTAAGCCATTCGGCCCCTCGAGCCTGCTCCACCATTCAGTAAGATCATGGCTGATCTTCGACTTCAACTCCACTATCCTGACCTATCCCCATATTCCTTGATGCCCTTAATATTCAAAAATCTATCGCTCTCTGTCTTGAATATACTCAAAGACTGAGCCTCCACAGCCCTCTGGGGTAGAGAATTCCAGAGATTCACCACCCTCTGAGTGAAGAGGTTTCTCCTCATCTCAGTCATAAATGGCCGACCCCTTATTCTGAGACTGTGACCCCTGGTTCTAGATTTCACAGCCAGGGGAAACATCGCCCCTGCATCTACCCTGTCAGGCCCTGTAAGAATTGTGTATGTTTCAATCAGCATAACCTTCCATTCCTCTCTCCCTTGTGTATTTATCTAGTATCCCCTTAAATGCATACTATATATGACATAATTTCATGAAATTTGTGCATTTTGTAATTTTCCATGCTGAGTTTTACATGAAGAGTCACAGCCAAGAAGTGGCCAGGTCACATTTAGGGGCCAATGTGTGTTTCAGTTTGATTTATGTGAAGAGGTGATCTGAGGAATTATATTGTCGTGACATCGCTCCAGCAGGGGAGTTCTCCTGGTGTCTGAATCAATATTTATACCTCAACCAACATTAGTAAAAAAAACAGATGTGCAACATCAATATGCGCCTAGACATGGGTTCATGCTCACACTGCTACACAAACTGCCTTTAATCTATTTCAAATAAAGCTATGTGAGTTTATCTGCAACCTCATGGCTATTCTACCTGTTCGGATCTTATTTCCTGATCGCGCACCACGAGAACAGAGTAAGAAATCAATTTCCTACCCACTGACACCGGTGCAGTGCTGAGGGAGTGCTGCACTGTCGGAGATGCCGTTTTTCAGATGCAATGTTAAACCGAAGCCCTGTCTGCTCTCTCAGGTGACCACAAAAGATCCCATGACACTATTTCAAAGAAGAGCAGGATAGTTATCCCTGGTGTTCTGGACAATATTTATCCCTCAATCAATATCACTAAAGTTGATTATCTGGTCATTTATCACATTATGGGAGCTTGCTGTGCGCAAATTGGCTGCTGAACTTCCTGCATTACAACAGTGACCACACTACAAATAGTACTTTATTGGCTGTAAAGTGCTTTTGGACATCCTGAGATTGTGAAAGGTGCTATATAAATGCAACTATTTCTATTTTTCTTTTATGATAATTTACTGAAAGTAACAACTTTGAGTAAAAAATTAGGTGCAGTACAGTAATTATTTTTTGTAAAATCAGAAACAAACATAGAGCCAGCACGGTATGTGGGAGAATCACCTTCAGGAAGTACGAGAGTTACACTGCTAACCCGGATTCTCTGAATGAAAAACTTGTAGCTAAACTGTTTGCTATATTTCATCACTTCCCCACAAAGCAACACAAATGAAATTGGGCTTTATTCACAGTGGCCAGGCTGAGATAATCTCATTAGTTTTTTGATACTGTGTTCAGGAATTGATTTACCATTGATGGTGTTTAGGTATTAAAGTGCCCGGCACCTTAAATTGACACCAGTTCTGGTTCCGTGTGCCACAACAGTGGGAGCTGGTTACAGCCGTCAGTAAGTTCGACTTTCATCAATACTGCGTCCTTCCGCAGGAGGCGATAGGGGCTCACCCGTCTGCTTTCCGGCTATCAGTCACCAAACCGGTACCACTCCAGATCTCAATACCCACCATTATATATGTAAACTGGTATATACTCTGTGCAACCACCAGCGGGCTCATCCCCTGGAGTCCCAAGGGATCCCACAATCCCTTGGGAGCACAGGTACTTGAAGAGGCCTCACAGGTTGGAGAGGCACTCTGGAGATCTGCAATAAAAGACTACCGTCACACTTTACTTTGAGCTCACAGTATTCAGTCTGACTCTTCATACATAACACCCACTGTTTTCTAGCGCATACTAACCACTGCCTGTAACACGTGTGTCGGCAACAACTTCCAAGCCAAACTTCCTTTTATTTGCTCAACGTACTGAACTTCTATTACAGATTCCCCTTCATTTTCCCACAGGCTGTCCTACTCAAGTCCTGTTCATTTTTATATTTATAGATTATAGAGGGGATTTTAATGCTATGTCTGTATGCTACAATACATTTCTTTACTAAGTGCATGGAGAACTGTAATGTGCAGGATGCAATTTCCTAACGAATTCATTTTAAATAAAACAATTGCTTTAATAAACAAGTATGTGATAGAAATAAACTAAAGTGCGGGGCGGGTGATGAGCTCTTGTATACACACACACACACGCTGCAATACCCCATTGCCACCGATTTATTTAATGCCAGTCTCAACTCATTCATAAAAATTTAGCCTGGGGTAAAATAAACCAATGTTTAATAAATGTTGCTAGCGTCAACTTTTGGCCTTGATCCCGAACTCAATGTCTGCCTCCTCGAGTTTAGCTTCACCCTGAAAGTGCTGGATTCTTTTTTTAACTTGTGAATGATTTACCATGAAGCGCTTTATATTGTCACAGCACATTCAGTCCACGGCCCACAATATATAGGCGAATAATCCCAAGCAAACTAAATGTTTTCTTTACAATGTGAAACAAACAAATGAAGGAGATCAGCCATCTGATTGGCCATTTGAGAATCCCATTGACAATCGAAGTGACTATTTGTTCTGCGGAGGATTGTGGACCCCCCGCCCGGACCCCCCGTATCTCTCTGCACCCCGTGCCCGGACCCCTCCCCCCCCGTATCTCTCCGCACCCCGTGCCCGGACCCCCCGTGTCTCTCCGCCCGCCCCCCCATCCCCCGAGCGGCCCCGGCCCCTGGGACATTCGGAATCCTGTTTTGCTTCATGGTGTTGTACAGATACAATGACCAATGACTAAGGTCATGCTGCGGGCAGTAGCCCAGCAACACGTTTAGCAGAGATTAATTCATCTGCCTCCATCGGCGCTCACCTGCAGCATCAGATAAACCTGCCCCGAGCGCCGAGCGCCCCCCCGATGGGCGGCTGAGGGTGGGAGGGGAGGGTAGAGAGAGACTGAGGGGAGGGGAGGGGTAAGAGAGAGACGGGGGGACGGGAGGAGAAAGAGATACTGGTTGGAGGGGGGGTCGAGAGAGACGGGGAGGGGGGGGGGAGGGGGCGGGGGGTGGCTGTGTGGAGAGAGAGACAAGGGGGCGGGGAGAGAAAGAGACTGTGGGAGGGGGGGCGAGAGAGACTGGGGGGAGGGGACGTGGGGGGAGTGAGAGACTGGGGGGGGGGAGTGAGAGACTGGGGGGGGGGAGAGTGAGAGACTGGGGAGGGGGAGAGAGACGGGGGGGGGGAAGAGAGACTGGGGGGGGGAAGAGAGAGACTGGGGGGGGGGGAAGAGAGAGACTGGGGGGGGGGGAAGAGAGAGACTGGGGGGGGGGGAAGAGAGAGACTGGGGGGGGGGAAGAGAGAGACTGGGGGGGGGGAAGAGAGAGACTGGGGGGGGGGGAAGAGAGAGACGGGGGGGGGAAGAGAGAGACGGGGGGGGGAAGAGAGAGACTGGGGGGGGGGGAAGAGAGAGACTGGGGGGGGGGGAAGAGAGAGACTGGGGGGGGAAGAGAGAGACTGGGGGGGGGGGAAGAGAGAGACTGGGGGGGAAGAGAGAGACTGTGGGGGGGGGGAAGAGAGAGACTGGGGGGGGGGAAGAGAGAGACTGGGGGGGGGGGAGAGAGAGACTGGGGGGGGGAAGAGAGAGACTGGGGGGGGGGGAAGAGAGAGACGGGGGGGGGGGGAAGAGAGAGACTGGGGGGGGGGAGAGAGAGACTGGGGGGGGAGAGAGAGACTGGGGGGGGGAGAGACGGGGGGGGGGGGGAGAGACGGGGGGGGGGGGAGAGACGGGGGGGGGGGGAGAGACGGGGGGGGGGGGAGAGACGGGGGGGGGGGGAGAGACGGGGGGGGGGGGAGAGACGGGGGGGGAGAGACTGGGGGGGGGGAGAGAGACTGGGGGGGGAGAGAGACTGGGGGGGAGAGAGACTGGGGGGGGGGGAGAGAGACTGGGGGGGGAGAGAGACGGGGGGGGGAGAGAGACTGGGGGGGGGGAGAGACTGGGGGGGGGGGGGGGGAGAGAGACTGGGGGGGGGAGAGAGACTGGGGGGGGGGGAGAGAGACTGGGGGGGGGGGAGAGAGACGAAGAGAGACTGGGGGGGGAGAGAGACTGGGGGGGAGAGAGACTGGGGGGGGGAGAGAGACTGGGGGGGGGGAGAGAGACTGGGGGGGGGGAGAGAGACTGGGGGGGGGGGGGGAGAGAGACTGGGGGGGGGGAGAGAGACTGGGGGGGGGGAGAGAGACTGGGGGGGGGAGAGAGACTGGGCGGGGGGAGAGATACTGGTGGGTAGAAAGAGACTGAGGGTGGGAGGGTAGAGAGAGACTGAGGGTGGGAGGGTAGAGAGAGACTGAGGGTGGGAGGGTAGAGAGAGACTGAGGGTGGGAGGGTAGAGAGACACTGGGGGGGAAGAGAGAGATACTGCGGGGAGAGACTGGGGGGAGAGATACTGGGGGGTAGAGAGAGACTGGGGGGAGAGAGAGAGAGATACGGGGGGTAGGGTAGAGAGAGCGGGGGGGAGAGAGACTTGGGGGGTGGTGGAGAGAGAGACGGGGGGGGAGGGGACGGGGGTGGTGGGTAAGAGAGAGAGACTGGGGGGGCGGATGGTGGCGAGAGATACGGGGGGTAGTGGAGAGAGATCCTGGGGGGGTGGTGAGAGAGATACTGGGGGGGAGGGGGGAGAGAGACCAGCGGGGGAAGGGGTGAGAGAGATCCTGGGGGGGGAGGGAACTAGGGGGGGTGTGGTAGGGGGTCGAGAGAGATTGGGGGAGGAGGTTGAGAGAGATTGGGGGAGGGTGTCGAGAGAGACTGGGGGAGGGGTTCGAGAGAGACTGGGGGAGGGGGGTTGGGAGAGACTTGGGGTTGGCGGGAAGAGAGAGAGAGCCTGGGGTGGGGGGGAGGATGGTGAGAGAGATACTGGGAGGTAGAGAGAGTGGGAGACTGGGGGGGGGGGGGAGTGAGAGACTGGGGGGGGGGAGTGAGAGACTGGGGGGGGGAGAGAGACTGGGGGGGGGGGAAGAGAGAGACTGGGGAGGGGGGAAGAGAGTGACTGGGGGGGGAAGAGAGAGACTGGGGGGGGGGAAGAGAGAGACTGGGGGGGAAGAGAGAGACTGGGGGGGGGGAGAGAGCTGGGGGGGGGGAGAGAGACTGGGGGGGGGAGAGAGACTGGGGGGGGAGAGAGACTGGTGGGGGGGGGAGAGAGACTGGTGGGGGGAGAGAGACTGGGGGTGGAGAGAGACTGGGGGGGGAGAGAGACTGGGGGGGGAGAGAGACTGGGGGGGGAGAGAGACTGGGGGGGGAGAGAGACTTGGGGGGGGGAGAGAGACTGGGCGGGGGGAGAGAGACTGGGCGGGGGGGAGAGATACTGGTGGGTAGAAAGAGACTGAGGGTGGGAGGAAAGAGACTGAGGGTGGGGAGGGTCGAGAGAGACTGAGGGTGGGAGGGTAGAGAGAGACTGAGGGTGGGAGGGTAGAGAGAGACTGAGGGTGGGAGGGTAGAGAGACACTGGGGGGGAAGAGAGAGATACTGCGGGGAGAGGAGAGGACTGGGGGAGAGATACTGGGGGGAAGAGAGAGACTGGGGGGAGAGAGAGAGAGATACGGGGGTAGGGTAGAGAGAGACGGGGGGGAGAGAGACTTGGGGGTGGTGGAGAGAGACGGGGGGGGAGGGGACGGGGGTGGTGGGTAAGAGAGAGAGACTGGGGGGGCGGATGGTGGCGAGAGATACGGGGGGTAGTGGAGAGAGATCCTGGGGGGGTGGTGAGAGAGATACTGGGGGGAGGGGGGAGAGAGACCAGCGGGGAAGGGGTGAGAGAGATCCTGGGGGGAGAGAACTAGGGGGGGTGTGGTAGGGGTCGAGAGAGATTGGGGGAGGAGGTTGAGAGAGATTGGGGGAGGGTGTCGAGAGAGACTGGGGGAGGGGTTCGAGAGAGACTGGGGGAGGGGGGTTGGGAGAGACTTGGGGTTGGCGGGAAGAGAGAGAGAGCCTGGGGTGGGGGGGAGGATGGTGAGAGAGATACTGGGAGGTAGAGAGAGAGAGAGAGACTGGGGGAGGGGGTAGAGAGACTCGGAGGGGGTAGAGAGAGACTCTGGTGGGGTGGAGAGACTGGGGTGGGACGGCGTGGAGAGAGAGACTGGGGGGGAGAGAGATGGGAGGGGGAGGGGGAGGGGGAGTGGGGGGGGAGAGAGATGGGAGGGGAGGGAGGGGGAGGGGAGGGGGAGTGGGGGGAGAGAGATGGGAGGGGGAGGGGGGGAGAGAGATGGGAGGGGAGGGGGAGGGGGAGGGGGGGAGAGAGTTGGGAGGGGGAGGGGGGGAGAGAGTTGGGGGGGGAGAGAGTTGGGGGAGAGAGTGGGGAGGGGGAGGGGGAGGGGGAGGGGGAGGGGGGGGGAGAGATGGGAGGGGGGAGAGAGATGGGAGGGGGGGGAGAGAGATGGGAGGGGAGGGGGGGGAGAGAGATGGAGGGGAGGGGGGGAGAGAGATGGGAGGGGGGGAGGGGGGAGAGAGGCTGGGGAGGGGGAGGGGGGGAGAGAGATGGG